>NC_084822.1:36040041-36397512 GCF_958449725.1 Rosa rugosa
CTAAGATACCTTAAACTTAGAAATAATCCAAGTATCTTCTAAGCATTTATTTTCCCGTTTAGAAACCGATGATACCACATGCTATACTTACAAGTTATAATAGAGTTCTAGGAACTTACTAAAATACCTTAGTTCGTATTTCTTGTGTACACTCGATATTTGTTATTGAGCCCAATACTATTACCTATATTATTTTTGTGATGCATGTCATTTTAGTACTAGTTATTGCTAACACATATTTTGAATCTTACGAAATGACATATCAATCTTCGTATTAGTTTGAGAAAATGTGTATCTATGTGTATATTTATGTGTATATATGTATACATGATTCAAATGCCAATACATCTAGAAGAACTAATCTGATTTTTCTTTCTAACAACCATAACATTTCTTGGAAATTCCTTGGAAATTTCCTTGTAAATGCTTTGTAGACTTCCAACTCACTTTTGACTTACAAGTCAAGTGAGAATTGATTTTTAATGCATCTTTCTAGTCTTTATAAACATGAAGCTGAATCATTTTTTTCCTTCAAGCCTTAAGATCAAGTGCAAAACTGATTTGGAAGTCTTAGTTGTAGAGAAAACTCACCTCACAAATCCTTCATCCTTTTCTTTTAAGAAGCTCCCTTTGTTTTTCTCAAAGAAGTCCAAGCTTGGATCCAAGACCAAAATCTTCACTTCACTTCTGAATTTCTTAAGTAAGTACATGAATACATTCCAATATTTTTTTGCCTTTAAGATTTATCAAAGTGCATAACCGATGATAAAATGGAAAAGAATCTGTTTTGCTGCAGTCATATATTTTCGTGTTTGATAAAAGTTAATCTTGTCAAAACTAATTATATTTTCAGTTTCTTCATGAAAAATCCTTCAGTTTAGGCTTTTGAATCACTAAAAAAGGTTAAGAAATGAAGAAGTTATGGCTAATCAAAGTTTTCAACTTTTAAACTAGCTGGAAATCTCATACCGCCATTACAACTTCAAAAATTCATATCTCCCTCATTTCTTATCCATTTTCTACAAACTTTATATCAATTTGAAGCTTAGGACCTCAACTTTTATTCTGGAAAGTTTGAGAAGTAATGGTAAAATACACAGTACGTAAAGACTTAAACATCAAAGGTCAGTTTCAAAAATATCGGTTTCAGCACTGTTATGGTTCTTTTACCATTTCTGAACTATATCACTCTGATCTGGACTACATGACTTATTCCATTGAATTCCTTATGAAAAATCCTATGACTTGGTGTCCTCACTTGACTATTTCGGACATGAATTGAACAAGTTATAAAAACAGAAAGTTGACAGTACTTGGTACTATTATTTTGATTGACGAATGGACACTTCGGACTAAGATTTCTAATACTATGAAAAGAGGACTACTAACTCTTTGACTACTAACTAATATTCTTTTACTACTTCTAATTTACAGTACCTTTATTTTATTGCACATTTACTTTCAAGTTTAATTTGCAGTACCTTTATTGCACAATTACTTTCAAGTTTAATTATAGATATATATATATATATATATATATATATATATATATATATATAATTATGTATATATATTTATTTGTCCACACAATTTCAGTTATATTTACTTATGTAAGCTTGTTTATATGCTTGTACTTTGTTAATACATATTTTACTTGATTTCAGTTATGTATAAGCTTATTTTTAATTATGTTGTTTGCTAGTGAATTTACTTATTTGTGTTATATAATTATGCTACATATGTTTTCATATGAGGTTATTCCTAAATATATGTATGTCTCTATATGTGTGTGTACATATACATATATTATGATCTATAATTTATAAAGATTGTATTTTGTGAATTTGATTATGTCTGAGAAGTACAATTGTGAAACCGGGTGTTATCTACAACCCCGTGCTTAAGTGAATTACTGGTAAATGTGTTTTGGTGTTATGAGACGTTAAGCCTGGGCCCTAGTCCCTTCAGATAGTGCACTATTATACTCTTAGGAAGGTTGCTTACTTTCAGTATACATACTTGGGTATAGTACGTTGGACCCTGGTATGCTGCGGCTTACCCATGCTTTGGTATTATGGACCCTAGCATGTGGTTTCCCGTGCTTTGGTATTATGGACCCTAGTACGTGGATTTATGAATTGTTACCAGTCAATCTGGCTTTCCCGTGTTTTCGTATTATGGACCCTAACACGTGGATTTATGATTCAAATCCTTCATCCTTTTCTTTTAAGAAACTCCCTTTGTTTTTCTCAAAGAAGTCCAAGCTTGGATCCAAGATCAAAATATTCACTCCATCTCTGAGTTTCTTAAGTAAGTACATGATTACATTGCTATATTCTTTTGCCTTTAAGATTTATCAAAGTGCATAACCGATGATAAAATGGAAAAGAATCTGTTTTGCTGCAGTCATATATTTTCGTGTTTGATAAAAGTTAATCTTGTCAAAAATAATTATATTTTCAGTTTCTTCATGAAAAATCCTTCAGTTTAGGCTTTTGAATCACTAAAAAAGGTTAAGAAATGAAGAAGTTATGGCTAATCAAAGTTTTCAACTTTTAAACTCGCTGGAAATCTCATACCGCCATTACAACTTCACAAATTCATATCTCCCTCATTTCTTATCCATTTTCTACAAACTTTATATCAATTTGAAGCTTAGGACCTCTACTTTTATTCTGGAAAGTTTGAGAAGTAATGGTAAAATACACAGTACGTAAAGACTTAAACATCAAAGGTCAGTTTCAAAAATATCGGTTTCAGCACTGTTATGGTTCTTTTACCATTTCTGAACTATATCACTCTGATCTGGACTACATGACTTATTCCATTGAATTCCTTATGAAAAATCCTATGACTTGGTGTCCTCACTTGACTATTTCGGACATGAATTGAACAAGTTATAAAAACAGAAAGTTGACAGTACTTGGTACTATTATTTTGATTGACGAATGGACACTTCGGACTAAGATTTCTAATACTATGACAAGAGGACTACTAAATCTTTGACTACTAACTAATATTCTTTTACTACTTCTAATTTACAGTACCTTTATTTTATTGCACATTTACTTTCAAGTTTAATTTGCAGTACCTTTATTGCACAATTACTTTCAAGTTTAATTATAGATATATATATATATATATATATATATAATTATGTATATACATTAATTTGTCCACACAATTTCAGTTATATTTACTTATGTAAGCTTGTTTATATGCTTGTACTTTATTATTACATATTTTACTTGATTTCAGTTATGTATAAGCTTATTTTTAATTAGCTTATTTTTAATTATGTTGTTTGCTAGTGAATTTACTTATTTGTGTTATATAATTATACTACATATGTTTTCATATGAGGTTATTCCTAAATATATGTATGTCTCTATATGTGTGTGTACATATACATATATTATGATCTATAATTTATAAAGTTTGTATTTTGTGAATTTGATTATGTCTGAGAAGTACAATTGTGAAGCCGGGTGTTATCTACAACCCCGTGCTTAAGTGAATTACTGGTAAATGTGTTTTGGTGTTATGAGACGTTAAGCCTGGGCCCTAGTCCCTTCAGATAGTGCACTATTATACTCTTAGGAAGGTTGCTTACTTTGAGTATACATACTTGGGTATAGTACGTTGGACCCTGGTATGCTGCGGCTTACCCATGCTTTGGTATTATGGACCCTAGCATGTGGTTTCCCGTGCTTTGGTATTATGGACCCTAGCACGTGGATTTATGAATTGTTACCAGTCAACCTGGCTTTCCCGTGTTTTGGTATTATGGACCCTAACACGTGGATTTATCATTTGTTACCAGTTAATCCGAAATTTCACTAAAATGAAAAGTGTACTTATATTGTTTTGATCAAATATCTATCTGTGATATATTGTTAACATGTTATGGTGTTAAGTGAAAAGAGAATCGAGCATGCATTGTTTTGAGGTTATTTGCACCTATTATTGCTACAGTATTTGTTGATTCGATAAAGAGATGTGACTATGTGATTTATTACCAGTTTTATAATCGTTTATATATATGTGTCTGTTGTGTGTATACAAATACATATTTAAGATTTGGTGTGAACATATAAATGGTTCTCGGTACATTTTTACTTGGTTGTTCAGTTTTGATTTCTTATAAGACACATTAGTATAAGAATGTAAGCTGTACTTACTGGGTCTGTGTTACTCATGATGCTACACCTTCATGTTTTCAGGTAACGAGTAGATGCATGGGGAAAAAGGGGATGAACCTACTAAATAAAAGAAAGTTTTTCCTACTACTATTTCAAGTGAATACCTGTACTTATTTGAATTTTGCTTAACTTTGGTTACGTAAATATATTAACAATTTCGTTTTCTAATAAAAGTACTATTCAGGTATATCTATATATAGTCTTTTACTTTCTTTCAAAAAGGAAGTTTTATTTAGTTTGGCTCACATCCCAAATTCGGGTACCATATTTCAGTACAATATTGGTCTCGAGTTTGGGGGTGTGACAGGGGGGCTGAGGGAGGGTGGAATGGTCGGATCGAGCTTCCACGGCGTCAAGTTGGTGGCTGGATGATGGGGGAGGCTCAGCGAGTTGGCGAGAGAAGAGACAAAGTGAGAGCGAAGGAGAAAAAAGAAAAAAAAAATTTTAAAATAAGGAAGTGAGGGGTAAAATGGTCATTTTGGACCAAATTGTGTGAAATTTGAATGTATGAGGAGTTACTTGTTAAAATTACGATATGAGGGACTGAACTGTCGAATCCCAAAAAGATGAGGGTGTGACCAGTAATTTGCCCTTAAATAAATTTATACTTATAGATATCTGTAACAAATGTTTTACTCACTGTCATCTGTGTGTAATAACAAAATAACATTTATTAAACAACTTTATACTTACAGATATCTGTAACAAATGTTTTACTCACTGTTATCTGTGTCTAATAACAAAATAACATTTATTAAACAGTTTTATACTCACAGACAATTATAATTTTTTAATTCTTTCCCTAAAATTAAAAAAAAGTTAATAGGTTTTGAATTTCAAAACAGAATAACAATTACTCATAATAATAAGAGTAAGTAAAAATTACTCACAGACATCAGTGTGAGTAAACAATTCTCACCGAAATCAGTGTGAATTTAAACGAATTTGAATTAACGAGCACACAAATGTCGATGAAAACTCTAATTGCCACTGTTTTCTGTATGTAATAAATCTGCATTTCTCTATCTCTCTCTCTCTCGTCCCATTTCCCAGTATATGTTATGTTATGAGTTCTATCTTCAAACAGTCTACACATATCCAAGTGGAGTGCATGTATCTCTCCTTTCCCATAGCCTATCTTCCCCTTCCCAGTCTCAGTCTCATCTTCTTCCACCCTAACTACCATATAAATACATGCTGATCGAAAATGTTCATAAGGAATAGAAGACGTACTCAAGTGAAGGATAAGATCGTACCTTGGACGAGACTACGAGAGGTATAAAAAGAAGATATTTGAGGTGCATCTCCCTATGTCAGAGATATATACAGGAACATTACCAGATAGCTTACCTGATATGATATAGCAGAAGAAGAATTAAAATGCCTATTTCAGTATAAGGTCAAGTATATATAGTAAAGTTTGCAGTAAGGTCAAGATATCATGATGAAATTTATCCCTTGCATATCGCTTGAGTAACGTAAAATTATCAAAGTCAGGGACTTACTATTATATATGGTCATAACATCTGCAGTCCTTTCTCTTTTTAATTCTTCCTCAGTTGAGCTTTCGGCCGAAAATGAGAGACTCAGATTCTGAGACAGCACCATTGGCAGCAGTTCATCCTGTAAACATATTTGCTCCAGATCTCAATATCAAGTATCATTAGCATAAAAGTCTAAGAAAATCAATATATTTGCATAAAATCTGAAATGCCCACAGGCAACAGCAACAATGCAACGGAGGATGTGCACTGCACAGTGTTCAAACCTTTGCTAACTGAATAAAAGCCTTCTCCCAAGCCAGTGCCTTCCCTTTCTCATTTCCTACATCATCAACTGCATGCATTATTAACTGGGTAGGTGACTACGAATGCTGAAGCCTGAAATTTGAAGATCACCATAGAACTAGCATATAGACAGATACCTGAGAGAAGGATGGACTATAATCACTATATACAGAATTACAGATATCTGGGTTTGCCCCAAAAGGGGCAAATGAGGTGAGCTCTCGCCTCTCCCGACTTTGTAATCGTTTCTTTTGTTAATAAATCTTTCTTTCAAAAAGAAAGGATGACTGCATTACGTACCTCAGAATATTTGTTACCAGAGAATCCTCCCAAGGCAGTGCTTGGATCAAGTGGATCCTGAAAGGCACTTAAACATGTCTCTGCATGCAGAAGAATAATGTTTCAGGTGAATAATACGGCGAGGTTACTAAATATAAAATAATCAAGTAAAATGTCAAAAACCACAACAAGACAACATGAGCAAGCAACGAAGGAAATGGTTATTCTTCAAGAAGTTAACAATAAAAACCTGCATAAGTACATAACCACTTCCCTATAAAGCCAAAATTCATGCATAAATCTCTTTCTCTATTTGATGCCTAGCTAAGCCACCATATGCCGTCGAGGAATCGCAGCCACAAGGAATTGCAGCAGGATGAACCACAGCAGATCGACCAAACCAAGGTGCTTGGGAGCACAGAATTATTCTCCAATTCCAAATACACAGCCGCACCCAAGAAAAACTGAAGAACAGGAAAACCAAACAGATCCACAAAGACAGCAACCAAAAGGCGGCCGGTTGGCAATCTTTGTTGCACGAATGGGTAGAACCCCGTGTGCACTAGTGGACTTCAGACGAACAATAGAGGAGATTTAACGCAACGGCGCACAGGATTGGATCTGAAATATAGAGAGAGAATAAGATTGGGAAGAAGGGAAGGTTTGGTGATTCAAGTGGATCGGTCCACACAAGGAAAACAAACGGAAAGGAAAAGGAAAACAGAATGAGACTATGTGAGGAAGTATAAACAGAGGGAGCAAGAGGAAGCTAGTAAATAAGCAGAGGTGTGATGATCCAGAGACTTCTGTCAGCTATTTATAAGCGGAATGGTAATGCAAGCTGCAACTGTGATCTACCAAAGCTCTCTCTCTGAGCTCTGGCAGCCATGGGATTGAGCCCAAATCCAGTAAATCTGTGATTTTGGGTTGTAAACACCAAACTTAGAAGGGAATCTAGTACAAGAGATTAAGTGCTCCACTATAATGTCCCACATTGTCAATCTTACTCTGAAACATGGAAACAGCGATAAAGTGCATGTGGGTTCAACAAACAATTCGCTTTTGGTTCAGTGCATTTGCTTTTCTTTGGGAGCTTTGGATCGGTGGAGGAAACTGAAGTCATAGTACAAAATGCAACTTATAGCAATGTGGGTTCAACAAACAATTCGCTTTTGGGTAGTGGGAATTTTGGTTCAGTGCATTTGCTTTTCTTTGGGAGCTTTGGATCGGTGGAGGAAACTGAAGCCATAGTACAATAATGATTGTCATATTCAGAAAAGCTTGTCTCTCCAGAAACCGGAAACTCCAAAAACCCTGTCAAATTACTGACTTGCCCTCTGTTTTGGCGGTTTACAGCCTTTGCATTATGAATTTCGGTCTAAATTCAACTACTTCCTCCGACAATTAGAATTTGAATAATTAAGAAAAAAAAATGATTTCTTCAAAGTAAAAAAAAAAAAAAAAAAGATTTTGATATATAGATTTAAAATTGTAAAAATGACAGACAAAAGTAGATTTAACATTTAGTTCTTTTTGTTGTTTTGTTTAGGCCTTTTAGGCCCCACTTGTAACAAAAAAAAAAAACAAAAAAACAAAAAAAAAAAAATTGTAAAAATGACAGACAAAAGTAGATTGTGTGTTGTATTTAGTAGAGATTCAACACCGCGTGAAAGGAAAAAAGAGGAAAGCAGCAGGTTGTATTTAGTCATACTGAAATTTACAACCACACATTGCATACTTGATCTTCAAGGGCAATTAATTGACTTCAGTCCGAACTCTTGCTTCTCAATCTGCCGTGGAAACAAGAGTTTGTCAATTAATCTGCCATGGTTTATAGCCAATATTTGGTCTGGTGTACAATCTCAAATTTGTCTACTAACCTTATCGTCAGATGATTTATATTCCCCTTAATCCCTCAGTGTTAGATAACCCTTGAGCATATGATTGCTTCAACATAAATAATCGCAATTGTATCATTTATATCAAAAATTCACCTCGAGAGCAAACATAAATTTTTTGTATTTTCCCGCATGACCACATTTTTCCCAAAGTTGCATATTGAACATATTTGGTGATAAGAGACGCCACGCTAGCATAGAGTAACGTGGAGGAATGAAATGCCGCCATATGTTTGTTGCCCAATCAGTAGATGCTAGGCGCTGGCGAATAAGCTATTTGGTTCTATGGCATCCCCCAATCTCTCCATGGGTTAAACTTAATATTGATGGCTTGGCTAAGGGTAATCCTGGGCCTGCAGCTTGTGGTGGTGTGTTTAGAGATAGTAATGGTCATTACATTGGTGGTTTCTGTCGTGGGCTAGGTAACCAAACTGCCTTCTTCGCCGAATTAATGGGAGTTATTCTTGGGATTGACTATGCTTTTCAATTTGGTTGGCGCTATATTTGGCTTGAGAGTGATTCTATTAGTGTTCTTGCATGCATTACCTCTTCTTCCTTCTCTCCACCATGGCCTCTTCGTATTGCATGGTTAAATTGCTTATCACACATCCGATCCATGTCCTTTTATTGCTCTCATGTTCTCGTGAAGGGAATACTGTTGCAGACAGAATGACAAACTTGGGTTTGGCTTCTTCTTCGTTGGTATGGTATGAGGTTCCACCGCCTGCTCTCTCTCTCTTTTTCTTCGAATGGATGACTTGGGTTTTCCCTATCAGCGTGATACCTAAGGGTTGGTGGTCTCATGGTTCCTTTGCAGCAAGGATTTACTACAGCACCGCATGTTTATGGTTATGTTGTAACCTTTTTAGAGTAGCCGATGGAATTCAATTTTTCCATCTTTTCTTTTTCTACACTTGGGGGTTCATTTTTGCCCCATGTTTTTGTAATTTTAGCTTTTTCTTTAATAAAATTTTACAATAAGGGGACGGGCGGTGGGTTCCCAGAGTGTGGTAGGCCCCTCTCCTTTGGGATTGAGGGTGGGACTTATTCCCTACATTGTCTACCTCTGAGGAACTAATATCGCCTAATCCCTTATCGGTTTTAAAAAAAAAAAAAAAAAAAAAAAAAACTACCAAAGGAAAAGGAAAGAAAATATGTGGATCTATTTATTTAGGGGCCGTGACCACTTACCCAATTTTAGCCTGAAAATTGCCCACTTACTCCACTAAGAGTTTTTTAACCCCATTTACCCAATCCAACAGTGTTTGACAGTATTGCCCTCATACTCTCTCTCTCTCTCTCAGTTCATTGCAGGAACCTCGCCGAGACCCTCCGATTACGTCTTCTGCCACCAAGTCCGATTACGTCCTCTGTGACCTCCAAGTCCGATTACTTCCTCTTCTTTATCTTTCTCCGTCGTCCCTCTGCCCTCAATCTCCGATCGGCCGTGTGCTGGATCGGTTGCTGTCGCAGTCGACCTCATTTGCATCTCCGATCCCGAGCACCACCGCCAGGCGAAGAAGACGCAAGAAGAAGAGGATCGTCGCAATTGCAGCCTCTGCAAGCCATGGAGTTCAGGTCCGGGTCGGGGCTCGCACCGGCTTCGTCCGTCCCCCCAATAAAGAAAAAAGATTATTGCCTCCCAATAATATGTCTACTGGGGGGCAATAATCACTGCGTTGTTTATTAAAGCACACTAATATGTTGTTGATTGAAAATGGAGTGTCTTTTTGGTGGTCTATTGGGGGGCAATAGACAGATTATTGCCCCCAATAATTTCTTAACTGTGGTTCATTTATTGCTGAAATTAGAGCTTTGATAAGTCGTATGTTATTTTGAGTTTATTAAAGTACAATAATCTATCAATGATAGAAACTGGTGATTTTTAGAGTGGTATATTGGAGGGCAATAGACAGATTATTGCCCCCCAATAATGTTGGTTTATTGTCCCCAATTAAGTTAACATGAATTCATTTACTGCTTCACAGTGATGATTGCAGACCTTTTATGGAGAGCATAATAACAACGGAGGAACCAAGGTTGGAAGCTGGGGACAGCATGAGGATAAAGATATTATTGCCCCCCAATAAACAGATTATTGCCCCCCAATAATATAGTCAGAACTACCAAAACACATTAGAAGCTGTCTCTAAACACAAAGGAAAAGATCACTGAATTCAATTATAGAGACTTCATAACAATTAAGACACATTATTGCCCCCCAATAATATATACAGAACTACCAAACATTTCAGAAAATGTAACAAAATGCTCTGAACAAAAAGTAAAAGATCAATAAACAACAATTATGGAAACTTTATAACAATTAAGACACATTATTGCCTCCCAATAGACATATTATTGCCCCTCAATAATATAGTCAGAACTACAAAAAACACTCCTCCAGTTTCTCTCTCTCTCTCTCTCCACCTCCGGCCGACTGCATCGCCCCACCGGTTTCGCCAGACCGCCTTCATCATCCTTCCGCCACCGTCGAGCCATGGATCACCACCCCAGCTCTCTCTCTCTCTCTCCACCTTCGGCCAACTGCATCGCCCCGCCAGTTTCCCCAAACCGCCTTCATCCTTTCGCCACCGCCGCGCTATGGATCACCACCCCAGCCAAACAACGCGTTCTCGAGATCGAATCCAAGAAACCAACCCAGATCGGCTTCGTCCAAGCAGAGCCCGACCGCGCCGCCAGGACCATGGCACCCCCGAGCCGCCTCCGACCGCACAACCCCAAACCCTTGCAGGCCGATCCTCTCTCTCTCTCTAAAATCGGGGAGCTTCTCTCTCTAAATCTCAATCTGTTATGATTTGAGAGCTTGATAGTTACAAAAGGGCAAAACGGTCAGAAATTTTGAAGAAAACAGGCCCAACTCTTAGAGTTTTGGGTAAGTGGGGTTTAAACATGAAAACTGTTGTGTAAGTGGGCAATCTCTTAGTGTTTGGGTAAGTGGGGTTAATTAACCCCAAAATTGGGTAAATGATCATTTCCCCATTTATTTAATATCGATAAGGAGATGTAACATCTGAATATTGATATTCATATGCAACTTAATATTAAACAACTGAATATATCAAATCTCTTCATATCCTCTCTGTTTATCTCGATATTTAATGAACTCCATTAATTTCCAGTATATCCGAACGAAACCGTTTAGGAAGAAAGAACCAACTTCCGGTTACGAAAATTGAAAAGAAGCAAATATAATTACACTCCTCATCGCGTAAAGAAACAAAGTATGCACAATTGGCACAAAACAAATACCTGAGGTGGTGACAAAAGAAAAGCTCTTGCTTTGGACCAACACTCTATGGTCATAGAGATGAGGATCGGCCTCCAAAGCTGGCCTGTCATTGACCTCATAAATCAAAGCCTTGGAAGCAAAACTCTTTGAAATCTCACTGGCAATATCACATGGGAAGTCACACACTGATATATATGCATCTCTTTTCTTCATCCTTTGAATTAGCTAAAGCTTTATGAACACGTACCATGTTTCTATGTCAAGCTTACATACCGTGTTTTGGAACATCTTATTGCCAATTTGAGCTTCCTCACAATGCACATAACCTCCCAGAGATAACATGTCTCTCAGACATTTCATCAAATGACTTCTTTGCACTTTCCATGTCATTTCTGCATACGGACTCGAAGAAGAGTTTTGAACTGATGATATAGAACAGAACCCACTATGAATCATGTAATAATTTCAGTCCCTCATACTACCCAGCAACAGAATGCCTAGCCTTACACTGAACTCCTCTCATCAAGGCTCCCTTACATCATTATATTCCCAAAAGAACTTGATATCTTCTCCTCATAGAGCTAAAAACACCCAATTCAGAATCTGGGTCACCCATGATTCACAGTTGACACCCATTTTTGATTAAACACTCCTGCAGAGACTTTTCCATAGGAATTGGGAATGCTGTAGGAGCCCAAGGCTACTACGATTCACCAAAATAATGGGCACAAACAATAATTCAGAGCTTAAATGAAATCAAGTTTTTTTTTTTTCCCTCCTCTCTGCTAAATTTTCAGAATACTCGAAGCTGATATGAGAATCATCAAAGGTCCAAAGGTTCAAAGGCTAAAGACTTGGGTTCTTCTGTGTGACATTCAAGCTAAATGACAAGAGCACATGAAGTGCAATTTTTTGGCTGCTCATGTCAAGCACTTGCTCAGCAAAATAAAAGAAATTGATCAAACCAAAAAGATTACAAGATTTCTGAGAGAAAGAATTTTGATATTTTGCTTTCCTTGGGAAAAAAGAATATTACAAGGTGTATGTACTTTTGTGTGGAGGTGTGTGTGTGTGGAGCGTAGTTTATTGATTGATGTTACAAATCCGAAGATAAGGGTTGTCATACATTACATATTTTGACCAGTAATTCTTGTACTTAGAAATAGCCAAATCCAACCATGGCTTGTAGTTTCCATTGTAATGGATGACTGCTGCATTCTCTATTGCCGTTTGGTTAAGGGCTGGGTCATAGCCAAGTCCCAAAGAATGCCATCCGCGATCCAGCGGATAGGTCAGCTTATAGAATGTAATAAGTCCTGGTGGCAATGTACCAAGTTTCCAAAGAGTTCGATCCTCATTCTGCAAAACAGGTCTTCTATCAGTTACATTTTATACAAAAGCATAATCTAACAATATCATTGTAAAGCTTTTCAGATAACTGAGTAGAACATGTTAGTTAAACGGTTCCACTTCCACTATACACTACAGATATGGCAAATAATTAGAATAATAACAGTCTTCAGTCTGAAGCAAATGAGAAATGCAATCACTTTCAATACATCTTGCAAGACTTCCAACTATGACGATCAAATAATATCATAGTTCTGCCTATGTTCTTGCCTATGCTATGGTGGGGAGAATATAGAACAAGAGGACGAATAGCCAATCATACTAAAAACTAAAAAAATGAATAAAAAATAAAAAATTCCTGGTTGGGAAACAGATCAAAACATATAGGTAAAGAAGGGGGTGAAGGGACGAATGCAGAGAAACTGAACTAGAGTTTAACATGCCAATGTACTATCAGAACATAATCAATTTCTAACAAATCAAGTCAGGCAGCTTTGAATTGGGATCAGTTTTATCATGACAACTTGGAATAGATGTAAGATTGTCAGAATAGATGAAGAACAGTGCAGCTGTCGAAGCCACCATATCAGTTGAGCACACCCAGTTCACGGAAGCAAATAAGCATAAATATAAAAACAGATAGATGAATAGTACAATTTCTTGATGATCAGTGGTAGTGAGGAGGGGGGAGACTAAACCTTGGGACCTCAGGGTAAATGTTCTTAACCACTCTACAATCAGAGCAACTCAAAGAAGAAGGAAAAAGAGAAGGAAAAACAAAGGGGGAGAGGGATCAGGAGAGAAGAGGAAAAGTAAAGGAACTTACCATATCTTGCCACTTATGATATACCCCGGTCATGTTTCGCTTCCTCCACTCTTTCAAGTCAAACATATTCATGCCGAATGCCCAGCCACAAGCATTTGGATCGAAATTCGCAGATATTATTGGATTAGAGAAGTTGAGGTATTTATCATACCTATGGAAGCTTTCTTTACAGGTCTCCACTGCACCATTTACCATCCCTTGAAGATCAATAGACCAAAGAGCTGTCAAATCCTTCTGAACTACAATGTCATCATCCAAAAATAGGATCTTGTCCAACTTTGGGTAAACGTCAGGAAGGTAGAATCTCAGATGATTCAGCAGTGATAAATATTTTGGATTCCGATATTTGAGCTGGTCAGAACCCAGTGATAGTGAGGAAGGATGGTTTGCCTTGAAATAATACTCTTGAAGTCTGGCAGACTCTAGTTGACGTAGTACAGAACAAGAAGAGGAATTTAGCCACTTAAAATCATCAATATTTTCAACCTGCACTGCTGCTCCAGGAGGAGGGTTGACAAGAAACCACATTTTCATAGCAGCATAGTTTAATTTATCAGTTACCACATGGAAAACATGCTTGCTGGGTTCCTTTGCATGCAACACAGTAGAATTAACAACCACTGAAGTTGCTAGAACATTGTCAGAAAAGATAGCATAGTGGTACAGAGAAGGATCCTCAAGCTTTTCTTTGTTAACATCCTCCCTATTATTATAGCCCAACAGGAAATAGTCTGATGCAAGTTGCAAAGGAAGGCAATGTAACGGTTTGGGGACTGTTTTTGCCGCAAGCTGGATCAAAAATGCACTCTTTTTCTTCAGACCATTTACATTATCTTCAGTTGACTGAAGCATAGCTCTTAACTTCATCTCCATTGTATGACAGTCATATAGTTTGTCCTTTGCTAAAGAGAGAGCACGGCCCATTGCTTTTGCTCGTTTAAGTGCACTGGTAATAAAAATAAAAATAAAAAATAAAATAAAAATAATTGCATAAAAAACCAAGACAGATATTGGTAAGCCTGTAAATAGATAGAGAGTAGAAAAACCTTGAAGGAAGCTCAGCATCGAAATGTGCTTCTCCAATAGCATTCTGACTAAGTTTAGAGTGCTTCATGAGAGATTTATAAAGAACACTTTCGTTCTTTGACTTGGCAATGTTTGCATAAGCAATGGCCATTATGATCTGGTCCCTCATAAGTTTCAAAGTTGAATCAGAATTTGGGTTTTCATAATCTCTCCTCCATATGCTGTACTTTCCCGTGACAGTGGTGTCGAAGGATTTTGATCGGTCAATTGCAGCTGCTGCCATCTGGTCATTAGCTTCTTTATCTTTTCCCAATAGCTCTGCAGTCCGAAGTTTCCTCCTTTCTTCTCGCATTATCTGAAGGGTCAGAGTAATAATTAGAAATCTAAACTTACTGAACAAAATGAATAAAGTAAAGACAGAGGAAAAGAATTTGACAATTCACCCGACGTTTGTGCTTCACTGGGCTGATTGATGATAGACGAGAATACGGGAGTTCACCTTCTCCAGAATGAGGATCATCTGTAGAATGCTCACTGTTCTCTTTAACTCTCATTCCAGATTGAAATGAATCCTCCACTATCTGGAAAGTAACATACTTTAAGAAAATTTGTATATAAAAAATAACACCCATATTCTATCTAAGTTTTCGGTTCCTTCCACATCATATTACTATAAACCAAATATATAATATAATACCTGCACACTCTTTGGATGGCCATGCCTTCCATCAATGGGATTTTCCAAGACCCAGGAAGCAGATAGGTCTCCCAGTCTAACCCTACTACTTTGAACAGCTCCATAATTGTTGCTGTATGTCGCAATTATGTCAATATTCTGTGTGGAATAGATAAACATGAGCACCATTAATTGATATCTACTCTGAACATAAAGAAAAGTACTAGTACTCTGTACCTTTTCATCCAGAACTTTGCTGGTTCCGGTTACATAAGATTCACCTTCTTCCTGCTCAGTCAGGAATTCAATATAGTAAGTGTTTCCATATTCATATGTTGTACGCATATCTGGCATTGAAAATTAAAGATAAAGATAACAAATGTATGAAGGGTTGACTGTCATAGATACATAGCACTTCAGACATTGTACATATGAATATTCAGCACTAATCCTATAAATTCCATAAGTCATTCTATTCGTATAAAACTTCATACAGCCTCTTCTCCGGTTAAGCACATATAGTCTCTCTCTCCTCCCTTCTCTCCTTTCTACTTCTTTCCTCCTTCATATAGTGACCTAGATGGTAGATAGTAGGTCGAGATACAATTCCGTTGGAACTATTCCCTTCGGTATACACATATTCTTTTTTCTTCTTTTTTGGTTACAGGTGTACACATATTCTTTACCATCAAAAACAACAAGAAAGGATAATTTTAGAACTGGATGCAATCCCCAAAAATGTTTGACTGAAAAGCTAGAGCACCAACAAATAAAACAGGTCTTGTAACGACAACAAGCACAACTCAATCACCTTCCACAATGCAAGCGAAATGCGAACTGATTATTTGCTCAAGTATTCCGGATTACGGCATTTAATAGCGCACCGATTTCAGCATTTCTCACGGATTCGTTACAAATGCCATCTAAAATAGCAGAATTGGAAATAATAAGTAAGATGAGATAGAAACCTTGGTATGCCAGCATTGCTCACATTGACACAACCTCTGGCACTTACTGACATCTCTCTGACTGATACAAGTTCACACAAAACAGTAATCAAAAATCATAAGAGTAACTAATTAGATAAAAAACTAAAAGCCCGAAAATCGAGAACAAAAATGGCTTACGTTGTGGAAACATGGGATACATCAGCTCCAACAAGTAAGGTATGAAAAACAACCTGCATTAATAACCGAAAATGAATCAGAAACAGGTAGAGTAAACTAAGAAACCATTAACTCCTCGGTTTCGCCGGAAACAGAGATTTAGAAGAGAGAGAGAGCGAGGGATCTAAGTGATCGGCATAGAAATTCCCAAGAAAACCAAAGCGCGTGATCTTATAATTGGATTGGAATCACAAGTTTCGAGAATGAAAAGGAATTGGAAGGTTTACCAATGAGATGCAGAAGAGGAATAGCAGAGAGTGGAAGCTCGCTGGTGTTGTAGGAGCAACTTCCATACCCAATCTACAGAAACAGACAGACAGTCGGTGCACTACCATGTCCTATGTTGAAATAGTTATATGAGAGACACTTGTGTTTTTGGGCAAGTATTCACACTGACAAAACTGTTTTTTTTTTTTTTTCTTTTTTTCTTTTTTTCTAGGAAAACCAAAATGTTTGAAAGGAGAGGTGAAAATTATGTTAAAGAGATCCCAACTTAAATTCACGGCATATATGATTACGATCCTGGTTACAGTTACTATCACATTTACACTTCTCAAATGATATTTCGATGTCTTTTGGCATTGAGTCATGTTCTGATTACTCTTTAATTTTAGATGTGCTTGTGCATCTTATAGTTTTTTTGGTTCGATGAGCTTGCATCGCTATATGTACTCCTCGGTTACAATTAACATAACTTGTGGTCATTTCCTTCAAACAAAAAAAAATTCCACGGCTCAAATCGACTTACTCTTGATATCTGTCAGCTTTTTTTTTGAAAGAAAAGTTCATTGATCTAGCGATTAAAATCGCTCAGGAGGGCATCCCAATGGGGAGCATACAAAGGCCAGAAACGCCTAAGACTTTGAGCTAAACTAGAACAAACTAGAAGATGTACTACATCAACCAATTGTTCGTGTACAATTAAACTCTACTCTGAAACTTTTCTAGAAGAACTAGCAAATTCTAAAGGTAAATCCTCATTGTCTTCAAGATAATTACCAACAACGAAACCATTGTCATGACCTTGAGAGTTGTAGACCCAACAATCAGAATTTGCGATCCGGGCATGCAGAAGATCAGCAGACCAATCAAGACTAGACTCGACCCAGCATAAGGGACACTGCTCGCCAAAGCACGCAATTGTGGTACTCACAGCGTGACTATACCGAGCCTTTTTATAGAATCTAGAAAGGCTCAATCCACCTCAAAACAAACGCGGCGCACCCAGAAACCTCGTCCAAATTAACATAGAAGCAGGCAATGAGTCACCCGGGTCCCAGATCCAGACCCATGGAGAGGTCTGGCCCAGCAGATGAGCCCAACACCAGCCCATAAGGATACCCCAGATTACTCTGGGCACCCCACGCAGAGAACCCAAACACCACCGCCAGCTACCACCCGACGTGATCATCAACCATCTCCGCCACCAAAACAAGATCAGCCACCAAGGGAAAACCAAGCTGCCACCGTGCAGGAGAGCAGAAGCCCGCCTAGCCCAATATCGACATCGCCGCCTGAAACAGACCAGACTGAATTCCACCAGTCGTGCCTGCACCAGTACGAACCAGATCTGCCCGCTTGTTGACCGATCTCTTCTCCACCACTCGCCGGCTAGGAACGGATGCAATCCAACCAGAGTACCGCCAGGATCCCACACCACCAGAAAGCCCCAAACCTGAAGCCATATCACAAAGGACAACCGGCTAATCAGATCCCTTGCCGTCGTCAGAAAATCGTCCCGTCGAAGGATGAATGGCGTGCAGCCATAGTGAAGAGAACTCGTACGCCTGAGCGGACGCTGGAGAGAAGGCGAAGGAGGCCTCCAAAGAGGATACCCATCGGTGGCGGCGCTAGGGTTTAGAGAGCTCTCGCTCTCTCCCATCTCGTTTTTGATCTTTCTTCATCTTATTAGCTCTTGATATCTGTCAGCTTGTTACATGAGGAAAATAAATTCCACAATTTATAAACAACTTTTTTCTCGGTGAATCCGGTCAATCCCAAATATTATGTCCGAACTCTTACGAATAATAAGTTAATCAACATAGACTGGATGTGCGCTGTGACTTGTGAAGCATGCGTGTAAAAGAAGAAGAAGAAGAACAAAAAAAAAAAAAGGGTCGCTGATCACATGAGCAAGTAGCGGTTATGATTACAGAAGTGTGAGCTGAATATTAGTGAATCACAAAAGGTAAATGAGCAAGTTCACCGTTGAGGTTGAATCTCAAAATTAAGATTCTCGTAAGTTGGCCCTTGACCATGGCCTGGATGTTGAACCTCAGAATCTGGAACATCCAAAACAATTTGGCAGTAGCAAAAGAAGAACCACTAGGCCAACAAAGAATCCATCTTCCATAAGTTTGTAAATGGCTCCATTTCAGATTTGCAGATAATGTACATTATCACTGTATTAGTAGTCAGATTGTTCATAACGAACTACAAAATTGAAAGGTAAGCTGACAAGTTGAGACTTGCATTCTTCACCACTAACACCGTCGAAATCCGAAAACAATATTCAGAAAACTTGAATTTGACAACAAAATGGAAGGGTTGAGTAATATAAGTATAGATTTTCCTCCCACAAAATCATAATTAATGACTTTGCTAACAAGTTTCCAAGCTCAATTCACCAAAGCTACTACAATAATTACACTTTCACAGCTAACATCCCAAGTTCAGTACAACACTAGGCTCATTCTAACCACCAAGAGATACATAAATGAAAAAATAGCAATTCTCTGACATTATATTTTCAGCCGCAAAGGTCTGCAATTGCTGACAGCTGCCTTATCAGTGTTACCTCATTCGAGGTGACTGTTGGTAGTTTTGATTTCCATCTGACCTGGGGTGAAGAGGAGAACGATGGTGCAAAGGTGCCTGACCTTGGCGATGAGCCATAGGATGAGTAGAAAGAGTCGAACGAATCCTAGGCTCCCTTATATGTTCATTGACAGATTCGATCCTTTCCAAATTCTCCACAACAACCTTCATTGGCGGCCGGTTTTTGTGTTCAGATTCAATGCATTTTAGAGCAAGCTGAGAAATTCGGAATGCAGCTTTGGCTGGATACTTTCCCTCCAGTCGAGGGTCCATAATGCCTTTCAATTTTCTTTTATCTGATAAATATGGTTTTACCCACTCCACAAGATTATGTTTTCCACTTGGACGATTCGTATCAAGTGCCCGTAAGCCTGTTAAGATCTCAACCAACACAACACCAAAACCGTACACATCACTCTTCACATAGAGATGCCCTGTTTAATCAAACATCATATGAAGAATGTCAAGGCATAAACTTGGAGTTTTTATTAGTGACCTTAATTTTGTCAAGCAAAGTCAAAAGCTTGAACATTATCAGCTCACAAATTCAGTAGGCTATAAGGATTAAGGATTACCTGTGGCAACATACTCAGGAGCAGCGTAACCATATGTGCCCATGACCCGGGTTGTCACGTGTGATTGACTCTCTGAAGGACCAAATTTTGCCAAGCCAAAATCGGATATCTTGGCGGTAAAGGACTGCAGTGCAAACAAAGAGTGAGAATGAGAGGCACACAGATTAATGAGTACTCAAAGAACTCAGTATTCCTTATATTAGTTTTTTTTTTTAACTGTTTATAAAGGGAAGAGAACTTTACCCCGTCAAGTAGTATATTGGAAGCTTTGAAATCTCTATAGATTACTTGCTTCTCTGATGTATGCAAAAATGCTAGGCCTCGAGCTGCTCCTATTGCAACTTTAAGCCGTATATCCCATGGAAGTGGCTGAACAACTGAACCCCCTGCACAAGTAAAAAAGAAGTGTTCAGTGAAAAACGAACTTATTGTATTTGGAAAGTGATGATGAAATTTCTTTATTTACATGTATAGCCAGTTAAGCCAAAATTTATGAATGATCTTTTGCTTACTTCCAAAAAGATGGTTTTCCAAGCTTCCTTTTTGCATGAACTCGTAGATAAGCAGCAGTTCTTTCTCCTCCCAACAGTAACCCAGCAGCTTTACAAGATTAGGATGAGAAAGTCGCCCCAAGAAATTCACCTCTGACTGCACCAACAAAGAACAATCAGTTAAGAATACAATGCAGGAACAAACTAACTTGATATGCTTACAAAACCCGTATACTTGCAGAAAACTTGTAATAAAGAATACAGAAATTTATCCCTTTTTGATAGGAAAATTAGGATTCACAATTTCACCTAATCACATTTTGAGAAATTTACATATCATAAGATTGTTCAGCATCTGTACAACTCTATAGGTATCCCTTAAACTACACGTGGAAATAGGCCAGAAGCTGCATAAACAAATAACCAACCTCCCTCCAAATGAGCAGCTGATACCACAGCGGTCAAGGTTCTAAGATATTTAACAATGTTCACTGTTTAATATTGGTATACAGTAGTTTCCACTTATGAAATATCAAAAGACAAGAGCATCACTTACAATCTCAATTGCTTAAAGTATGAAAGTGAAAATGACATGGGAAAACTAGTTCGAGGGTAAGTCCTACTCCTACTAAAACTGTAAAACATGATACAAGACAAATAAACATCACAAATTATATTTCTCCATCAAGTAGAAATAAGATTACCTGCCATTCCTCAAAACCTTGCAAGCTCTCTGAATTCAATTTCTTTACAGCAATTACAGTTGTCTTTCCAGACTTGGTCGGTGCCCTCTCCTCGAGCCAGCCTTTATAGACCTTCCCAAAACCTCCTTCCCCAAGCACCGTGTCTGATCTGAAGTTTCTAGTTGCACTCTTCAATTCTAGGTAACTGAAGATCCTCAAGTTTGCGGCGGGTAGGATCTGCCCATCTGGACAGGTCTCATCACCACTTCTCTCCGAAAACTGGCTATTCCTTGATATAGTGCTCCCCACGGAAGTGGATGTGGCATTACTAATTGATTGAGATATGCTACTCGGCACTGAATCAGTGATATTAGAGTTAGAAATTGTTGAGAGTACAAGCCACAAAGAGAATGTAAATCTTTGAATAGCATTTTATATAGTCTTAGCCTCTCCATCCATAGCCAATTGATTTTTGATTGAATGCTCATAGTACCTCAAAAATGACACTCCAATCTTTTTCTTTCTTTCTTTCTTTCTTTATTTAGAGAAATAGAAATCCTTCATGCAGCAAGTTACATGAATATCAACTTACCTCTATCCAAAAAATTCCAAGAGACACAAAATCTAGTGACTTGGAAGTTGAACAACTACCAAATGAGGATTATTGCATGAAATTGATAAACACACACATTGATGATATATAACCAAGTTCAGATTTCAATCAAAGATGAGACATTGCTCTACACCCATTAGTATAAAACTAGCATTCAACAAAACCCAAATGGAAAGTTGGACTGTTGAAGAACAAAATCAAAATTTGACTTTTGGGTACCTGTACTGAGATGACCAGTAGTAGTTGGTGTTGGGTCTTCAGCTGAAGAAGAAGAAGAAAACCAGCAATTCCCCATCTTTATCTCTCTCAACTCTCAACCTGATGAGCTCTATATGCACAAGAGCTTGTCCTAATGATGATGATGATGATAATGGGTTTGCTCTGCGCAGGTTTCAAAAGAAAGAGGAAGTTACAGAGGTAAAGACTCCCCCTTTATATTTGATGTCGGTGTAGAAAAGTTGCTCTTCAGCTCGGAATTTTAGCACGGAGGAGTCGGAGCAATGATGCTTGTCGTTCTGCTTCAACCACCAAACTGGGCCTATCTCTCTCCACTATTAAAGCCTCTGACTTTGTTTATGTCGCTTGACCCAATTCAGCACCCAGAGTACGGTAAAAAAGAGAACCCCTACCGCAAAGACCAAGTCCAGCAAACAAAACAAGCTTCACAGAGTTTTCCTGGTTAATGCGGATGGAGGACAAATGTGGTTCTGAGTCAACTGCCGTGTGGCTTGTACGTTGATTTGTCAAACATAATAATTCTATTCAAAGAAAGCAAACCAAGAAAATAATAAACAACTGTCATCTGCCTGTAAGAGGTACTTTCTGAACAAGAGCTTGTGAACGAGTAACACAACTATTTTTTAAGGTTACTGGTCATAGTAGTTTCTGAATGAGTAACACAACTATTTCCACTACAAGTATTTTATCTGGTTTCATAAATCTTGAATTATTGACCATTTCTTCACAATCACCAAAGAGTTTTGTCTATCCTTTATGATACACAAGTCTTGATTTCAATTAATGTAGAATTCTCTTCTCGATACTCCTGATATTGTTGTCCGACTGCTCAGTGTGTACATGGCTTTACTATCATGCATGCAGAGTTGCAGACATAGACCTCTCTTAAACTAAAACAATTCAAAGATTGAACATGGAAGCAATTAGTAATGACCAAATATACACATTACTACTTTTGTTTAATCTTGAGGTAAGCAATATTGGGTATTTGGGTGAAATGTTTTTTTTTGACGAAAATAGGTCAGCCCTTTCATTAGATTCAGCAAGCAGTACAAAAACGAAACACCCCTATGGGGTCGACAGAAAGCAATCGTTCCTTAGAACCTCATGAAACCCTATTCTAGAAGAATAAAATCCCAAAAAATCCCGAGTACACCCACATTTTAGGAAATCCACGCACTATTATTCTAATAAAAACCAAGAAACCTCGAAGTAGACATAAAAGGGGAAACAACTAAAGCTCTGGTTTTTGCGACCCAAACAAAATTTAAATGTTACTATGGGCCCTAGAGCCCCATTCCAGCCAAAAGCAACCCACAGTCCAGTTGGAATCCCAGATAGCCCAACTTGTCAAGCCGTCAATTGCCAGCCCGCATACACCACCACATCTGTGAAGCCCAACCTTAGAGATCCCAAAGCAAGAAGCCCAACCACGATCATCCCAGCAGGAGGACAAGACAACCCTAAAAGCCTTTTGGGCCCGAAGCCACCCAATCCTAAAGCCCACAGAGAGGCCCACCTCCAAAACCTCCCAGCTGGAGGCCCAATTCAGAAAAACCCTGGCCGCAGCCACTCTTGCATCGCCGCCTCCAGACAACTTGTTGCATCCATCGTCGACGACAACCTCACCTCCGCCGGCGTCCACCTGGGAGAATGAACCCCTACAACAAGACCAAGACGATCCCGCATCCAAATCCCAAGCCCCTAAGCCGCTGCCTATCATCAGAGGATTTCGGCCTAAGAAGATTAGCGCAGTCCTCCTCTCCAGCCACCCCGAAGCCATACGACCGCCACCATGCTCACACCAATCCCAGAACGTCGGCGCAGGAACAGATCCATCACATGTAACACAATTAGAAATAGAACCGCCGAAAGGTCCACCAAAACCAGAGGAGGTGCATGGAACCACCTGTTCCGAACCACCAACCATAGTTATTGTGCAATCCCCACCTCCGTCGGTAGTCTGACGACCACGATCTAAAACCCAGTCGTGCCTATCCAACGCAGACCAAACCAGAAACACGCCGATAGAGCTCGGCCTCAGATCTGCCACCCAAACATCAAAACTACCACCCCAAACCGCAACCACAGGGAACCCACACCAAGGCGGCGCTCCAAGCAACAAAACAAAAGCAACAATGAGAAAAGAACGCTTAGCCACCAAACTAGCAAGAGCCATGAGCATCAAGATTATGAAGTCTTGAGAAATTTGTCGAAGGTGGAATACCAACAATAAACCCTAGCAGAGCGCTAGGTCTTTCTTTTATTTATTGCTGAAGATTATGGGGTGAAATGTTAGTTTTTCTTTCATTTTGATTGGGTAAGGTTTTTAATGCGTTCACATACTACCTTATAGCTACCGTTATAAGTATTTTTAGAATTATTAATGAAATTTCCATAACTATATTATGAATACCACAATTGTGTGTTTTGGTAAGCAATATAATTTAGGATTAAATTCAGTTTACCCCCCTGAGGTTTGGGGGTAATTTCATGTTAGTCTCTGTCCTTTAAATTTAATCAGTTTACCCCTCAAGCTTGTCAATTCTCCTCAACCGTGTCCATTCCATCCAATTTGGACGTTAAGTCTGATTTTTTAGGACTAAAATGGTCATTTAAAGACAAAAAAAAACTAAAAAAAAAAAAAGAATTTTTTTATTTTTTCTTTTTTATATATTTTTTTTCTTCTGTTTTTTTATTTTTTTTATTTTTTTTTTTTTCTGTTTTTTCATTTTTATTTTTTTATTTTTTTTATTTTGTCTTCAACCTATAATACACCACAAGTTATAATAGGTTTATAAGAACAAAAACATACTCTAGGTGGTTGAAAGCCGCTCGCTGATCTACGATATTTGTGATATATCTCCGATAAAGTGAAGAATTTTAGGAGATATCCCTAATAAAATGACGAAATATCTGTAAAAAACTATTTTACACTTTATTTATAAATATCTGTAAAAAATGATTTTACACAGATATTTCTTCACGATTTTACACTTTATCTGTAAATATCTGTAAAAAATGATTTTACACAGATATTTCTTCACGATTTTACACTTTATCTGTAAATATTTGTAAAAAATAATTTTACACAGACATTTCTTCACTTTATTAAGGATATATCCTAAAATTCTTCTCTTTATCGGAGATATATCATAAATATTGTAGATCAGCGAGAGACTTTCAACCACCTAGAGTATCTTTTTGTTTTTATAAACCTATTATAACTTGTGGTGTATAGGTTGAAGACAAAATTTATATATATAAAAAAAAAAAGATGGAAAAAAAATTTTAAAATGAAAAAAAAAATTTAAAGAAAAAAAGAAAAAAAAATTCCTTTTTTTTTTGTCTTGAAATGACCATTTTAGCCCTCAAAAGTCAGACTTAACGGTCCAAATTAGACGGAATAGTAGAAATTGGACACAGCTGATTGAAATTGGAAAGCTTGGAGAGTAAACTGATTAAATTGAAAGGACAGAGACTAACATGAAATTACTCCCAAACCTTAGGGGGGTAAACTGAATTTAATCCTATAATTTATGTTGAGAACTTGAGATATCAGTTTGCTAGTTTTTTGTTTACTTTTTATTAAATGAGTCACTAGTGGTTGTATTTACAGGTTTCAAGATTAGGACAATCTTAATTATGCATGTGCTGCTCACCACATTGTTGAAAATTAACTTTAAATGCTACGTGTTTGTTGTGTTTTCTACTATACTTCTCCTAGAAATATGAATTAAAATCACTCTTAGAGTGTGTTTGGATAAGGGAAAAAACGGGGGAATTTAAAGAAAAGTCGGTATTTCACGATTCCACGACCCAAATTTCTCTGTTTGGATAGACACTCCATGAAATTTGCAATTGCTGCACGAGAAAAATCGACGGAATTGGAGATGGAGATTCCCGACTTCAATTCCTTCAAATATAGGCGTTATTCTTCAATTCCGTCCAAGCGGGGAGATTTGCTTTTCCACAAGAATATTATGAATACCACAATTGTGTGTTTTGGCAAACAATATAATTTATGTTGAGACAAGAGTAATCTTTATCTGTTTGCTAGTTTTTGTTTACTTTCTATTAAATGAGTCACTAGTAGTCGGATTTACAGATTTCAAGATTATGACCATGTTAGTTATGCATGTGCTGCTCACCGCGTTGTTGATAATTAACTTTGAATGCTGCGGGTTTATTATGTTTTCTACTATACTTTTCCTAAAAATATGAATTAATAATTTTTATTAGCTAAAGCCATCTCATTTGTTTACCGTTCCTAACAAACAATGAAACTTCAATGAAATGTGAGAGACCCTATTCTTTTTGAAATGTGAGAGACCCTATTCTTGACTAGCTTAAGTCTTCACTCCTCACTTTAACTTTACCATCTGTATCATGTTCGTTACGCATGCGCTGCTCACTGAATTGTTTATAATTAATTAACTTTAAAAATGTTGCAAGTTTAACGGTGTTTTCTATTACAATTACTCTAGCTAAGCAATCTCATTTGTGGATCATTCAAAGTCCAAACAATGAAATTTCGATGAAATGTGAAACACTATATTCTTGACTACCTTAAGGCCTCACCTTAACTTTCCTACCTTTGCCATGATTATGTGAAAGCTCTTCTTCAAACTCTATCTTACGTAGGCCACGAGGCCGGGGGACTTTCAAAAGTGATGGACCCGACCCGTTTGTAGGTATCTGGGGATCCACATGACTCAAGGTGACTGACAGCCATATTCAAACTCACGGATAAAGAACGCGCACCAATCTCTGAGTCTCATTGGTTGTTTTTTTTGTCTCATTAGTTGTTTGATTTTCTAGGCCCAAGATAAACCCTTTCGGGGCATGTGAAATGCTCTAACTGTGCATTGCAGCACAATGTCTGACCACTTTAACAGCTTCGGGGTTCGAACCTAGGTTGGGGAGCACACCCAACTAGGCAAGAACCACTTGGCCACTTGCAATGGTTTAATACATATAATATATATTTACCATCATACTTTTGTTGACCAAGTCACTTCCTTCCATTCCATGAACAGGAGCCTCTGACCTTCCATACATCATTGATGACATCTAACTGATATAAGTAACACCTGCAAAATTCAAAAAGTCAGATCACAGCCTGGACTTCTTCACCATGACAATTCCAGAATACTACTACCCAGGAAGAAAAAAGGGGTTTAGAGAAGCCGATGATCGTATACGTTCCGTAAATAGAAGTTAAAGCATCCGACTCAAAACTACTCTAAAATATAGTTTGCATCACTACCCAAATGAACTAGATTTAGCCTTCCAACCCACTCTTCGGCCGCTCTCTTTTTATTTTCATTATATTGAAGGCGATAAAAATATATATGAGCTACTGGTATATCATTATATACATTTGCATATGAAGCCTCCTGTATTATATGCACCCAGGACTTGATTCGAAGTCAAGAGTCAAGTTCAAGCTTGTCTTCAGTCAGAAGTCCTTATATATGAATAACTAATACTACCAAGAATTCATGAGCGTCACCATATTGCTATCAACGGTTTCTTGGATCTAATACAAACTTTATTCCTGTAAACTGATACAATTTATAAATAAGAGGGACATGACATCATCTGGAACAAGGGTATCTCCTTGGTATAAGCAAGGAGTTTACAGGTAAAATAAACATGGTACATCACCGGGAACGCGTTCTCGCTAAATCATGGTTCCCAGTGTTACAAATTAAACCTTTCTTTTACCTCTAGACCTAAGAATTAGGACTGATATATTAATCTGTACAAGGGCAGCCTACTACTTTACAATACAATTAGGTGCGGCATTGCTGTGCCTTAAAGCAATCCCTATGATATCACCAGGAGAAAGTAAATCACCCACACCACTCTATGGTTAACTTAAAATTAAGGGGAGACTCAAATGAGGGGAAAATCAATTATTCTTAGAGCTGCAATGCTAAATCCGGCTGCGTTGAATCAGCCCGGCTAGAACTAGGGGACCCTGGTGACTGAAATCTGACGTTCAGATCTGGTGGAACTGAGTCAGGCTTCTGTTGCGGTGAGAATCCTGGATTAGGTTTAATCTGTTGGGATGACCCTTGCCAAGATGACCGGGGAAGAAGCCCCGATGTTCGGGCTGGCAATGACTCATTTTTCACTGAATTTGAATATGAACCAGAAGACTGCTTTGTACCTGGATCTTTAGAGGCCTTGGTTTCTTCTGAATTTAAGCTGTTTGAAGTCGCTGGATGAGTCAAGTTAGTATTAGTCCTGGAGACTTGGTCAAGCATTTGAGATGATTGGAAGCTGAAGCCACCAGGCCTGGTCACGCCAACTTGTTTCCCTACCTGAGCAGGACGGTTTAATCCATATGTCCCATTCAATCCATTCACCCCAGGTTGTATTTCAGGAGTCTGATGGATCTGAAAAGGAGGCCTTGAAGGCCTGATTCCACCAATATTACTGTTCATCATATTAATCCCACCACGAGAGTTTGATCCTTCAACAGTTTCTCCTTTTCCTGTGAGGGATTCAGGAGATCTGTTAGCAACTAAGGGATCTGATGAGGTGGCAGCAGACAGTAGGGGAGGACTGCTTGGATGGTCATCCAGCCCTGAAGAAATAGAAGGGGCATGTTTCTCTGACAAGTTATGACCTGAAGGTTTGTCTGATAATTTATCTTTATTTGGTTCGATAGAGCAAGATGTCGCAGCAGAAGAGTTTGCACGAATGGGCATGGGCTGTGGTGAAGATGGCTGCTCTTTTGAGGATGAGGCTAATACCAGTGGCCTATGAGGAGCAACATCATTTTCACCAACCCACCCAGGGCCGAACTTAACACCAGCAGGCAAAGACCTTTGGATCCTTTGTGCAGCAATTCTCCAAGCAACAGGTCCAAGATTCGCTGCAAATCGAGCCAGGCTCCTTCCATAACCATCTGACTGAAGCCCTACCTGATTCACATAAAAGACAACTCAACATACAACACAAGTAGACTCTAGGCAAGGTAGTATCACATATGAATTCGCCCATCGCCCACCAAAAGGCAGGAAGCAGTGGGCAGTTGTGAAAACCAGCAAAATGAAATCTCTCACGAGCCAGCAAAATTTCCATATTATTCTCTCTCCCATCCAACATCATGCACTCCTGTGGGTGTACTTTTCTTTCTATTTTTGTTCTAATAATAATAAAAATAAAAATAAAACCTGACAGTGGGCGTAACTGCTCCCTTTCAGTAATTAAAGTGAAATATAGTTCAATCTGATTCCTTTTTCCCTTTATAATTGGCTTGTAAACTTCAGTAGCACCATAACAATTCATTAGCCACAACATATATTTTTCCACCATACATATTCTACGATTTAATACTATCTTTCCACCATCAATCTACATACTCCTCATGCTAGTAATATATTCACATACCTACAAACATAAAATCATAGAGAACTGAAAAACAGTAATATACATACAGGCATTAGCTGTTTTCTTTCTCCATCAAATGTAGTCAACACAGTTGACTCTCGTCCATTAGCTGAAGGATGAGAGTGTAGATATGTATTACGCCTGTTCTCATCAAATACAAACTGCTTTCTCCCAGTCTTGGAATTACCTCTCAACATGGAACCTGAGTTAATACAAAAAAGAGATTTTAATCAATAATAGATGATAAGTAGCGTATCAATGAATATATGAAACAACAGACAATTAAAATTGATGGGATGTACAAAGTGACTCAAACCTGTTAAGTCATCATTCCTCTCAAATTTGTTATCAGCCAACCAACTAGTATACACATCATTATTTCGTGAACGATCATAATTGGA
This sequence comes from Rosa rugosa, assembly GCF_958449725.1. Lineage (NCBI taxonomy): Eukaryota > Viridiplantae > Streptophyta > Magnoliopsida > Rosales > Rosaceae > Rosa > Rosa rugosa. The sequence continues at coordinate 36,069,729 of NC_084822.1, forward strand.
CAATATGGCATTTTCTGCCCCAGTGGCAAGAGTGGCATCTGAGAACTCTGAACCAGCGCGCTCCAAGGAAGGCCTGCCAAGTGGTTTCTTCAAATTTTTGGTCGGTGGTCTACCCCTTCTTACGACCTTGGGTTCTGGTTCATTATCATCACTATCTTGCCTCAAATTTTCAAAGTTCTTTTTGGCAAGCTCATGGATGGAGCGCGCCTGGAAAAAATCATCAGAGTTCAGACAACACAAATATCCTCAACCTACGCAAAGAAGGAGCTGAATTTAACAGTACCTGTCGAAAATATATAGTATCTGGGGCATTGTACTGCATTGCATTCGAGCAAATTAAGAAAATGTCATCCTGCAAGATCATTAAATCAAATTTAAAATCTGACCAAATATAGCATAAGAAAGAAATGACCAAATCTTTAATCTTCACACGATTCAACAATAAAATTGCATAAATATAACCAATAACGGAACCGCAAGATTGACCAACACTAAAAGCAAAAACTGTATATAGTAAATGATAGCCTAACACACAAAATATCTGAATAGAACAATAAACAGAGTACTGCAACTTTAGATTCAAAGGACACAGCAATGCATTGTCTCCCAGGGAAATAATCGAGCAATGCAGAACGCAATGCATTATATTAAATGAATCGAGCACATGTTTCAAGCACATTATAACCATGGAATTTAACCAATTTAAGGTAGTCCATCAAGTAGGCAAGCCAAGGCCAATGTTCAGGAATTGTGGAAACAGGAAACATCCGACTTCATGCAGCATTCCCTCATGATTCACTGAATTGGGGGACAAGGAACCGCTCCGATAAGATCAGCCAGTAAAAACTGAAATCACTCCAGACGGCATTACCTTATTAGTTAAAATCATGTGAACAAGCTGAGGCCTTGTATGCTTGACGATTAGGGATATAATCCTCATTCTATCCCAGGGGAGCTAAACTCTATAAGTTAGATGTTCCCAATGAGCACTAAAATTCAAGTGAACTAACCTCGAGAACTTAATTGTTCCCAATAACACTAAAACTGTATGAGAAGTAAACTTTCTGCAATAAGCACAGTGCGAAGTAATTTCATTACTAATCTTGTTCACTTGGCATATAGCAAACTGTACTTGTGATATATATATATATATATATAATGAAAAAAAAAGACCAACCGATGAGCAGGTGAAAAGGCTATAGTGTATGGTATTTAATGTTCAACTAACAACCACCAACATCGGTTTCAGCAATAGAAAATAGTAATGTCAGGGTTTTCAATCCACATTATTAACTGATTCTTATCAGAACTTCTACACTGTATTGCACAAATGGAAGTGTTCAGTGAAAACCCAATAGAAATGAAAACTTGAGGGAAAAACAATGGAATGGCCTAATCCGTTTAAATGCAAATGACTCCACAATTTGTCATAAATGCCGGATACTCTAATAAGATGTTGGCACAATATCAAGTTAATTGAAAGTAAAACTAATTCCAAATCAGAACATTTTCTTTCAAAACTTCACAACCCATTCAGCCAGCTTAGCAGAAACAAAGATGAGGAAGATTCAAATCAAAACATATAATGCAAGGAGAACTTAAAGGAGCTCAAATATGTGTGAGCTGACCTCAAACTGCTCCAAGCTGGCATACGCTCCACTAGTAAGTTTCTTCTTCACTGTCCCAAAATCCATAGGGTTGTCTATTACTTCATGGTAGTCTGGAAGCTGCATAGTGTATTTGGAAAAAAAAAAAAAAAAAAAGGAAAAGTTAGTATACAAAGGAGAACATCAAACAAGTCCTGGAAGTTAATGCATCACCTACAAACTAACCTCTTCCGGGTCCACAGGTTCAGAAAACACCCCATAGGTGTCCTTCCTGAAATAATATTTTTTAAAAACAAAAAAAATAAATCATCAAACTGAATGTACAATTCACCACAACAAGATACAGCAAAACACAATCCCAGCACCCCTAAAACATACTTTTGAAGCCTCTCAAGAACGAAAAGTAGCAGCTTTGTATTGGGTAAAGGAGTCGAGGGTCCAGAATCCAACTTCACCCCACCTGCACAAAATTGCAAACTCAATGACGTAACTTCCAATCCAAACCCGTAATCAAACACCTCAACAAACTAACAATGCGATTATCAGCAAACCTTGGTGGGTGCTTGAGGAAGGGTTTGTAGCAGGAATCGACTTGTCGCCCTGCGAAAAGTGAATCAAATTCAGTAACTAAATAACAACAGAAATAGATGCACAGTGTATGTTTCCATTCTGGGTGAAGAACCGCCAGCAAAACCAGCTCAGAAAAGGCAAAGTAGCGCAGCATTCAAAGTACCAAAAGGGGTAAATACAGTTGCAAATTCCTGAATAATGGTTATTAATTAAAGAAAAAAAAGAAGAAAGGACAAATTGTGCTTTTTCAGCAGATTTGACAGGCAAATCATTATTAGGCTCAGTAAATACAAAGACCAATTTAAGCTGAATTCTTTAGAGCACCCACAATTATCATCAATTAAATTTAAGAAACTCACAACAAAAGTTTTTGCAGCCGGACTAAGTCATTAGTCAACCCAATTTACTGAAGATTCTAGAAAACCACAAAAAAAAAAAAGAGAGAGAGTTTCCAAGGTGCGAAATTCAAGGAATTTTGAATTTTTATGTCAACGTATATATTTCTCAGTCCCACAGAAAAGGACCCAAAAAATAAGAGAAGGAATTTTTTGCCGCGAAAATCAAAAACCCCCAAATCAAATCCAGTCGATTCTTCCCAAATCACCAAAAATCAAATACCTTTGGCGGGTGAGCGAGCCCAGATCCACCCCCTATAGCATTGATCTTACGCTTTTTGCCGCTCTCCGACGCGGCGTTGTCGTCGTCGTCATTCTCCGACCCGCCGGAATTCACCGACGCCGAATTCGCGGACGATTTCGGCAATTTGAGGACCAGCTTGAGTTTCTTCTCGCGGCGCTTCCCGTCCGAAACGCCGCCGTTTCCGTCGGAGTCGTCGTCGTCGTCGTCTTCGTCATCCTCGTCGTCGTCGTCGGGGTTGGGGTTGCGGCGGGTGGATCGACGGAGCGGAGGCTGGTTGTGGTTGTGGTTGGCGGCGGTGGTGGTGGGAGGGGCAGTAGGGGTGTAAATAGGGTTGGAACGAGGGGCAGAAGTGGAATTGGAATTGTTGGAGGTGCGGTGGAGGTGGTGTTGTTGCTCTCTGATATTCCGTTTTTGGAGATCTAAAAGAGAGGGGCGTCCTTTCTTCTTCTTCTTCTTCGTCTCCACTACCTTACCCATATTTTCTTTTCCTGACCCCCCCTCTCTCTCTCTCCTCTTGTTTCTCTCTACCCAACGCCAAACAAACAGGGTGTTATTTTTTTTAAAAAAAAATTATTTTTGATAAAATTTAATCTTTTTGGTTATTTACGCACTTATAATTATGATTTTTTATTGGTGGGAGAGGCGTGCGTGGCACGTGATCCGAGCGTTTGGTGTGGTGGGTGGGGACACGTGGAAGGAAGATGCCAAAACGAGGTCGTGTCGAACGGATACGGTTTCTGGATTGAACTTTCAGTTTTTTGTCTTCATCTACGAGTCGGCGACAGAGCCGTACGACGTTCTCAAGTCTCAACGTTTTACCTTGTTGACATTTTTTTACTTTCACCAGACTCTCTGTTTTTTTCTTTTTTTTAATCAGATAAACAACTCAAATACTACAATTAGTTTTTCGTGAGTCAAACTCACAACCTCCCACTTACGAAGGAGAGACTATGCCACTAGACCAAATGATACTGGACTTGAAAATTACTTTGAATGACTCTAAGTTGGAATGATTGACAGGTAATAATTGATCAAGAAAATAATGCTCAATCACTTAGATTTAAAGGTGAAACAAAAAAATTTAATTTAAAAATAATTTTTTCTACTCTTACATTTACATCAATCAAGAATGGTTGACCATCATTTTCTTGGTCAGTTACTACTGCCCAAGTGTACATTAATTATTACTCTAAGTTGTTCAAAATTGAATAATATACCAATTTGGTAGTATCATAAAGCAAGAACTTGTAACGTATATTTATGTTTTTAAGAAATTGTCTAGAGTTCACAATCAAAAACGATTAATCGCTTAATCACACAAAAATAAATTGTTACGAGTAAAATTAAATTGAATATAAAACGTCTTTCACTAGATAGTGTCATTTCGTGACGCATATACTATATTGTGAGTTTCATTAACTCACCACTAATCTATGTATCTACTATTGCTCTGCTGTTATAAGAGATTTAAACTTACTATTCTTACTCGTAGTTTTTTTTTTCCGAAACTTACCACTTATGATCAGGCACGGAACTAGGGTGCGGCAGGATTGTGCTGCATTTGGGAGTAAGATCAGAAGCTGTGTGGAAAGCAGTGAGGTTGGGTTTAACCTCAATGGCCTGAGCAAAGTAGCTTTATGTAAATTTGGTTGTGAAATTATGGCGACTTCAATGAGAAAGGAAGAAACCTAGTAGCTCGCGAAGTGTTTTATCTATTGCTTGGCTTTCATTTTAGAGAGAATCTTGCGTAGGGCATCCGCACGAAACACGTGGTGGGGAGGACCAATCACTGTCCAGCAGGGGGGTGTTTTGGGTATTGCACTTTAGAGAGCAAGGGCAGTTTCGGAAAAGATGGAAAATTTGCTTGCTTCTGATTGAATGGCCGTAAGGCCACGTGGTGGGGAAACCCCCACCTAAGTATTTGTCTTCATTTTATTCTCTTTCAAGTATGCTTGTCTGTCCAACCTCGCATGCATATCAATTATCAAGCACTTCAAACTAACGACTATGGCTTCTTGTATAATTTTTTACTGCTTTGCAACTAATTCAGAACTCTATCAATTTCTGCAGACAGTCGTAGGTTATAAGTTTTCGTCATCTAGCTAGTGGGTTTTGACAATCCCCAGATCCAACAGAAACCAAAATTCCTCAAGCCTATCAACTCCAGCGGTTAACTTCAGCAAAGGGGAAGGGACAAACTATTGAACTAGTAGTCATTAACTTCCTATGATCAAGAACCTGATAAGACTCTAATTGTGGATCATACTTCTTATGTAACCATCAATTAATGTAACTGTAGTCTCTCGCCTTTTGATTAGCCAGACTTAAAAGTCTTAATTTGTAGGCATAGTATATATTTGGTTGATTTCATATTGAGCAATACACAAGGATTCCAACTCTAACCACCACAGGTGGTCGAGTTGGTAAGAGCCTCCTGGTGTGGAACCCCCATACTCGGGTTGGAATCCCGCCGACGCTTATTAGAGTTAAATCCCAATATATTCTTGGTGGCCAGGGGGGAGGAAGCGTTTTGACAAGATTCCCTGAGCACAGATTAGTCTCTGGGCCCATAAAGCCTTGGAGGACACTGTGTGATTGAACAATAAAAAAAAAAAAAAATTCAAACTCATATAGTATATTTATGTCCACCACCGATCACTCCATTATTATGTAATTTTTTTTTTTTTTTGAAAATATGGCTGGTGCGGCTACTCTCAAGCCTTGATTAATCTATCTATACTATTATTAAGAGAATAGGCTTTGTACCACTTAAAGTTATGCCGCTCCCAAAACCTAGCCGTATGTGCTCGGTGATCCAAACATGGCGACCGCTGCTGGTCTCCATCCTAAGTGGAGAAACCCGCTCCACCTCCCACGATCCAATCTCAGCCCTCCAAAGCTGGTTCTTCCCGGCGACCACCCAACAACACGAGGGTTCTGTAATTTTCCAGGTTTCTGATCCTTGCCGGATTGACTTCGGTCCAGACCGCGGTAGACCTCTAGAGGCGAGCCTCGTGCGCTTTGATTCGAGTCTCCGATCTGTCCAACTTTGGGACCTGAGGAGGGTGGTGGAATCGGTGTTTCATCGCCGATGCAAGCATATCGAGGAGGATGAGTTTGCTGAGATCGGACGGGCTCGACCGCCTCGGGGTCGTCTCAAATTCAGAATTCTTGATTCTCCGCTTTGGATGCATAGGCTGATATGGGGAGACATGTCTCAGCACTCGGGCTGGAGACGAGATCAACTGCATCTCATTTGTGCGGCGGCGATTATGGTTGCGACGGAGATGGAGGCCGCAAAAGTGGTTGCTCCCAATCGGGGTGGGTTGCATTCGAGAGGACGTGATCGCGTGTTCCATCGTACTGTGACTGTGATAGAAGGCTTCCGTTCCCTGGGAGCGGTGGCCGCCGACACTGATCTCCGAGCAGAGCATAAGATGGCGAGGTCGATGGTGGCAAAGGGCAACATGGTCGCCGGTGGGGTGTCCAAATCATTTAGGTGGCCCATTTTATGTGGGTGGCCTAAATCAAACTGCTCGTTTTGGACCCAGGTGTGGCCCAATTTAAAGAGTTTGGGTCCTTTGGGTTTTCGTATTTGGCACCCCGGCGAATTCTGGTACTTCACTAATGGGCTCAGGTTCTTCATGGTTTCGTCTTTGGAATCTCGGAGGATCGACTCAGAACATCACATTCCAGTCTTTCCATTCCTCCTGGCCCAACTGTTTGGGGCAAGGAAAAAATTTAAAGTTTTTTGTTTTTTCTTTCTAAATTCTGCCTAATTCCTATGTTTAGTTTTCATAGTTATTAGGCTCGCTTTTGAATAAGTGAGCACTGGTTGTCTAATGGGTGGTGCTAGCATACCACGTCCTAAACTTGTCTAGGAATGGCAAGGGAAGGTATGTATCCGTGCCATTCTGGCTTGAGTTGAATGAAATGAATGATTTGGATCAAAAAAAAGAGAATAGGCTTTGTTAGCCAAAATTAACCCTAAAAGATTAAAAAACTTGGAGAATAAATTAAATTACAAGGATAAATAGGACAATTATAAAATAGATTTTTATTAAGAAAATTAAAAAGAATTATTCCACAACCCCCACTTTTCTCTCCCACTATTTTCTCTCTGCAAATAAATCTACCACTAAATCTATTTTTTCTGCAATAACTATCCACTTTTTTTTTTAACAACGAAAATTTTTTCGTATTGCAGACTAGTTAGTATTTTTTTTCTTTTTCTTTTTAAAAGATGATCAAATAATTTCACTCCTACCCCCATGGTGACTGAACCCAGAACCTGGATCGTAGGTAGTGGATGCAGACTAGTTAGTATTGAATAAAGGTGTGTGCGGCAGTCAGAGAGACAAAGAGTGAGGTCAAATACCTGAGCCAAGATTGTGAGAACCTGAAAAATGTGTATAGCGGCGTTCGTGTGGCAGTCTCACCCACGCTACCCCTTCCTCCTCCTCCTCAACAGGGACGAATATTTCAACCGGTGAGACTCCCACCGTTCTGGGATTCAATCGTCTTCTTTTTGCTTCGATTTTGATTTGATATTGAGAGGGTTTGATTTGGTTTGATGATAGGGGAACGGCGGCTTTGCAATGGTGGGACGACTACCTCGGGATATTGGGCGGAAGAGACGCGGTGGAAGGTGGGACATGGCTGGCTTGTTCCAAGGATGGTAAGGTGGCTTTTCTCACTAATGTCAGAGAGCTCAACAGACTTGTGCAATGCAAGAGCAGAGGAGAACTCCCATCTCGTTTCTTGTCGGTATGTTAAGATTCTATTTCCCACTACTACAAATCTACAACTACTCTGTGTTTGATTTTTGCCTATGTATATGTGTTTGTCAAAAACCCAAGTTGAATACTTTTAGGAATGACATTATATTATGTGATTGGGTGTGTGGATTATCAGAAAGGGTCAAGATTTGTATATGCTATGTTCAGAAGTGTGGTTTTATTTAGGGTTATATTATTCTGAGATCAGGCACCTCCAAGTTCCCAACTTTCTCAATCTCCACACTTCCAAATTAGCTGTCCCTTATACAGTTATACTGATACATTCTCATTAAACATAAATGACAGAGATCTTGGATGGCTATCACTTATCACAAGTTTCTATTGTTGCAGGGCAAAAAGAGTCCGATGGAATTTGCAGAGGAAGTTGTTGAGGAGGCAGACAAGTACAATGGGTTTAACCTGATATTGGCTGATCTTTGTTCTAAGACCATGCTTTATGTAACCAACAGACCAAAGGAGGAAAAAAAGTTTATCACTGAGGTTTCACCGGGGATTCATGTATTGACAAATGATGCAATGCTTGATTCTCCTTGGCCTAAGGTAAGAACTAAATGGCTTGTCAGTTGGGACGCTTCAATTTTAGCACAAATTTATCACATAATCAACTAGTTCTTTGCTGCATCCTTGGTTTGGTGACATTTACATTATAATTAACTCCCTACATATATTTTGAATCGGCTTCTTTTTTTTTCAGTCTCAACGACTTAGCAATAGTTTCGAAGAGATGCTCAACAAGTATGGAGATGATGAAGTTTCGTTAAAGGAAATGGCTCTACGACTAATGACAGACGAGACCAGAGACGACAAAAGCCTGCTACCTTGCATTTATTCTCCAGAAGTAGAATACGAACTAAGTTCCATATATATTGAATATGCCCCTGCATTGGTAAAACCAATTACATATCTTCCTATATAGTTTTGTCCCCGCTTTAACTAATTTTCTGAAGGTTTTCTTTTGAATTTCACATAGGGGTATTATGGTACTAGAAGCACTGAAGCAGTGTCTGTCAATACAAATGGGGAAGTCACCTTTTATGAGAGATTTATAGCTGGGGATTGGCATGAAAGGACCGAGACCTTCCAGATTGAAGAGGAAAGTAAATAGTATGCATATGGTTCGGTAAATCTCCATTCATTAGAAGAATACATGAATGGACTGGATTGTTGACTTAATAATAATAGCTAGTTCAGAAACTGACATGTCTTTCATTGTTCCTTTTATGGTAAAAATATCCATGCTTGAATAGACTGGATTGCTGGCTTATCAAAGATAGAAGGAGTATAAACCGATTGTGTTGTTTTTGACACAGAGGATGTTCATTAATAAACATTAGTAACTTCAGCATGAGTTCTCGGGACACCCCTGAAATATTTTGCGTTTATAACACCCATTTATGCTCAATAGTGTCAAACTTGAAAGTAGCGTCCCTTGTGTTCACTGGTTTTGTAGATTAAGTTTGCACAGTGGAAATTTAGTTTTTGAAATTTTTGAAACAAATAATCTTCCAGGGGATCTTTATAGTGATTTCACTGTTATTCATTGAAGCTTTTTTAATTAAGAATTTGAAACTTGGAAATACTGGTAACAACCAGCCAAGTATGTACTTCTTCGATTGATGGTTAATTAATTTAGATATCTTAGATATCGAATTCAAAATTACAGAACTTCTAACATATCCTCATAGTTTCTATGTTGTAGCTAGCTAGTTTCTATGTCGTGACCACTTACCCAATTTCAGCTTCAAAATTGCCCACTTACTCCAGTAAGAGATTATTGTGCCCACTTACCCATTTAAAAATAAAAAGACTATTTTAGACAAATTTTCATTATAAAATTAAAAGCATGCCATTCTCTCTCTCTCCCCTCTTTCAATTCCAAGCTGACAACGGCCTCTCTCTCTCTCTCTCTCTCTCTCTCTCTCTCTCTCCTATGCTTCCCGAGGCCGTCGTCCGAGGCCTGCATACTCGCCACCAGCGCTGGTTCTCCTTCTCCTTCTCCTTCTCCAGATCATCCTGCCTCGCCTCTCCGCCTTCCTCGGAGACCTTAACTTCCGGCAACGGAGCCACTCGGTCCGGGTACGACACCGGGCTTATGGAAGGGTCGTACTTTATGAACCGAGCGTGTTCTCTGGTCTACGGCGAGTCGGGAGAGCCGTGAGGAGGAGCGTGCGACAGTGGCGGCGGTTGTGTTTGTGCTGATGATTGCGGAGCCGGGTCCGGGTCGGGTGAGGAGGAGTGTTGTTCGGGTTTGGGAGCGTAGGAGACAGGTTCGATCGGAGAAGGCTGGGATTTCAGGTTGGATTTCCGGCGGGTGCCCAAGACTGGTGCCCAAAGCAAATTCTGGGTGTCCAATTATGGGTTTTGTAGTGTGAAATAAGATCTTGGAGGCTCTGGCATGTTTCACTTGAGGTTGTTGCAGAATTTTTTATTTTTTTTTTGGGATGTGAATAGCTATAGATATTTCACTTCTTCATCATGTGTATAGTTCCTATAATCTACAGATTTTTTTTTTTCTGTTCTTTTCTTTTGATCTTTTCTTAAAACAAGTAACTTGATCATGCAATAATAAGATTACATTTCCTGGCTACTGGGGGGCAGTAGACACATTATTGGCCCCCAGTAGACTTTGATACGAGGGACAGGGATCACTATAGTGTGGTGTTTTGATAAGTTACCTGTTGTTTTCTATGTATTAAAGTCAAATTATCTGTAAATCCTACAAAATGGTTCATTTTTGGTGGTCTATTGAGAGACAGTAGAGACATTGGACTTTTTATTGGGGGGCAATAATATGATTATTGGGAGACACTAATATGATTATTGGGAGCCAATAATATGATTATAAATTGATCAATTGTGCCTGTAGTGTATTCATTTTGGTTTTGGGAGTTCATACAATTCACTGGACGGCAATAATATGATTTTCGGGAGGCAATAATATGATTATTGGGGGGCAATAATATGATTACTGAGGAGCAATAATATGGTTACTGGATATTATTAGGGACCGGTCGCCGGATTCCGGTCACCGGTTGCCGGATTCCGGTCACCGGTCGCCGGCGCCCTGCCACTGGTCACCAGAGGCCGGCAAGGTGGAGGATGACTTCTCCCTCTAAGTGAAAAAGAAGGAGAGGGTAAAAAAGTCTCAACCAAAATAAAAAAGAATTAATTGGGTAAAGGGGAAATAATCCCTTAGAGTGTTTTGGGTAAATGGGGTTAAAAAACAGTTGGTGGAGCAAGTGGGCAAATTTTAAGTTAAAATTGGGTAAATGAGCATTTTCCCTTGTTTTTATATCTAAAATACAGACCAGGTGAAGTCTATTAACAACTTTATTACATGATACTTCTCATCACAGCGGTGATGATACTATTGAGCTTTTTTAGGCAGCGCAAGAGACACAGTTGCAAGCATCACCGCACTTGCAGTAGGCCTTGCCAACCCCAGTGGTGGCAACTTTCCTAGCACAAGTGCACGCGCGGGTTGCAGCCACAATGCTCGCCGCAGGAGCATTTCTTGTGGTTGTCCACAGTCGCAGGGTCGGTCCTGGTTGTGCACCTGTCATCGAAGTTCAGATCCTGTTAAACTACCACCAGTAAAAATGAGAACCTAACTTTGTAGCATCTACATGGAGAGTTCAAGTTTTTTCAAGTAGGGAAAACGTCACTAGTCCATCCTTTCTAGGAACTACCCATAAAAACAAACTAGCAAAACTTCTGAGGTACTACAAGTCTACGGTATATTGACGATACATCAATATACCGGATTTGGTTCGTTATAAATATAAAGTAGAGTCTCAAACTAGCAATCTATCAATACATGATGCCTGTCTACATTTGAATCGAAATAATTTACTTTATGTATCGGTACAGGAGTATATACCTATTTGAACCACTCATTTTTTACCCTTCCAAAAAGTCGGTTCTTGTTTCCTAACTTGTCTAGAAATTGGTTCTCGTTTACAGCAAAATTAAACCAGAAACACTCGGGTTTAAAGGGAGGATATATTTCTTTCTATGTAACTTGTAAGGATGAATACAATACGCTGCAATGATTGTTTGAAGTATGAGGTATTACCTGCAAGACACGCCGCCAGGGCATGGAGTAGGGCAGCCACACCTATCGTTGCAGGTGGTGAGTCGGGCACCTCCCAGAGTAGCCATTTCTTCTTCTTCTTCTTCGTAGTTCATTTCTATTTAAAGTACTACCACTGGTCTGATGGCCGTGCATTTGTGATGCCAATTGCCAAATGGCAAAAGAGGTTTTAGTGTAGACAAGTGTTATATTGTGTTGAATGAAGTTCTCAAGCGTAGTGGAGGTGGCGAAATTTTTTCATGCATTTGTTGTTTGCTGCTCCACGTAGCTAGACATTTAGTCAATCTTTCTTTCTGGACTTTGTGTGCTTCATGATCTACTTGGACAAACATCTCATATATAACCGCCAGTTGGTAAATTCAGTTATATATCTTCTGATGCAGGTACTTGTTCGATCTACAACATATAATCACATGACAATACACAATTATTACTTTTAAGATTTAATTATTCAAATACAAACTTACTTTAGAGAACATGTATAGTCTTGTCCCTGCTTGAGCTAGCAAAATTTCTCAAGGCTTTCTTTGTATGGACTAGAAGCACTTCTGCAGTGTCCTGCGAATACAACTCGGATCAAAGAGAGAGACGAAGAGGAAGTGAATAGTAAGCATACATGGTTCAGTACGTGAGTCTCTACATTTATCATGAGATAGTGTGTTCATCAATAATCTTAAAGCTTTGGGAGTTTTTAGATCCAGAGGCTATTAATTACTAAGGCTAGCCTGTTCGACATCATTATGCACGGCTAGTTTGTCATCCAGCAGATCATTCTTTACGATCGAGTAGACTATATCAAGCATGATGAACTGGCCGTTCTTTGTAAACGCAGTAGCAATTGTTGGCAGCTAGCTAGCAGCTTCTGATGAATTGCTTTTGCACATGAAGGATTTTCAGTTGGCATACAAACGTACAAGTGTATTTACACAAAAACATTTTGTGAGAAGGAGATAAATTGACCCTATTGGGACTCGTCGGTCAAAGATCTGTGTCTGTTGGCCGGAATAAGAAAGCAATCAAAAACTGAGTGCAAACAGGGGTGAACATCAAAAACTGATCATTGGCTACTACATTTTCATTGCAGAATTCAGCTCCACATAATGTGGGATACTCGTGCCTGGTCAGTACACAGTCAGCGCAGCAAAAACAAATATGGAGAAGGTAGGGAACAAAGGTGGGCTTGTAGCAATCTTGATGCTGAGGACTCGCAGAGAAGCGAAGTGGGGCTTTGACGAACAGCAAGGCAAAAAGTACAATTCAAGTACATCGGAAAGGAGCTGCAGCATGTGCAGAGCAAGTTACTGCAATCTCCAAACCTTCGAAGTTGCCAAAGAGAGTTCAGATATTGTGATCATGGAGGATAACTTTGTTTTAGTGGCCATGGTTTTGAGGTTGTGAAGATGCGAGTAAAACATCCTCAAGTTCAATGTAGACACTGCTACGTACTGATCGACTTCTCTGTAACAGTATATGACTCGTGATGTATTGGCGCTCAAACGATGGTAAGAACTAATTAAGAGCTAGACCAATTATATCATATTAACTTTTTGTTTACTGTATCCATTCACTAAATTAAGCTTGTTAGACAATATAGTAAGACTTGCTACAAATATCATATCTACACATACACTAATATTACACCTTCGATAAGTAAATTTGGTGTGCGCAATAGTTGAGCCCAGATTCAAGTTTGTAATTCAGGGTTTGTAGGTTTTGTAACATTCAAATTCAGTGTCCGAATATGGATGACTACGATCTCAAGACTCGATAGAGGCTAGTTTAGCATCTTTAATCATAAAGCCAAGGTTTCAGGCCAAATGAAAAATTCAAAACATAAGCCACAAGGTAACATTGTGTGAATAACCAGGCGCCGCATCACTTCGGATACATCTTGATCAAGTAACTTAAGAAAATGAAATCACTTCGATTGATTCAAATGAAATTCTACGTAGCACGTAGACAGAAGATGTCCCAAGAAAATTCTAAAATTTGGAGTGCTGTAAATTATAACCTCATGTATAAAATTTATAGTAGCTCTACGGCTCTAGCTAATATCAAAGGAACCTCATATGATGGTAACAGACACACAGAAATTGGATCCTTTTATTTCTAGAACAAAGACCAGCAAGTCTATCAAGTATTAACAACCTTCGACACAAAAAGGAAAATGTCTATTAACAACTTTACATGGTAGCTTTTATAATAGTACACTAGCTGTGATGGATATCCTTGATTAGGCAGAGCATGAGACACAGGTACAACCCTCGCCGCACCTGCAGTAGGCCCTGCCTACTCCGGCAGAGACGACGCTCTTAGCACAAGCGCACGGGTTGCAGCCACAGTGCTCGCCGCACGAGCACTTCATGTGGCCGTCCCCACTCGTGGCCTCCGTCCTGGTTGTGCACCTGTCATATACAAGTACAGAAGGGTATAAAATTTCCACAACAATTAACATATAAGAGATCTAGGGTGACGGAAATAAAATTTGAAGAAAGAGGTGGATGTATCTTTCTTCATAAACAGAATCCAACTCCATCAACGACTCAGAACAAACCGAACAAGCCGGTGGTTGTTTCCTAGCTGGGGAATCCTATATTCTTTAGGGTTTATATTAACTCGTAAATATAGAGCTAAACCCTAAACACTGAACAATAGAGTTTCAAGAAACGTGCTGTAATAAACTGATCTGTCGATCCGACTCTTGAAATTAGCTCAAATAGTAAGAACAATCGAGAAATAAGTTAGAATTAAAACAGGTTCAGGGTTACTTCCCTCTTTATATGTCAAAATTAACTCGAAGCAGTGACGTTTGAATTACCTACAGGACACGCCGCCAGGGCACGGAACAGGGCAGCCACAGCTATCGTTGCAGGACATCTTCACACCTCCAACTGTTTCTGCCATTTCTGGTTCTTCTCAAAGTTCTTGACTGAAACTCTGAAAGAGCTAGGTAGCGCTGTTCATTTCCTTTTATACAGCATAAGAGTACGACTTCAAATGCCAAATATGCATGCATGTGTGATGCCAAATGGCACAAGCAGTCTTTAGGGTTTGTGGAGGTGGCAATATATTTTCATGCATTTCTTGTAGCTTCACCACGTAGCCAAAGTTGATCTCGATCTATTCTGATAAACTTTCAGAAACATCTCATATGACCGTCAACTTTGACAAGTGACTGATGTAGAATGATTCCGTTAAGGAAATAAGGTCTCTGACATACACTGGATAAGAGTTGAAGGGTTTAAAAGAAGCAAGAAGAATGTTCTTGATCATTACAGAACGGGTTACAACTCAATTGGACCTCAAACGCATATGAACTGACAGTCAAAAAGCCAATTTTATTCTTGAGGACAAACTATTGACAGATCTAAGAATGTGAAACGTGATGTTTTCCTTTTCTTTTCTTATCTCTCTACTCGTAACATAGAATGGTGAGATTGGAATGTAAAATCAATAATGACGTTTAAAACAAACGTGACAACTATATATAATTGTCCTAACTTAATCATATGTTAAGTATTGAATTTTCACTCAAAATGTCCTGATATAATAAATTCATTCTAGATCCAAAAAAATCTTGATATAATTAGATGTGAATGTTCACAAAAAAAAATTGTCTAGACCACGTGTAGTGCGGCCGAAGATTTTTTGGCTTACACGTGTTCTTCTGGTTTGCTGATGTGTGAGTGAGTATGCCAACTTGCGGCTGGGTGACCTGTTAGCTAGTCAAATAGTCACCCTCAAGTATAAGGGGTACAAGTAATAGTATATGGATTTAAGAAATGTTGTCGAACTCACAAGGATTAGATTCCTTTCACTAGCTAGGGTGTGAACCTAAAGAGAGCTAGAATATACAAATGTACAATCACAAAACCTAAATTCACAAGCTAGGCTCATGGTGAGTACTTGCAAGATGGAGTAGCTAGTGATTTGATTTTGGTTTTTGAAGATAATTTTGAATTGAAAACAACTAGATGCTGAAATATGTAAATTAAATTACTCTAAACTAAACTAGTGATCTAATAGATGAAAGTTAGGATTTGGATTGTCTACAACTAACCTCCCTTGCAAGTATTGGTACATATCAATATTGCTAAATTAATTAACCAATTTCTCTCCTTGCATCCCTCTCAGGTATAATAAGGGACATGCTCATTTTGTGATATCAAGCAACCCCTCTCGGGTGTAGTACTTAACTACTTAAGTTATGTATTTCAATCCGGTTAGGTATCTAGTGCATTACTCTAAGTGCATAAAGTTTGGAGATGAAGAAATTATGCAAACCCACCAAGCTTATCTCTAAGTGATAGTAATTCAGAACCTCTACATGCACACCTACTGTATTTTCATGCTTTAACATTCAAAGGTTACCAAGCTCTAAATATTATACCATGACATGGAAAATACACATACTCAAAGTGTAAAGTCTAAGCATATGCATTCAACTGATCTTGAGCTTAGCATGTAGATGTATGAAAGAAAATTGCATCACATCATGTCATAGCATCAATACATACAATATTGGCTAGAGCTTTCAACCCTACCTCCAACAAAGTAACTACTCACTGATTATCATACAAATTAACATAAAATCTATGATATACATCAAGGTAAATTAAGGAGTTGAGAAAAGAATGAACTAGTTGAAGCTTGACAAATTGATTGCTAGCTTTTCCTTGATATTCCTCCTTGAATCCTCCTTGATGGTGAATGGATGGAAGATGAACTTCTTCTTGATGATGAATGGAATGGAGATGAAGATGCATGTGATGCTCTTTTGGCTAACTTTGAGTGGTAGTGATGGAGTAGTGGTGGTGGTGGTGATGAAGTTTATGGTGGTGGACGATGGTAGTTGTGGTGATGATGATAGAGGAGATGGAGTAGTATGGGTATCATGGGTTTGGATTTTGGGAGGTGGAGCTAGATGGAGGTTTTGTGGTGGAGATGAAGAGAGAAAAGAGATGTAATGGGGTGGTATATGGGTGATACTACTAGAAAAAAGATATTTTACTGCAGGCCGTAAATGGACATGTCGTAAAAGACCATTATTATTTAAGGCGTGCATGAAGTGCGCTGTAAATGACTCATAATGTGTGTCGTAAATGAGTCAAAAGTGTGCCGTAAATAAGTTACAAATCATGCAAGTGAAGAAATAGACTGCCAAATTGCGCCAAAAGAATAATGATCGAACCCGGTTTCCTTCATGGGATGACAGGCTAAATGACTTCTCATTAGATCAATTGCTTGCACTTTTAAAGAAACTGGAGCACAAATTGAAGATGTGCATCAGCAATTTGATAAGCAATATGCTATTGAGCGATGAGGATATACTCCGACCAACGATGCTTGATTTCTCTAATTCTCTGTCTCTCATTGTTTTAGAAATTTCATGGTACTCCAGATTATAACATATTATGATTTTTTTTACTCTCAACGGATTTGATTTAGAAAAAACTAGAGTAACATGAAATTTACATTGTTTTTATTAATTAAAGCATACTAACTGATTAGGTTTCTAAATTAAATTAATGATCTGCAGGCCTTGTTATTTCCAAACAACAATGTAGACTATTCTCAGACTGGATTGACCCAATACCCTACTAGTGGTTCGATGATGTATACAAGTGAAAGGACTTTGCCTGAAGAGCAAACTAATCTCCAAGTCTTGTTCAAAACAACCTTAATCACTTATCATCAGAATTACAATTACAGTTCAATGATGATGAACAGAAACGGTAAGACCTACTGATGAATCTAATATAGTAACATAATAACATATGAAGTACAATACTCTGCATTAATTTTGATCATAAACTTGGTATGTGACTAACAACAACATATGCAGGCATGCTATGGCAGAACTACAGCATTCAGACTGCTCCATCAACATCAAACGGATCAAATTACAATGAACAAAGTATGTCTATGACGTGCGAAAATCATCTACAATTAATACAGAAACATAGATGAGAATTTGACATTGCAGACTGTGTATCCAATGTCTGCAAGTTACTTATTTGATAATGCCAATCATTTCTTGCATCTAAAAGGCTAGCGATGACGATGAAGATTGGTCAGCACACGTACAAGTGTTCTTGCATCTCAATGAAATCGAAGTACCCAAGAGATTATTGTTGTCTTTAGATATTTATTATTATTATTATTATTTTCTAGGATTGCAATTTAATTTGATGATTATTTGAGGAGAGACATCACAAATATTCATATCTTAATTGGGCGGTTTCAAGTTTCAACTTCTTCTTTTTTCATGCGAATTTCTACTTACACCACAACACATGTGGGCAAAGGCCACACACATATTGCCACATAATTAAAAAATTGTGGATATAGACCTCATACCCACTTTTATATTCAATGTTGGTGTCTATATCCTCAACCGACAAACAAAAAACACGGGTCCCTAATTATTTAAATTTTTTTTTTGATTTAAACCAATTATTTAATATTTTTTTGGGTCTTCTTTTCTGTACGCCCTTATCTCTTTCTCTTCTTTCTCTCAGACTCTTATCTCCTTCTCTTCTTCTGGAAAAATAAACCATCTCTCTCTCTCTCTCTCTCTCTCTCTCTCTCTCTCTCTCTCGCTCTCGTCTTACTGCGTCTATTTCCATCGACCTTCCTCCGATTCTTCAATCACAAATTCCCTTATAAACCCAAAAAGCTCTCTCCAGATCTTCACAAAAATACTTGATAGAATTTCAGATCCCGATCCACCGACAATGTCAACCACCGTCCCCCCGTCCTCCCGATCTCCACCACCTCTGTCGCCGCCGCCGGATCCATCGAGTCCCAGGCCTCCCAGCCTCGGATCGCCACCCTGGCCTTCCGCGCCTTCATCAACCACATCACCGACACCGTCCGCAACGGCCTCTCCCAGCGCCGCCCCTGAGCCGAGCTTGCCGACCGCTCCGCCTTCGCCAAGCCCGAGTCCTTCTCCGCGTCCGCGTCAACTACCTCGCCGTCGTCGCCCTCATCGTCACCGTCTCCCTCTTCACCCACCCCTTCTCCCTCGGCCTCCTCGCCGCCTGGCTCTTCCTCTACCTCTTCCGCCCCTCCGATCAGCCCCTCGTTATCTTCGGCCGGACTTTCTCCGACACCCAAACCCTAATGGGCCTCGTCGACCTCAGCGTCTTCGTCGTCTTCCTCACCTCCGTCGGGGTGTGTTAGTATGTATAACCTACCCTCTATTTTTGAATTAGGGATTGTGATTTCTTTATTTCTTATGCGATTGAGGTTTTTCTTTGCAGCAAGGGATTGAAGAGATTTCATACTGTGTTTGTAGAGAGCGAGGTTGCGAATCACCTCGGATGAAAGAAGCCATCGACCATCAAAATTCGTTCCTCGTGCTTCAACCCGAGACCATGGAGAAGCTCCAGCGACAACACAATCAGGTACCATTTTAGTGTTTGTTATTTTATTTTCTTTGATGGGCTCTATTCGATATATATGCGGGAGAAAAATTGGATGATTTTTGTTGTCTATGGTTTTCTGGTTATGGCTTATTGATTGAATTTTGTATGGGTCTATGCCTATCATCTCTAATCCAAGATCCCCAATTTCAGCACTGAGTAGGAGGCTGAAACCATGGCAGTGATTGAACCTAAGTTGATTTCAGCAATCGATCCCCAGAAAGTTGAAATAAAATGAATAATATCAAGAATCTGATCAATTTCAATTCCGGAACTGCAAAGAAGCAATAGGACTGGATACTGGACCATGAATAGAAGCAATTGTTGACCGGGAAAAAAAAAAAGCAATTGAAACTCTGACTCTGATTCCTACCCGTTGGTCCCACCATGTCAGAATTGCAAAGAAGCCACGCTCAGCAAAACTGAGACAATTAAGGGGAAAGCAACCCCTCTACAGGGCACTGACCCAAAAAAAAGTGGCTACAGCGTGGCAATTACCTATTGACACGCACATGTGTGTCCTTTGGCCCAAATATGTCACGAATGTGTATGTGGCCATTGCCAATAATTGTAGTAGTGTTATGTTATCAGATTATGTTAAAAAATAACAAGTTAACAACCCCTATGTGCCCCTATTTTTGGTTCCATTTGGTTTTGTACAATCAAGATATTAATCACACTTGTCCAACGGTTAAATTAAATAATCCTTAAAAACAAGTGCCCTAAAGAGCTTTCGAGACAACGCGCTTCACGCGCGGCGACTTTTCCTTCCCTGCAATTCCTTCACAGATCTATACTGCAACACCGTCACCGACGGTGATTTCTCCACCAATTGAGCACTTCGCTCTTTCTCTGGCAACGGCGGCCCCTCCCATCTTCACTTTCTCCGCCCTCCCACCGGGAAGTGGCGGAGAGGACTCGATGTCGGCAAATCAAAACAAACGAAGCCGAGCAAACGATACCCTCTGCGACAAATTCATGGCGGCGCAAACCACCGATGAAGAACCTGCACCTCCGCTTCCAGTTTCTTCCCCTGATTCGAACAGCTATGCGGCTCGTCTTCTCAACCCGCTCAGTCACTATGGCAAAGCTGCAATTGAAGATTTTACAATGACTGAAGAGGACTACACTATCACCGAAGGTACGATTGCTCCAAATATCTGCTTCTCTAAGCGAATTAATGATAAATTGAATGTTGAATGGCGGTGTGCTGTTATTGTGAAATTGATGGGAAAACCAAATGTCAAGAATGCCTATACATTTATGCATAGTGGCCTCAAACGAAAATGGAACCCTCAAGGTCCATGGCAGCTCATTGACTTGCCCAACGACTTCTACATAGTTAAATTTACACTGGAAGCTGATCTTAATGTGGCTCTATGTGGAGGTCCTTGGATTCTTGCTGGACAGACCTTGGTTGTCCAAAAGTGGCGCCCTGCATTTGATCCCAATAATGAAAAAATAAACAATATGGCTGTATGGGTGAGAATTCTGGGTATTCCTGTGAGATACTTTAAGGATTATACACTTAAGGTGGTGGGGAAAATTCTGGGAACTGTCATCAAAATTGACCAGTTAACTCTAGCTCAAGCTCGAGGAAAGTTTGCTAGAATTTGTGTTGAAATTGATCTGCAGGCACCTTTGAAACCTTTTGTGGAGATTGAAGGAGTTGCCTATGGAATTGTTTATGAGGGAATATCGCAAATTTGCTTCAATTGTGGTTGCTATGGACATGCCAAAGCTAATTGCCCTCAGTCTGCTCCTTCTAAGCCTGTTCCTGATGCTGAAAATCACATGAATTCTGAAACTCCCACTTCCCCAGGTTCTACTGCAACTAACTCTTTTCAGCATCCTACTGAAGCTGCTTTGGCTACTAAAACCAACCATCAGTGTAATGGCATGGAGCTTTCTTATCAGAATGTGCAAGCGACTCGAACCGGCCACGGACCATGGATGCTCATGTCGTACAAAAACAAGAAAGCCAACTCTAGTAAGATCCCAGCTAACAGTGCCCCTGTTCCACCTGGTTCGAGATTCGCTTTACTTGAGACTTTTGTTGAAGGTGAGAACAATGCTCTGAATGAGGTACAACCTACTCCTGTCGATTCTTTAGATGGTCAAGACAATTCTGAACCTGCAGTGGTGCGTATGTGGAAACAAGTTCAAAAAAAAGCCAATATGATCACTACTGACAATGTGCAGCATGCTTCTACTTCCAACAAAAACATCTCAATTGGCAAACCTCCGGGATCCCAGAAAAAGCCTCTCAAAGACATAACTAATGGAAAGTCTAGTTCGAGACCATTTGCTCCTAAATTCAACCTGGGAAGAAGATCCAATCAACCTTCTGGAAAATACATTGTGACATCTTTAGCACAGAAGTCTAAAGTAACATCTCAGCCTATACCCACGGATAAAAATCAGTCCTCAGTTTCTTCCAGCCCAGTTCAAGACCCACATCCTCCACCCAATCTCTCTGCCAAATTTGGGAATTGCCCTCCTGAAAGCGGTTCAAATTTGGAGTCAACTTGCGCTGAAATGGATTCGACTACTGAGGTTTCTACTAGCAATGGCCAGGTGTGTTCTGTCCTTGCTTCTGATAACTTGAACAACATGATATTTACTGTCTCTGGTGAGAATACTAACCTATCCTCAAATATGGAGGATATGGTTGATAACTGATTTTGGGTCTCAACCCTCTTATTATCTGCTTTCCAATGATTAAAGCTCTCTTTTGGAATTCTAGAGGTGCAGGAAGTGAGAAATTTAGATCTGACATTGCAGATCTTGTTAAATTACATTCAATTGATGTTTTAGCTGTTTGTGAACCCCGTGTCCAATTTTCTAGAGCTAAAGATTCAATCTTATCTCTTGGATTCTCTGATTATATCATTGTTGAAGCCAATGGATTTTCTGGTGGTATTTGGCTATTTTGGAAATCTAATCCATTAAAGGTCGATTTTGTGGATAAAAATTGTCAATCAATCACAGTT
The DNA here is from genome assembly GCF_958449725.1 of Rosa rugosa. Lineage (NCBI taxonomy): Eukaryota > Viridiplantae > Streptophyta > Magnoliopsida > Rosales > Rosaceae > Rosa > Rosa rugosa. The sequence continues at coordinate 36,091,857 of NC_084822.1, forward strand.
AGAGTGACTCGCTCTGGTGGTATTAATTGGATGCTTACTGTGCTTTATGCTAGTCCTACTAACTCTGTTAGAAGCAATCTATGGAATTATTTTGATCACCTGGTTTCAACACATCAGTTGCCTTGGATTTTTATTGGTGATTATAATGAGCTTTATTCCTCTGCTGACAAAAACTTTGGTTCTATGCGTGGAAGAATTGGAGGGCTTAAGCAATGGGCGGATCATAACGCCTTAATTGATATGGGTTTCATTGGGTCCAACTTTACTTGGTCTAATAACAGAATTAAAGAAAGGCTTGACAGAGCTTTTTGCACTTGTGATTGGAGATCGTACTTTCCTGAAGCTTTTATAAGACATTTGGCTAAAATGAAATCTGATCATTGTCCTATTCTTTTACAGCTTCATTCTAACAATTCTGTGAATAGAGCTGCTATCCCCTTCAGATTCCAGGCTATGTGGCTGACTCACAATGATTTTGCCCCTTATGTTGATAATACCTGGAAAAACTCTTGTGGGTCTTTTGTTGAAAAAACTCAAGATCTATCCCATGCTCTTCTGGACTGGAATCAACACACTTTTGGTAATGTCTTCAAAAAAAAGAGACAGTTACTTACTCGCATCGGTGGAATTCAGAAAGCTACTGATAGGTACAGCAATCCCTTTCTTCTCAAACTTGAAGCTAAGCTTTTGATTGAGTATGAAACGTTGAGAGACCAGGAAAATATTTTTTGGAAACAAAAATCGAGGAACAAGTGGTTACAAGGAGGTGACAGAAATACAAAATTTTTCCACTTGAGTACCCTTGTGAGGAGGAGGAGAAATAAGATTGAAGGATTATTTGATGATAATGGGGTTTGGCAAACTGACACAGATTCTTTGAATAATATGGCTGTTGCTTTCTTTCAAAAGCTTTTCTCTAATTCCATCACACAGGATTCTAGATTTGTTATTCCTTGGCTGTTTCCTTCTCTTGAACCTGATGAGCTGAATGATTTATGTCTGCCAATCAATATGTGTGAGGTTAAAACTGCCATGTTCTCAATTGGAGGACTAAAAGCTCCTGGACCCGATGGATTTCCTGCTGTTTTCTACCAAAGGTTTTGGAATCTTTATGCCACAGAGGTCTTTTTGATTGTGCAGAATGCTTTCACTTCTGGTGAAATTCCTTGTGGTCTGAACCACACCATTATCTCTTTAATTCCTAAGGTCAGTGGACCTCAAAGTATGATGCAATTCAGACCTATAAGCCTGTGCAATACTGTTTACAAGGTAATCTCAAAAATCATTGTGGCAAGGATTCGACCGCTCATGCAAAAGCTAGTCAGTCCTAATCAGGTCAGTTATGTCCCTGGTAGACAGATTTCAGATAATATAATGATTGCTCAGGAAGTTCTTTTCAAATTCAAAAGGTCTACTGGAAAGAGAGGCTTTTTTGCTTGGAAAGTGGATTTATCTAAAGCTTATGACCGTCTCAACTGGCAATTCATTGAGTCGGTTTTATATGAATCATTCATTCCTCAGCCTCTTGTGAAACTTATTATGAGTTGTATTACATCAACAAGTTTCCAGATTTGTCTTAATGGTGAACTAACTCAATCTTTTAATGCTCAACGAGGAATAAGACAAGGTGATCCTCTCTCACCTTATATCTTTGTTCTTTGCATGGAGAAATTGTCCCACTTGATTCAATCTGCTGTTGATATTGGTGTTTGGAAAACTGTAAAAGCTTCTCAATCAGGTCCTAAAATCTCTCATCTCTTCTTTGCTGATGATCTGATGTTATTCTCTGAAGCAACCCTTGACCAAGCCTGTATTATTAAGCAATGCCTTGATAATTTTTGCTCTCTCTCTGGACAAGCTGTCAGCTATGAGAAATCTCTCATTTTCTGCTCTCCTAACACTAGCAATGAGATTGCTTCTGATATCAGTTCCACTTGTGGCTCTCCTCTTACCACCGACTTGGGAAAATACTTGGGTATGCCTCTCATCCACTCTCGTGTTACTAAGTTTACTTATGCTAGCATCTTAGACAAAGTTCAAAGTCGATTGGCTGGCTGGAAATGCAAAGTTTTAAGTTTAGCTGGCAGAGTAACTTTAATTCATTCAGTTACTGCTGCTATTCCTAATTATGCTATGCAGACTGCTAGATTGCCCATGCTTATTTGTGATGACTTAGACAAAATGAATAGGAACTTCTTGTGGGGAGATACTGAAAATAAAAAAAAAATCCATTTGGTGAACTGGGATATTGCTTGCTTGCCTAAGAACCTTGGTGGTTTAGGAATTAAGAAAGCTTCTGATATGAATCAATCTATGCTTGCTAAAGCCGGCTGGAGGTTATTCCAAAATGATGTTGGTTTGTGGGCTTCAATTTATAAAGAAAAGTATTTGAAGCATGGCTATTTGTTTGACCTAAACCATCAACAATCTAAAGACTGCTCCAGTACTTGGAGAAGTGTTCTTCATGGTGTCAACCTATTGAAAAAAGGTCTTATATGGAGGGTTGGTGATGGTAGGAAAATTAAGTTTTGGACTGATGTATGGTTCCCTCCTACTGCACTCATCAATCATGCTCTGCCAGAGTCTATTATTAATTGTGAGGCTACTGTCTGTAGTTTCTGGAATGATAATGGTTGGGACTTGAATCTACTTTCTGCTTGTCTTCCTACTGCTATTACTGATCAAATTTTGCGAATCCCTCCTGGTTTTGATGGTTGTGAAGATGATATCCAAATCTGGGGATGCACTTCCAATGGTTCTTTTTCTGTCAGGTCAGCTTACAGCACTTTCTTTGAGGACTATGACCAAATGAACTCTCCTTGGAAATTTATTTGGAAAATGCAAATTCCCCCAAAGCTCAAGACCTTCCTATGGGTCCTTTGTCATGGTAAACTTCTCACCAATGCTCACAGAGTTAAAAGAAACCTCACTGATGATGATACTTGCCCTATATGCCACTGCACTAGTGAGTCCCTCTCTCATCTTTTCAAAGATTGTCATGCTGTTCTTAATGTGTGGAAGTCTTTCACCTTGCCTCAGCCTGTGAAATTTACTTTCTCCATGAGTTGGGAAGGTTGGTTACAAGCGAATCTTTTTTGCAAAGCCAAATGTCATGCCGGAAATCTTTGGTGTTCTACCTTTGTTTTCATATGCTGGTTTATCTGGAAATGGAGAAACAAACATATTTTTGAGACTCACTTTCGAAAACCAAATTATCCAGGTATGGTCATTAATGCTGCTATCTCTGAATGGAACAATGCTCAGTTGAAATCTGATTTGAACAGAACTTATTGTCTTAAGCTGCTGAACTGGATGAAACCTCCTCATGGAACCTATAAATTAAACATTGATGGCAGTAGAAATGGACATTCTGGAAAAATTGGTGCTGGAGGGGTTATCAGATGTTCTAATGGATTATGGCTCAAGGGATTCCAGATAAACTTAGGCATAGGTGAAGTTTTAGACGCTGAATCCTGGGGCCTATACTATGGTCTCCAACAAGCTCTTGAAGCTCACATTACTCATGTTGAAGTAGAAACGGATTCTGCAATCCTGGCAAAGTTGATCTCTCATATTGATGTCGCTCTTCATCCCATGGGCTCTCTTATTTATTGCTGCAAAAATTTGATCAGAAACTTCATTTGCTTCTCCCTAAAGCACATTTATAGAGAAAGTAATATGGTTGCAGACTGCCTTGCTAAGGAGAGCATCAATCATGATTATGGGATAATTGAGTTTGATAGCCCTCCCACTCATGCCTCTTCTGCTTACCTTGATGACCTTGATGGTATAACCCGGCAAAGAAGAATCTCTGCCAGGCATGATGATAGGCCAAGCTAGTTAGCCTTCTTTTCTGTTTCTTTGTTTCTGGGTCTTTTGACCCCTTACTTACCAAAAAAAAAAAAAAAATTAAATAATCCTTTAATTAAGTCCTTATTATAAGTCTTTATTACAAGTGCCCCAAAACATAATGGCATACACCGGTCACCAATTAACATCTTTGATCTTAGTTCATGAAGTATATTCCAACAAAGAAAACATGCATTGGAAATCATTTTCAGGAGGTTGGAACTTGGATTATTTTTTAAATAGCAGCTCATAAAATGCATGTTAATTATAAGATAAAATGCAAACAATTGAATTAAAAAAATAAAAGATAAAATGCAAACAAATTTGTTTTTGATTGTCTGGTGTAGTTTTAGCACATAGAATTGACCTAGGAAAGAAGACATGGATCCTCTGCACTGTTTAAGGATGTTTTCTTGTGAATTCTTCAATTCATGCCAGCAAATAAAAGGGTCCACTGTGTTTTAGCTCAAGATTGAACGAATATTTGTAGATTTTTTTTTTTCTTTTCCTTTTAGCTACTGAAGAAATATCTTGATATTTTCAGTTAGATCATTGCCTCTTATGAAAAAGAGAAGAGAAAAAAATGATATGATCGACAAAATAGAGAGTATGATTGCATTCTATAATTGAGGTACTTTATGTCTTCTTCTTCAAATTTGCTCACCACCAATATTTTGGTGGTGATACCCAAGTTGCTTCCAGCCTCAGAGTGGTAGCTCACTCGGCCACCATTTTTGTAACAAAAAAAAAAAAAGACTTCAACACTAGCTCTCCCTAGGTACGTACTATGCTAGCTAGTTTTGTTAATTGTTTTCATCTTGCATTTTCAGCATATATATATTGGATGTCTCTCTTCTTCTTTTTCGAGCAAAATATATTGGATTTCTTAGAAGTTCAATTTGTTGGGGAGATACTCAAACAAAAGTTGGGGAGGGAGTGACAACTCTAGTCGAAGTGGGAGAAATTGGATCGCTGCTAGTTAGTTGGTGTAGGAGACTAGACGGATGATGTTGCCCATACAGAAGTTGCTCGACAGCCTAACCATAAGGATTTTCTCAAAGGGAAAAAGGAAATTTAAGGATGTCCAAGTTAAATATTTAAGTTAAGAGGTGATAATATGACATCGATTAGAGTTAAAGGGGTCAAGAGTTTAAGAGTTTAGGACGTCAATCCACTTCTAAATCCATATTATTTGCAAGTTAGCTTCTTATAATGTACTTCGTTTAAATTCACTGGTCGTGTTTTTTTCTCCTGGAAATATTAATTAGATTCAGATTAAGTTTAGAAACTTTGACCTAATTAGGGCTAGGAACCAAAACCGTGAGTTAGGCCATTGATTAATAAAACGAATGTTGATCAAACACTTTGAAAAATGAAATACTCTCTCAACTTGACAAATACAACCATATTCTAAACTTGCAGAGAAATGATCAAATTTTCTAAAAACAATAAAATGATGAGTCATTTTCAAGATAGTTGGAAAGGAAGTGTTCATAACCTGTTGACGAGGTAATGATGAATTGCTTTTAGGTGTGAGAATCTAAGACGCCAATTGAAAGGAAGTGCCCCATTGCCAATTTGAAAACGTGATATAATTGTGTGGATTTGATGGTTGATACAAATGGATGAAGTTAATTGCTTTTGACAGAGAAATATAACAAGCTTAAAATGTTTTATGTGGATTAGCTAGGGTTTAGCAACTTAGTTTATCTCAGCAATTTGGCACTTTCTCTAATTTTTGGTACTTATATATTACTCACCTTGCAAGGAAGATGGATTGGAGATGCACAAAAATGGAATATAACTGTAGTATGAAGATACTCTACGAAGTTTTAGGTACACTTGATTAATCAATGTGACTGGACTTCACTTGATTATAGGACCAATCATTTTGTCTCGTCCCTTTTTTTTCTTTTTTTTTTATACAGAGATTTACATTGTATTAAGGGCAAATTCATTGTACCTCCCGGATGTGAAATTATTTGTGTTCCTGCACTTTTAATTTCATCACGCATTGTCCCTGTACTTACCAATTTCAATCAATTTTGTCTAACCCCTGGCTTTTTTGCCAACTATTATGTGATGTATTTTGAAATTGTAGTTACATGCGATATAATTTTGCATGCCACATTAGTGAATCGTCATCATATAAGGGAGTCCATTAGAACCACATTTTCAATTTATAAAATACTTACCAAAAAAATGAATGATTAGACATGATTGATTAAATTGGAGAGCACAGGGTTACATGTGATGAAATTAAAAGTGTAGGGTCACAACTGATTTAATATGTAAATGTTAGGAAAGTAAAATGAAATCTTGTATTAAACTAAAAGAAATACAACGGAGAGATACAAAACACACTCAAAAGAAATAATTTGAGATGTTGTAAATAATTTGTGAATATTTAATAACTTTCTTGGTCTAAAACTACTCTAATAACAAGTAAAAATACGATAAGTTACTAAAACTCTTAAAACAACTATAACTCCGTTAAATGGTCCCGAAAAGCAGTGAAATGGTCAGAAATGAACTCCTAGAACCCAGAATTTTCCGCACTTTGCTGAACATTCAGAGAAGAACAAGTGACCGTTGTCATAAATGGAGAAAACAAAGCAGTTGGTTTCTGACAAAGTAACTATAGGTTTTCCAAGTTAATTTACAATTTATAACCGACTTATCCTATTATTTATTCAACTTGAATAAGAACCAAAGTTTTTGTGAATGTGCAAAAACAAAAAAAAGGGACACTTGCTGCTTATGACCGCCATCTGGTGTATAGACTTTGATATTCGGACCTTTTGGACCGACTTTATTAAAATTTTGTACCCTTCTTTATTTTATAATAATTGAATAAGTTTCCTTTGGTGCCCCCTAAAACTTTGCAAATTTCTTTACAGTAATAAGTGTAGCTTTAGTGGTCCACAGTGGTAGCTGTGCTATTAAAAGTCGGGGCATCGAGTGGCCTCTTGCTCAAGTCCCTCCCTAGTAGCCAACCCATTTGACCCACTAATGGACAGTTTCTGGTACATGGCTTCAATCTCTTTTTGTTCTTGTGATCATATTTTGGTTAGTTTGATGTTTGTGTTCTCACTAATACTTTAGTCAGTTTCGTTAATTTGGTATTAAATTGTGAGCATTCGACTAAAATACAATAACAATATTATCCAAAAATGCAAGAAGTTGTGACGAGAATTTCTAAACAAATATTTTGAATAAGCGATTTTTCTTATTTGTGGCAGATTGGTAGTTGAGTTTATTGAGAAAGACATATACGTCTCTAAATGCAATTTAATGTGCATGTTTGACATCAAATTAATAAAAAAGATTATATTCGTTACAAACTTAAACACATTGATTCTATTAGCAATAGAAACTTAATCAGCTAAAAAAAAAAAAATACTTGACTCATATTCAAGAATGTTTATTATTCGACTTGGCAAACTAAAGGTGAAAAAAATCATGCATAAGATATTGTTCTAATTCATCTCATTTTACATAGTAGAATAAATGTGAATGTAATTTTGGACATAGAATTCCCACTAGTCTAAAATAATGTTCAAAAGAGAGGTACCAAAATTTAGCAACCCCCTCATAAATCATGGCCACTTCCAAAATATCAAAATAAATGTAGAAAGGGGTGTGCAATAAAGAATGTGGTCAGAACAACATCAAACCCACATGACCATCATATATGCTTCTAAGGTAGTGGAGTGGAGTGGAGTGGAGTGGAGTGAATAGTGATGGCTATTTGAGGTAAACTTTTCCTTTCGATATTTTTAATCTTGCTAGTCAATTAGCATCATTCAAGAGTGTATCCACCAAATGACAAAGTTGCTTGTATCATCACACCTTTTATACTTCATGTTCACCAAATACCCTAATATATGCTTGACAATCATGTCCAATTTTGCATGCTCAATTATTAGGGTTACAAATTCAACCTAAATTAATCTAGTGGTATTTTATATTTTTTAATTATATAATGATAAAAGGTCAAAAAGTATCAGTTATGTGCAAATCCGTGTTATTCCGACAAAATATATTAGATAAAAACTAAAAATCCTAACAGTATACGAATTAACATTTGATAGATTATTCAATTTCTAGAGATCTTATTAATGGAGATTCGTTTATAAAATGACATGTTAGTCAAATGTTTAATAGGGGTTACTTTCTTGGGGTAATGATGCTGAATTATAAAATCAAAGTCCACCACATTACAGTGAGACATGCTCAAACCCCACTATATATGGAGTTGGTGACTCCAAAATCCAGCACAGTGTTTTTGACAGAACGATGATTGATGATGACCCTGAAAAATTGACATTTTGGTTCTGCTTTCCACTTGTTTTTATCAAAAATCTTACTAACATGCTCAGTTTAATTGCTGTGATCATCAAATCTCAGAAACTTCCAAGCCCATTGCTACTGTTTTTTCACATTAAAGAAAACTATTTCATTGGTTAAAGTCTTTCTTTTAGAGTGTTGATCATGACATTTTACAACAAAACTACAAATTGGGGTTCTTTTTTACCCAACAGCAGCAAATCATTGAAATAAAATCAAATAAAAAAAAAGGTGTAGCATGTCAAAATAGTGAAATACTGATAAAGATTGAATTAGTTGCAGCAAATTGCTTGATTATGCTTGAGCTCGAGCTCAGCTATACATGATAATAATTGATTAAAGAAACCGAGTTTCGAATTTTTCCTTTTCGCACCTAGTAATTCGAATATGTTCGACTCCACGAACCAAGAACTTGAGCTATAAAATTCATACCAAATTATGATAACAAAAAAAAAATTGCCAATACGAATTTCCTCTTCTTCTTCTTTTTTCGATTAGAATACGAATTTCCTTCAAATTGCCAAAATAACATATGAACATATAATATACTGTAAAATTTTATATCTAAGATAGTAAGATTACACTAACCTATAGCTAGCTACCAAAAAAAAATATTACAATAAGCTCAAGCAAAGCTTACTTTATCCTTCTCCTCCACCGCCACCGCCACCGCCCCCGCCCCCGCCCCCTCGGTCTCCAACTATCTATCTATAGATCTAAAACCAAAAATAATACATTTTTTTTTTTCCAATATGCATGATTTGAACTTAATCCATAGCATTAGGCCCAGCACAGGCCTTCAGTTCAGGGCTCCATAGCCACTGCACCAAGAACTTCCTCCCCTTCCTCCCATTCACATTGAACGTCCTCCCTTCTCTATCCCTCATCACCTGCCCAATGTACCCACCTCCGCCTCCTGTTCCGTACAACCCCTCGCACAAGTCCCCGATCTCAGTCGGCGCCGTCGGGTCCTCGCCGGCGTACCAGGCATTGACAAGAGGGTTCGACGACAGCTCGGCCAGCTCGTGCCCGATCACACTGATCATACCGTCGACGCCGACGTCCTTGTTCGGCGGCGACAGAGCTCCGGGACCGCCTCCGCCCATGTAGCCGGGAAGAGCAAACGGGTAGGCGCAGACCTCCGGGCACTGCTTGCCGGAGTTTCCGATCCAAGCGTAGGGGAGCGTGTAACCCACCATGGAGGGGAATGTGAAGTAGTGGAAGCCGCAGACGGCGCGGCAGAAGTCCTGCATGGCGACGTCCTCGGAGGTCAGGATGAGGTAGATCCCGTTCTTGTGGTCGACCGGGAACGGAGCAGATCTGACGGCGTTGGCGATGACCTGCTGGACGGAGAGGCGGGTGAGTTGCTTGCCGTGGGAGTACTTGAGGTCAGCGTGCTCCCCCGCGACGACGACGGAGCGGGAGACGTTGGCGCCGGTCTGGTCGGTGTAGAGCGAGACAGTGCGCCACCACTCGGCGACGGAGGGCGACGGAGCGGCGCGGAGGTCGGTGGTGGAGATGGAGTGGAGGAAGTCCTTGATGAGGAGCTTCTGGGGTAAGGCCCAACGGCCGTACCAGATGAGGTAGATGTTAATAGGGGCGGAGGAGAGGACGGGGCCCATGTGGTAGCGGAGCTGCACCAGATCTGAGGAGCCCTCGAACTTCTTGGAGGAGGAGAGGGTTCGAGGAGGGAGCTTGGGGTTAAAGATGGTCGGCTTTGTGCTTAGGGTTTGAACTGAAGGTGGTGTTGCTGCAATGGAGGAGTGGAGGAGGAAGAAGGGGAGGAGGAGGAGGAGGAGGGAGAGTGACGACATTGTTGGAGATGGGGAGTACTGAGGGGAGAGTGAGGAGAGAAGGAGGGGGATATAAAGGTGGGGAGTGGAGATTGGGAGGGAAATGGGCTGGAGACAGCTAGCTGCAATAGTAGCAGTAACAATGGCAATGTGTGGGCACAGGTTCTTTAGTCTTTACTTTGAGTCATTGTCTCCTTCTCTCTCTCTCTCTCTCTCATGGAACACTGGGAACTGGCTTTCTAGCTGGGGCTCTTCTGATTTCAAATGTTAGGCATGGAAATCAATTTTTTTTTTTTTTTTGGGGTACGTGTACTGTGTACATTATTTGAATATGTGAAATGAAATTGTTTTAAGGGTGGATACGATTTTCTGTTTGGATTTTGATGAATTTTTTTTTTTTTTTGTTAGTTGCAGTTTAAGGTTTTTGTTTCTGTTATATGAGAGAGGATCGAAGACCCGTAATATAGTCTGATTTTATTTATATTTTCGACATACTTCTCCCTCCTCATTATTTAGGCTAATCCTAAAAAATAGTACAAGCACGGAATCCGAAAGACTACACAGATTCGACAAAAAATTAAAGAGACTGGTCAAACTCGACCGACACAATCCAAGTATTGAACACTTCCACCGTAGAACACAAATTAATTGTCTCGACCGAATTAAAGAGGTTGGAATTTGTGACAAAGATCTTACCACATAAAACAAATTTTCACAAATTTGTTAAACAGTCTCCGTTATATTCCTGAATATACAACTATTAATCAAAATGATACTACTATTATGAAGATAAAAATTGTCTGATTTAGACTATTAAACAGTCTCCGAGTACATGAAATTGAATGTACATTACGCCCTTATTTAGGACAAAAGTAATCGCCCCACCTAACAAATGATCCGGCCGAAACCATCGAGGGTGTCCCATCAAGGGTGTCAATGCTTGGAATGAAGAATTCACAATCATGAAAAATCAAGAACCAAAGTCATGAACAATATCATGTACACAAGTAAACTTTTATATGTTAGTACAATATTCAAGTTCACATTTCATCTTATACTCACCTAATTTCTTAGTATATTCTTTATTTTCTGAACCGTTACGAACTTCAACCCGAAAAGTAGCTGGCACATAAAATTTCTTTAAGCAAAACCTAGTTTCATTTATTCCTTGGGGTTATTTTTAGCTAGAGTTGAGGCAGTTACAGCAGCTTCTGAACCTTAGCTAGGTCACCCATGACCATGACCAAATCTGAAAACGACAGGAGATAGATCTCTCCTAAATGCTTGGGCCAATTATTTCTGGCAATTTTTAGTAACACTGAATGTTTCTGATCAAGCACAATCGAGTTAAATTTTTTTTTTGAGGTAATCGAGTTAAATTTTTTATCGGTGGAAGAATGTGAAAGCCGACTTTAGTTGATTTCACTGAATGCTTTTCCTTGAAAATATCTAGACTTGCTTGGCCAGGATCTGAAAATATCTATAATTCTATATTAACTATTAAGTTTGACCAAAACAGAAATTTCTATCCAGAAATTAATCTAAAAATTTTGTAACCGTGGCAGTTGCCTTTAATGGGATCCATCGACTATTTGTCCCAGTCCTTTATTACACATTAACTAATATTGTATTCATCATCAAATATTTCCAACACAAAATGGACAATACATTTTAATCCATCAGTGAATTTTGTTTTTGTTAGGGTAGAATGTTCTGGGTTCTTCAATCCATCGTTTTATTTGGTTAGGACTTAGGAGTTAGGACTATGAGAAAAATTCTCAAGTGACTATTACATACGTCTTTTTTTCTCTCTTTTGAATATGAAAAAAAAAAAAAGACACTTCCTTAATCTAAATTTTCTGCAACTAAGTTAGCCAATTAAGCTCGATCAGTTCCCATTCAATAAGTAACATAAGGTACAAATAACGTTAAACACGTTAGCCACACTATGGATGACTTTAGTACAAACTCGAGGAATATATACCTCTAATTACTTACTAAGTGTCATTTTGTTCCTTTCTATTATTTTGGTGATTTTTTTAAATCTTAATTTGGTCTTAATTTGGCATATATATACCAAATGTTGGCCAGAGTGGATATGGCCAACGTTATACGCAGTTGATGGAGGATGTCATCGGTCCATGACGACCTTCGATCGCTTTCTGCATGACTGGCTACAGATCGACCCAACTTGCTCGAGATGTTCTGGAATGAATTAATTGATATGATGAGTTCTTCTCTGCATTAATGCTCGAAAAGATGCAGTCATGCATATGTGATACACGGATATATGTCACCAGCACTAATAAAATTGACTGCCTGATGCCTAGGTTTTCAATTGAGCTGGTACCACACACACACACGCATATTATATATATGGAAAACAAATTAAACCTATGATTATTTATCATGAACGAGTAAGATTATGTAACATATCTAAATCTTTGATAAAATTCGCCTATTTCGAAGTACTGTAAAATTTTTGTATAAAATTAAAATAAATAATTATTATAAGGATTGGTGTGTGACATGTTCAGAGTATTCATGTCGGTCATTGTAATGTCATACCTAAGAAGTTGATAAGCGTTATGGTGTTTTGAATTTTTGAAATGTATTTTATTATTATTGAGCTATAGTTTTGTAAAGAGATGGAAGTTGTGATTTATATTAGGAGCAGTTTGGAGCGACTAAAAAAAAATTAAGTAATTAAAATTGAAATTAGAAAGATGATAAATTTAGCATGCAAAGATTTATCGTAAAGATCGAGAATATGTTTGGTTGTGGACTTTTTTACTCCACATTGCAGAACAATATAGATTTGATTCTTTACTAAATCCTATCTTCTTCATGTACATTTCTATACACAATCTTAGTTAATTTGAATAGAAACTTACATGTCTAGTTCTTCAAGACTTTTTTTTTCTTTTTTTTTTCTGTCAAGCTATTTCGTCAAGACTTAGTAATTAAGTTTATTATTATATTATGTTATTATCGATCATTTCTTGTTGGCGAACTCTTAGACTAGTATTTTTGACAAAAGAAGTCGTAGCCGGACTAGTATGAGTAGGACTCATCTTATTTGGAAAACCATAAGAAAGACATAGAAGAAGAGAACAGAAAAGAGATCGAAAGAAAATAGAGAACAGGAAAAAGAAAGGAATTGAAGGAAGAAGAATGGGAGATACTGCTGTCATGAAGTTGTTTCATATCAAAGTTTCTTCAACGTGGTAAATCACTAAATCGTTCTTAGTCAATAATTTCAGTACTGGTATTAGTGTTTAGTTACTCTCATTATATAATTTAGATTTCTTACCGTTTACAATTCTTGTTATCAAAGAAGCTTACGTTTCATAACAAAAGAGAAAACAACAATTAGATTTTGTTGACCGTTCAGTTAGAGTTTAGAGTCACTTTTTGGTCTCATATCCACATCTCGACCTTTCAGTTTTTAGGTACTAATGTATAGATCATCTCTGCAAAATTTCAGCCAAATTGATGATCTATAAGATATCTAACTCGTTTAAACCAATAGACGAACTAAATCTGTCTAACCTGAACCGTACTAGCTTTAAGGCAGTTATCAATGCCTTAATGACCATCAATTTGACTGAAATTTTGCAGAGATGATCTATACATTAGTAACTAAAAACTGAACGGTCGAGATGTGAATATGAGACCGAAAAGTGATCCCAAACCCTAACCTCACTCTGAAATTTCAGAGCGAGGCATCGCTCTGGATAGGATCGATATATATATATATATATATATATATATATATATATATATATATATATATATACTATATATATATATATATATATATATATATATATAGGATCGGATTTGGTTTTATTGAGTGATGGCATCAGGTAAGAACGGAGGTTTAGATAAAACTATAAAAATACTTCTCTAGAAAGTTTTTACCGTTTCATGACGACCCAACGATCTATATATTCACAAAAACAGTTCAATTTAGTTACACATTTGAAGTTCGTGTCTTCCTTAAATTTGTATTAGACTTCTCAAAGATTGATCCTTACTTTGGACTCCATGAAAATGAGTATATAGTAGAAGAAATGACAACTAAGGTCATTTTAACATGTGTTATGTTAGATTAGGTCAAACAAAATAATTTATGTTAATTTAGTCCATCTCTTAGCAGCATGATATTAAAAATTTGTAAAATTACAATTTATATCATTATTTCTCTCCAATCTGACACCAAAATCTCTCTCTCTCTGTCTCTGAGACCACCTCACCCAACACCATGTCCTTCATCGCCTATACTGAGAAGGAGAAGGAGGAATGGATCAACTCAATCCGGAACCAAACCTAGGTGGCTAGCTGTACCTCCCCCCATTCGCAGCGATCGGGTCGTCGTCCTTTTGATGACGTTGTCTTGGAGTGAGCGCATTAGAGATGTGGGTGTTCTGCCTAATCTTACTGCCCTTGACCTTGTAGGTGTTCTACCTTGCTAAGAGACGTTACCGAGTTCGTAGTATTTGTGAGGCGAAAGCCTCGAGGTTCGGAGCTCGAAAAGCATCTAAGCTGAGTATTTGAGAGAGTCTCTGAGATTGTTCGCATCCTGAGAAAAATTGAGGTCTAATTAGGTTTCGGAGACTGTGAATTGTATGAATCTAACAGAAATAAGATAGGAAATGAGAGTACCGAAGCTCGAGGCATGTAGAAGGCGTGGTGTTGAATACCGGCGATTCCTTCTACCAGCCATTTGTCCTCGTCTCCGATTCTCTCCAGTATCACTCTCTCTTCTTTCTCTCGGTAAAGGAAGGTTGAATTTTAGCTCTGTGAGATGAGTTTGAGTTTATGATTTGGCTTCATAGACTGATAGTTGATACAGTCACAAATTCATTTTATCTTTTCTTAATTCTATAAGAGCTTCCTCATTTCTCTTTAGTTTAGTATGTGATATCCTCTTCTCTTCTTCCAAAGTGAGTTTATCTTCCCTTGGTTTTCTAAGTGACTTTAACTGTGACATGCACTGTGATATGCATTGCGACATGTACTGTGATATGAACTATGACATGAACTATCGCTAGACATGCACTGTGACATGAACTGTCACTGCAAATTACACTATGAATTCACTGCTCATGTCACAGTTTATTAGTTTATGTCATAGTACATGTCACAATTCATGTCATGTCATGGTTTATGTCATAGTACATCGCCGACCATGTCCGGGTCCTAATTCTCTAGGGTTTCATATTTGGGATCCCCATGGTTTGATCCAACAAACTATGTTTATGCTTGACACATGCGGTACTAGTGTCTTCTAGAGTAGTATAGGCTCCAGAAAATTTAAGTTTCGTAATTCTGTTTGAACTTAGCCTATTTACTATGTTTTCTTTTCATAGTATATAGACTCGCTTTTGAATAAGCGAGCACTTGTTGTCTAATGGGTGGTGCTAGCATGCCACGTCCTAGAATTACCCATAGAGATGGTAATGTAAGATATGTATCCGTGCCATTCTGACTTGAGTTGAATGAGAATTGATTTGTTGATTAAAAAAAAAAAAAAAAAACCAAGTGGAGCATGTGCCCCCCAATGGTTAAGTAAGTTGAGGGTTCTTTATGCAAAATGAGTTACTTTTTGAACATAGGTTCGGTCCTAGAACCAAAATCGAGTCGAGAACTTATATTCAGTTTGTTTGAATTGGACTAAAATTGTCAGTACTGATACATTGGTTTGGCTTGAAAAATGGTTTGATTCGATTTTTTCAATCATTGTTGTCCACCCCTAAGATAATCTATAAACAATCACGGGTGAAAGAAATCTCATCTTTTAGTAATTAAGTTGTAGAGATTACTTGCAAAACAAGGTATTTGTAAGCATCGATATAAAAATCTTTGACAATCAAGTCAGTAAACTATTCGAGCATTGAATAAAAGTCTCGGGCTTGTGTGTTACTTTTACCACAAGTATCCTTGTCCTCTTTTTTTTTTTTCTTCTTCTTCTTCTTCTAAACGGAGTTTGGAATCTAGCTTAACTGGGAAGCTCATTCGCACCCTGAACATTTTATTGACAATTGAGAAGAATACAACGGAGAGGACATTAGGCCAAAGCCCTGTGAAGAATTACATTGATCCTCAGAAAGAATATAGAATTACATTGATCCTCAGAAAGAATATCCCGAATAATAACAAGACTTTCACCTAACCATAATTCATCTACAGAATCAACACTAACAAGTTGTGCAAACAAAACCATTAGCTTCACGCTTGATATGCCATAATTGAAGTTGAAAAACTATACACACCTTTTAGTCTTTTACAATCATCAACAATCCGGGCTAGAGCAGAAAAATCATTTTTCCTATTCAGCGCCGAAACAGGCTGAGCACAGTCACTCTCTAAAGTCTAAAGTCTAAATCGATCTCCAACCAGTTCTGATGGATTGCAAGTAGCAGGCCCACCCTATTAAGGGTTTCCATCTCCATGCGTAGAATGTTCTGGGCATAGCAGAATGGCTTAGCCATTGCTGCCACACACCTGCCTTCATCATCCCGGTCCCTCTTTATGTACTGAGATGAGTAGTCCTTTAGTTTCTTTTTTTTTCTGATGATAATCTTTAGTTTCTTTTTGTGCATGGAAGATTTGCTAATTCTACTTTCCGACAGTAGTTGAGTACTCCAAGCTGGATATTGGATAAGAAATTGGTCTTCCTAATAGCATCAATTCTTCATGATCATTATCATTAGGATTTGTTGACGTGTTTACTACAAAATAAAAATAAAAAAATTATCATTCAAATCTGGTTGGAGTCCTTTTTGGTGATTAGGACTGTAATACTGTTCTTCAACCATTGGTGGTTGGCACCTAATGGGCCGGGCCATCGGTCCCAGTGGCAGTTTTGAAATATCACCACGAAAACAGTAGTATTTTTGTCCTCAGGAAAAGTATTACAGCCAACGATCGTTATTTTAATTTTTTTTTTTTTTTAACTCCGTCGTCGTCTTCTTTCTTTCTTTTTTTTTTTCCTCCGAATCGGAGAAGAACGATTACAATTTACAAGTCTCTCTGTACAATTCTCCGTAGGGCTTTGAATTATTGCTCGGAATTCCCACCACCTGGTTTCTCCGGTGCTCCACCGCACCCGTATAGTCTCTTGGCTACGCGTACCGCCGTGGTCTGATTCATGGTCTGATCTGAGCCGATTCGCAATTTGACGGTGGCGATGGCGTCGGCGCAGAACCAAGCGGCGAATGTCGATCTATTCGATGCGTATTTCCGACGAGCCGATTTGGACCGCGATGGTCGAATTAGTGGCGCCGAAGCCGTCGCTTTCTTCCAAGCCTCCGGTCTCCCTAAACCGGTCCTCGCGCAGGTACTTCTCCTGTATATGCATGTCGGTTAACACGTTTATGCTATGTATGTGTGTGATTATAGTTTTGATCGGGCTTTGGTGTTGATATTAATGTGTTCTGCATCGGATTGATTTGAGTTTTTAGTCTAGTTGTGATTGAAGTGGTTGATAGAAGCTCCGGACATCGTAATTCTCTGATCGGAGCTGAGTTTTGCAATCGGCATTGTTATAAATGGGGAGTTGATGCTTATTCAGTCGAAATTTCGATACTACTATGACTAAGTAGTCCAGTTAGCATTTTAAGAACTTGAGAAAGTTTTGGTATCGTGTCATTAGCCTTTTTTTTTCTTTTCGAAAATTAAATAACATTGGAAGTAGCTGTTACTCCACTCATTTGCTTTTCTGGCTTATCCAGTCCGATCTTAGGTGGGGCACTTTAGTAATGTTATTTGCATTGCTAGTAAGATGTGAGTTATCTGCATAGATGAAGCTATGAAGAATTGGTTTCCAAACGTACTACTAGGTAGTGGTGCAAACCTACAGCAGCTTTTGTTGAGGTTAGGTATGAATGATTACATAAGCCGATTCTGAATTAGTATGGATTGCAGCATATAACTGACAGGTTTTTGGTTGGTTAATGATGATATGAACATATAGGTTTTTGGAGTCGTGTATCTGTTTGGTTGGAGTGATTACTATATAGAACAACAAGCGTGGATTATTCATCCGTTAGCTTTAGATCAAAATGAAGTATTTTGTCATTATGTGTTTCCAACAGAAGTTTGGATCAGTTCAAGTTATATTGTCTTATTGCCTTTCTGGCAGATATGGGCACATGCAGATCGGAGGCAGACTGGTTTTCTTGGTCGGGAAGAGTTCTACAATGCTCTTAAACTTGTCACTGTGGCACAAAGTAAGCGAGACCTTACCCCCGAAATTGTGAAGGCAGCTTTATATGGTCCAGCTGCATCTAAAATACCTGCACCACAAATAAATTTGACGGGTACACCTGCACCTGCACCTGCACCTGCACCTCAGTTCAGTTCTGCTCCAGCAGTATCTTCCACCCCAGGTGGTGCTGTTACTCCCACATCCTCCCAAAATCTTGGGTTAAGGGGGCCACAAGTTTCTTCAAATGTAAATATGAACCACCAAGCTTTCCTTTCTCAAGGTCAGACAATGAGGCCACCAGTGCCTCAATCTACTACTGCTGCTTCCCAACTGACGCAGGGTGTTTCTTCACAAGGGTTCTCCCAGGGAGTTTCAGTGGTAGGTTCTCGTCCACCAAACTCGAGCATGTCAAATGATTGGGTTGGAGGAAGGGCAGGTGGATCTGTGACAGGGATGCACTCACAAGTCTTAAATAGAGGGATCACTCCATCTGCAACACAAGATGGATTTGGGCTGGCAACATCTGGACCAACAGTTTCCGCACTCTCTAGACCACAGGCACCTTCTGGCATGACACCATCAGGACCACCGGCTAAGGATTCCAAATCATTAAATGTTTCTGGGAATGGCTTTGCTCCCGACTCATCTTTTGGAGATGATGTGTTTTCTGCAATCCCATCTCAACCAAAGCAAAACGCTTCTACAAATTCATTTCCTTCTGGCAGCATACCAGTCTCATCTGCCGTTGTACCAGTATCTGCCGGGCCCCAATCATCTTCTCATGCATTTCCGGGTGGCAGTGTACCATTCTCATCGGCCATTGTTCCAGTTACTTCTGGGCCTCAATCTTCAGAGAGGCCAAGTACGGTTTCACCTATGCAGCCTGTTGGTGGCCAACCTCAGCAGCCCCGGTCATTTGCATCATCAAACCAGCAGGTCCCCACCCAGACTACAACATCTGGAGTTTCATATGGAGCTGGGAACTCTGCTTCTGGTCAATCCTGGCCAAGGATGACTCAAACTGATGTTCAGAAGTACTCAAATATTTTTGTGAAAGTCGACACAGACAGAGACGGGAAAATCACTGGTGATCAAGCTCGTGACTTATTTTTGAAATGGGGATTGCCAAGAGGTGGGGATATTTGCATTTAATTTAGCTTCTCGCTTGTGTTTTTACTTTTTAGTAGATGATATGAATTTACTAAAGCTCTCTGTTTTTTTTTTTTGGTTTCTTCTTTTATGGTAGTTTGTAAATGAAACTGATAAGTCTATGTAAACTCTAATACCTCACTGTTTAAGTTGTTAACAGTAACTCCATTAATTTTCTTGTTTAAATTCACACATCTAGGTGGTGGTGGAGTGTCAGCTCTTACCTTATGCAATAAATTTCAAATTCATGAATTTGACATGCTAGATTGATAATTTATCAAATGTTCTCTTGTGAGCAGCTTTGCTGCTGGATGTTTATTTTTTCAGATGTGTTGTAGTGTCTCTTTTGTGGTATACTGCCACCATGTGCACAAGCCTACATCTTATAAGTGCTGCATAGAATTGCATCTTGTATTTCATGCTGTTGTAAAAACTTGCTTGATGGCATAGTTGTTTAGGGTTTATTATTATTATTAATTTATTAATTTATTTATTTTTTTTGCAAGTCATATAACACACTACTTCATCTTTGTCTGCTCCATGTAGGCATGATGTCTAGATTTTTGTAGCTTTTTGCTTTTTTAATATGACAACAAACAATAACATTTTTTTTTTATAGAAGTGCCAAATTCTCTACCTCTTAACAATATGCTATTGTTTACATCTGTCAGAGATTTTAAAGCAGGTGTGGGACTTATCAGATCAAGATAACGATAGCATGCTTTCTCTCAAGGAGTTCTGTATCGCACTATATTTGATGGAGCGATATAGGGAGGGACGTCCTCTTCCAGCAGCTCTCCCAAGCAGTGTTTTGTTTGATTTATCCGGTATTGTTCAACCTGCAAATAATTACAGCAATGCTGGCAATGTAGCTTGGAGACCTGCAACTGGTATTCCTCCACACATGACACCCCCAGTTGGTGGGACGCCTGGTCCT
The DNA here is from genome assembly GCF_958449725.1 of Rosa rugosa. Taxonomy (NCBI): domain Eukaryota; kingdom Viridiplantae; phylum Streptophyta; class Magnoliopsida; order Rosales; family Rosaceae; genus Rosa; species Rosa rugosa. The sequence continues at coordinate 36,112,150 of NC_084822.1, forward strand.
GGTGGTCGACCCCCAGTTGGAGGGATGCCTGGCCTTGGAGGTCGGCCCCCAGTTGGAGGGATGCCTGGTCCCGGTGGTCGACCTCCAGTTGGAGGAAGGCCACCAAAGCCAGTTCCTGCTTCTCATTTTGAGGAAAGGCCGCAGATCAATCAGCAGAAACCAAGAGTGCCAGAATTGGAGAAACATCTTGTAGATCAACTGAGTGAAGAGGAGATTAAGTCACTAAACACAAAGTTCAAAGAAGCAACCGAAGCTGATAAAAAGGTGCTTAGTTCATTACTTCATTCCCATCTTCCCAACTTTCAGTGAGACATTTGCCACGTCAGATGATGTGGTCGTGCTTTGCTTGTATATATTTTTATTTTACTTTTTAAGTTCTATACATGTCTGCATACACACATACATACTTTTTTTGATACTCACTGTGTATACCACCAGTATTTTGGTTGCTCCTGCATGTTCTTTGTTTTAGCATAGTTTTATTTCTTAATTTTGCTTTCTGAGACATTTCAAGTCATTTTGGGTAGCTCAGATACGTAGCAAGTCTGGCGAGTTTTGTTTGTTTTGAATAACTGTTGTCTTGATTTTGATTCATTATTTTATGGAGAATGTTTTGATCAAGTTTAAGTGAGAAGTTTGTTACAGCAGTGAATGTATAACGATTCCATGATCAGTTCATGGAGATGAGATTAGTTATCTTGAGGATAGGCATTTCTACATACTTTAGTGCTCATCATTTATTATATTTCATTGAACTTTATATCTCTCTGCTTGGTTTTCCTCAACTTTCGATGCTATTCTTTTCCCTTGAAGGTAGGAGATCTGGAGAAAGAAATTTTGGAATCTAGAGAGAAAATCGAGTATTTCCGTGTCAAAATGCAGGAACTTGTGAGTATCTCATCTTCTTTCTTAAATGTGATTGTTGTGCATTTTAATTGTTACATGACGTATAAGCGATTTTGGATGTCCAAACGTTTGTTCTTTTAAGTAATGGTAATTCATGGTCTTCTTTCTATATCCTCGCTGGTGTAAGAAAAACTTTTTGGAAACTAGAAATTTCTCACATGCTATGTTCTTGATAGAAGGGAGGAGAGAAAATAAGGTACAGGGAAGTTACTGCAGAGAAAGAAATAGAGATGATATGGCATTACTTTGATAGCTTTATAATATTAAAATTTATCTAGGGTGGATTTGGTGAAGAGATTGACAAAGCTCTTCTCTTTATTTATGATATATGGATGGTTTTGTTGTTCATTAGATCCTTAGATTGACAAACTTATAGTAAAGTAGCTTAGGTAAACATTATGTTTTCCTTATGGTCTGGGGCTCAAAATCCCTCACGGCACTTACCTAGCTACTTGCTGAGTTTCCTGTAGGGTACAAGAGAAGACCCCAGTTTTGAGCCTGGGTCTGCAAAGTGGGTTGGGGGATTCCTGGGTATAAAAAAAAAAAAAAATGTGTGTCAGTTGGAGTATCAGAAGATTTATTCACATGCACCACAATAATGATGAAAATAATGAACCAATTGTCCAATTTTATTTTATTCTTTTCTGATTTACAGCTAGGGTTATGAGGAGTATTTCTTATATTTGTTTTACTTGGAAGAAGAGATTATAGATCTTAGATCATTTGTTTTCTGATAATGTTCAGACTTTGCTGCATTTCAAGGTGGCTTCACTATATCGGTGCAGGATAGTTTTGGTATTTGATCAAATATGTGATAATTTATATCTAGTGGTTAATGTAGAGAAATTATGCTTCTTCCTGTCAGCTGTTGACCGCTGATAAGGAGGAATCCTTAAACTTACATCTAAGTTTGACATGCTTCACCGTGTTGATAGCATATCACCTTGATATATTTTCTCTAATCTATCTTCCTCTTTTGTATAAGGTTTTGTACAAGAGCAGATGTGACAATCGTCTTAATGAGATCACAGAAAGGGCGTCTTCCGATAGACGTGAGGTATATTCTAGTATGCTTGAGGAAATGCACATATTCACATTCGTCTTTAGTTGCTCATTGACTCATTGAACAATACATGAATTTAGGCGGAGATCCTAGCCAAGAAATATGAAGAGAAATACAAACAAACTGGAGATGTAGCTTCCAAATTGACTATTGAAGAAGCCACCTTTCGTGATCTGCAGGTACTTGTCACTAAGTTTCATAATTTGTTGAACATTGAGTGAGCACATGTTTTGGTATTTTGCTCTTTTGAAGATAAAGAGGCATATGCTACTGTGTACTTAGGTGGTTCTCTTTAAGTGTTCTGGTAGATAAACTAAAATTTGAATTCAAAATCAAGTAGGACTTTTTATGTTTTGGAGTAATAGAACAGATAAAAACCTATGCTACTTTTAGGAGTAGTGGGATAGAGGGTGTAGAGGGTAGAGAGAAAGTAAGATGAAAAGAGGAATATAGTTAAATGCTGATAGCCTAAGAGGGATATTCATCTTATTTGTTCTATAATAAAGAGACTTGTACACCCAAGATTGAATTAAAAGTTATAAAATTTATATTAAATTTGATTGATTACAAGTTTAATAGATAAGGGTAATGTTGTAGTCTTCTTGGGTTATGTTTTGCTTCCTTTATCTAGCTGTGAAGAAGTCCACGGCTTTTGTTTCTTCTTTCTGTTTCATTTTTCAATAAAAGGTTGTTTCCGTTTCAAAAGAAGGAAAAAAAAAAAAAAAAACCTCAAGGCAATGATGTCATCAATATATAACTTAACTACCCTATTTTTCTCACACTAGCTGTCACATGCATTGCATGTGGTTGCTCCTAGTATAATAGAATCTATTTTCTTATGGTTCTATGTGCAGGAGAAGAAAATGGACCTATACCGGGCAATTGTCAAAATGGAGCAAGAAGGTAGTGGTGATGGCACTCTTCAGGTATGTTTAAAGATTTAAACTTAGATGATTAAAGATAATCTTTCCAGAGTCTGATTAGTTTTTTAACTAACATTTTCAGGATCGCGTTGATCGCATCCAATCTGATCTTGATGAGCTTGTGAAAACTCTCAATGAGCGCTGCAAAAAGTATGGATTACGTGCAAAACCTACAACATTAACTGAGCTTCCCTTTGGTAAGTTGATCTCTTCCTCTTGTTACTTGGTATTTCAGAATCTATGTAAAATGATGAATTTATTCTATCGGGGATTGAAATCTAACCAACAGAAAATGGTAGGTAAAAATAAACTTTATATATATATAAACCATGTCATAAAATTCTTCAGAGTTTATGAGTATCTGAAAGGGTTTCATGAGTTTGTCATTTCTTTCTTTTTATTTTTCACTGCATAAAGATCAATTATGTTGCATTTGGCTCCTGGTTTTAACTTTTGTTTTCTAAACAAGGCTGGCAAGTGGGCATCCAAGAAGGAGCGGCTGACTGGGATGAAGATTGGGATAAGTTCGAAGATGAAGGTATGCCATAAATTGATCTTAAGTAGGTTGGTTCATCATAATCGTTAGATTAGCATTAGCACATCAAGTTGGCAAACAATTATAAACATTTGATACCTAATCTACCAGATATACATTGCTATATCATTCCAGGGAGTCTTGTCGTCAGTGTTGTACTTTATTTATCAAATGCATGTCTCTTATCGAATATTTAGAGTCGGATGCATATGTTATTCCTGCCCATTTCATGGTGACTGATCTGTGGTTGGCTCGGTTATAGGAGTAGTTCACTTGTTTCACGCATCCTTTGCAAAAGAGGTTTTTAGTTGTGGTACTCATTTAGAGATAGTTTCCCCCTTCCCCATGGTGAATGTAGTATGTAGCTACGTTTTAGTTCCATTTATGAATTTGCTAATTTGAAGATTGGTTTCTAAATTCTCAAGGTGGCTAATACAGAATTTTACTCTTCAGGATTCACTTTTGTCAAAGAGCTCACTCTTGATGTACCAAATGTCCTAGCTCCTCCAAGACGGAAATCCTCATCAGCTAAGAAGGAAAAAGCTTCTACAGCTGAGAGTCCAACAGCTGCTTCTCAGCCTAAAGTTGATGGCGAGTCGGAAAAGCCTCAAAGTACAGGTGAAAAAGTTGTTGAAAATGGAGCAGCATATGATAAAAATGAAGACGAATCAGTAAAAAGTGTTCCGAACAGTCCATTAGCTAGCAGTACTGTTGGAAGCCCGTCTAGAGAATTTTCAGATTCTAACTTTGGAAAGACTACAGTCTCACCCCGTGACAAGGAAACTCAAAGGTATATTTCTAATATTTTAGTTTTCTGTGTATGTAAGATCTGCTTAATTAGTGTTTGTTGTTGCGTTACACGAGGAGGTCTGGTTATTGCCAAAAACTGTACGTCCACTTTAAATTATAGAAAGTTACTGTCTTCATCACAAGAATTTTTATACTATCCTGTATCCTGATACTTGAAATGAACATCCCGTAACACTTGGTTGTTTGTACAACAGATAGACACACTCACACACACATATACCATTTTTTCTTTCCTGTAGGATCATTCCCATTTAAATTATATGTCATCATGCTTCATCTCAAGTTCTTGGTGCACATTCGTTTTTCATTTTGATTAGCTCTGTGGTGCATTTTTATTGAAAGGAATGATTTATCAACCAGCCCGGCCTTAAGTTTTTTATTGAAATTATCTATAACCCCGTCCTTTGTTAAATGGTGCTCCTCATTAATGTCATCCTGCCTTAAATGACCATCAGATCATATTGGTGAATCTGTAGAGAATTGCACATCTTCTGTACCTGCATAATTGTTGCAATGACATATTTTTCATGTGCAGTGATCATGGGGGTGCTGGGTCTGTGTTTTCTGGTGACAAGAGTTTTGACGAACCAGTGTGGGGTACATTTGACGCCAATGATGACGTTGACTCGGTGTGGGGATTTAATGCAGTTAGTACCACCAAGGTAACCCAATACTTTAGCATTGTGTACTCAGTATTAGTCAAATCGAAATCAATACTTGACCTCATGTAATTGCTGGATGATTTATCTTCTACTATCTAGTTATTTGTGGTGGTGTGGTGACCTGTTATTGTTTCTTTGTTTTGTTACAATGGTTGCCTCTAGGGACCTGAGAAAATTACTTGTTTGGTTCTGTTGTGTGAGTTTTAGATAATTTTAATAGTATTGGTATTGCTTTGATCTTCAGTGATTTTTTAGTCTTTTTTATTTTTATTTTTTATGTAAATCACTGTAGTAGCTAGAGTTTCTTCAACCAAATAGGAGTTTCTTTGATCTTAATCCAAATTGAGGTTCCGGATTCAGTATTGGCTTTATGTATATACGAAAGGAGTTATATTTTGGGCTTTGTTCAATTAAAGTCTCGGTAGCGGCACTTTAAATTTGGCATTAGGAAAAGAATTATGCATTAAGATCATCTTGTGTTATACAGAGTAAGGTCTACAGTGCATGGATATGTGAAATCAGAGGTGTATCCCGTACCGATACTGGAAACGGGTCGGATATGCTTGGAAACGTGATTTACTCTTGGTGGATACATGTTTTTGAAAAATAGGATACGTGGGGGTATATTGGAATTTTAATTACCCTGAAATAGAAGATAAAAAATACTAAATAAACCTAATATCCTGCCGTGAGTTTGATACGATCAGTCCGCAGGCTCTTCATCTTCGCGCAAACAGAGCAGTTTTCATTCTACTTCATCATCTTTGCGCAAGCTTTACTAGTCTTCTCCTCTCTTCTCTTCATCATCTATGCAGAAGACTTATCGTTGGCTTATCAGTTCATTTCATAGATACTATCTCTTGTAACTATATATTCTTTTATCTATGATAGTTACATAACTCCTTTGGTGATTAGAAGACTCCTAGAAGACTTGTATAGTTTTACACTCCTAGAAGACTTGTACTTGTTATGTCTCTTAGCAATATAAACCATTTGTCAGCCACTGTTTATCTGTGCTTGATAACCCCAATTATCTTCTCTTATTGCCTAAACATTTTATGATGTTTTATTTGAATTTGTGCTGTTTAATGTTTTCCTTTTTGTATTTTGCTTTTATTGGCCTTTCTATAAAAGCCGTTTCTTTTCAAAAAGAAAAAAAGAAAGAAAGTTTTCCTTTTAAGTTATATATATACACCTCATATCGAATCCGCACCGTTTTTCCGTACCCGTTTTCGTGCTTTCTTAGGTGAAGGTGCATAGTGTGTTGCATATTTTTGGAAATGTTGGGGGGTTTCATGAAAGGAAAATAAATAAGACTAAACATACTAAGTGCTTGCTCATAGTATAGATGGTGGTGACGGTGAAAAACAGGTCGGTTTAAAAGGCAACTCACTGTGATTTCTTTCTTCCAAGCTTTCTTCTTTGCTGCTATTTGTGATTGTTCTTGGCATACTGAATTGTGCTATTAACGCTCTTATCATGTGATGTAGGATACGGATCATGACGGTCATAGAGATAACTACTATTATGGTGGTGGGTCTGGAGAGTTTGGCCTCAACCCTATCAAGACCGGGTCATCCCAAACTAGTAGCTTTTCCCAGAAGAGCCGCCCATTTACTTTTGATGATTCTGTTCCTAGCACTCCACTCAATTCAGGATACTCTCCACCAAGGTTCAAAGATAGTTTAGAACCCTCCTTTGACAGCTTGTCCAGGTTTGATTCCTTCAGATCACATGATAGTGGATTTTTCCCTCAAGAAAAGTTTGGAAGATTTGATTCTATGCGCAGCAGTAGAGACTTCGATCAGGGTCATGGGTTCCCATCATTTGATGACATCCCAGATCCGTTTGGGTCTTCAGCACCATTTAGGACATCACTGGATAGTGAAACTCCAAGAAGGGACTCAGACCCTTTTGGTTCTTCCTCGTCATTTAGGATATCATTTGACAGTCAAACTCCAAGAAGAGACTCAGACCCTTACGGGTCTTCAGGTCCATTTAGGACATCATTTGACAGTCAAACTCCAGGAAGAGACTCGGACCGTTTTGGTTCTTCAGCGTCATTTAGGACATCATTCGATGGTCAAACTCCAAGAAGAGATTCAGACCCTTATGGGTCTTCAGCTCCATTTAGGTCGTCATTCGACAGCACTCCAAGAGCAGACTCTGACCCTTATGGATCTTCAGCTCCATTCAGGACATCATTTGACGGTCAAAGTTCAAGAAGAGATTCGGACCCTTTTGGGTCCACAGGGCCTTTTAAGCTATCAATGGAGAGTCAGACTCCGAGAAGAGACTCCGATAATTGGAGTGCATTTTAGCTGTGTGAAGCTTTATTAGTGCAGTATATTCATGGACTGGTTGGTTTGCCCTTGTTTTCTCTGCGGACCCTTATGGATCTTCGGCTCCATTCAGGAAATCAATCGACAGTCAAACTCCAAGAAGCGATTCGGACCCTTTTCAGGTCCTCAGGGTCTTTTAAACTATCAATGCGGAATTAGACTCCGATAATGGACTGTGGGAAGCTTTGTAAGTGCAGGATATTAATGGACTGGTCGGTTGTCCTTGTTTCTGATGCCTCAAAATTACTGAAAGCTTGTATTGTATTTTTGTATTTCATCTTGTGTATGCCTCTTCCTTTATAATTTTTTTTTCCTGTTCAGCTTGGTGGATGATTTTGTTCTATTTTTTTTTTCTGAATTTTCCTAGTCCTGTTGAGGCTGATGCCGATAGTTTTCTTTTCCCCCATCTTTACACACTTGATGATTGTATTATTAATTGAGTTGTATTTTTTGTGGCTTCGCCATATTCTTCTCTAGAATAAAACTTGTAGTTGGTTCTTTTTCCTCGAACAAGAGTGCAAGTTTTGCTAATACAGTATGGGACGTTCAGAACTTTGCTTATTTCAGTACAGTTTCAAATTGTTTGTTTTGGTGATTTTCTATTTGTTCAATATATTAACGTTCATTTTCTGATGGTTTGCTTGAATGCTTGTGGAGCATATACTCTTTTACGCCCGAAGCAATGTTTTCTTTTCTGCGTTTCTCAAGTTCATATGTTCTTTCATAGTTTATGGTAGAAAGAGAAGTTTTACAATCGGATACTTTAAAAACAGTCGATTGATCATTTGATTGTTATTGCGATGGTTTTGGGATTTCTACTTTCTACCTACTCTAATATTGATGTGGGATGCTCTAGGTCTCTCAGTTCTGTTACCACTTGGCACTTGAGTTACTCTTTTCTTTAGTATCTTCTTGTTTGACAACATAACTTGAATTAAGTTCCAGTGGGATGAAAAATACCCTTTGCACTTGGGTGATCACTTAATCTTGTATCTTCATTAGTGAAGTCATTTGCCCATTAATGCTAATTTGCTAGAGAATTGAAGTCAGAATTGTTATTAGTATTACTAATGTTTACGGGTTCTGATACCGTGGAAGCTTGAAAGAGAGTGAAATGCTATTAGTCCCAAGGCATCTGGTGCTCAATTTGCCCAACTCCCTCCCACTTTCATACTGCTCTCATGTCATATCGTAAGCTCTTATTGCTATAGTATACACCTCCAATAATTTCTAAATGCACCTCAGTGGGCAGAAATCAATACCAATTGGCTATAGATGTGACAGTTTCAATTGGGAAATGATGTACGCAAAATATACAGACATGAAAACAATCGGTGGTCGTGTGTAATTGCATTAGCCGATAATGATGGTTTTACGAGAAGAAGTAGTCATCATCCGTTTATTTCCAGAAGATTTGGATAAATTCTCAAACACAATCCATGTTCCTAACATTTCAAATCCAATACAACATAGCTTAACCTCTTCCTCTTCCCTGTAATTTCTTTCCTCATTTGCAGAATGCAAATGAAACAAACAATACTATACGTCATTTATTTCTTAATATGAAGAAAGTCATCACAATATTACAAAAAACCAGCAGCACCTATCTTAAAGCAAAACAGTCGATATCAGTACAATCCGTAAATCTTTCTAAAATTTGAGAATTACAATTTTACTAACACCATTTCAGTAAATGATTGAAGATGCCATTTGTGACCAAAAGAAGATAATAAGGATCTTTTGGCAACACATATGAAATGGTTGCATGCTACTATACTGAGAAGATCATAGTTGATGCTCATTGCTCAAACATCCTTGGCAGCAAAAATTTCTTGCAGAGCAAACCAAGTTCCTGAAATCCCAAGAGTAATTCCTATCACCAAAATGCTTACGTCTGAGAGCCATTGCTTCCACCCCATCTCTCCCTTGAAGACCATGAGATGAAACAAGGTAGGCACAACAAACCCCAGAACACAGCACACACCACTCCCAACCAAAGCCATGAAATCAGCAAAGTTGGGGACCAACAAAGCCACCAAACTCACCGCCAACACGAGCAACCATCTCAACCACAGGCAGTATCTCCCACCCCACAGCCGCCTCTCCACGATTTCATAAACCGGGTTCATCATTATAGGCAACGTGAAGAACAGATTGATCACAAGACCAAGCTTCACCAGAGTGGAAATCAAGCCTTTACCAAGGTTAGCCGTGATCAAATCCTTAGTCTGTTCCCCGAAAGCAAAGTAACCGAAAGCTCCAAAGCTCCCATACATGAGAGCAATGAACACCATCGTAAAAGCCAAGACTCTCCCAAACTTGTCCTTATCTTTGGCCTCCGACTCCAAAGGCAAAACCATCCCAACCCCTTCAAATGAGTACACAGACACACCCAAGGCATAAAAGAACAAAGAAACATCCCCAAAAGTTTTCAATGAAGAGAAATCCACCCCTTTGATCATAATCAACAAATCCTCAATGATCACCACGCCCATTGCTCCAAGATCAACCACATCAGCAAAAATACTCAAAGGGGCCAAATGGGTAAGCGTTTTAATGGAATTCAATCCTAATTGAAACGGGAAACACCCCCAAATGTAAAAGCTTTTGGGAGCCAGACCCATTATATTGGGGCTCAAATCGGTTGAAGTTGGGGGATTGATCAAATGGGCGAGTGTATTACCAATAAAAAGAAGATAACCAACGCAAAAACCAGCCTGAGCAAGAATGATAAGAACATCAACCACTAACCTCCCGGCAGAGCCACAAACGGTGAAGCCCAAATCCCCGAACGACGCAATCTTCGCCGGCGCGTCGGGAGACTCGAGCTTCCGGCGCGTGTAGACCAACAGCATCATGCAATGGTGGGTCAGAAACGCGACGAAGAAGAGCGTCAGGAGGCTCATGATCCAGCCGGTGCGTTTGAACGAGTACGGCATACCCAGAACGCCGGCGCCGACGATGGCGATGAAGACATTGGCGAAGGTCTTGGCTTGGGACGACAGCGGCTTCGGGGCTCCGATCAGCGGCGTCTCCTCGGTCGCCGGCGGTGATCGGAGACGGCTGGAGGACGAGGTTGCTTCTTTCTCGAACCCCATATTTTTTTGGACAGGATTATCTATCTAATCTTGACCCTGAAATCAACAAGATCAAGAACAGAGTTTTCAAAATGGGTTTTGTTTGATTTTGGGGAGATTTGAGTGAAATGGATGAGAAATTTTTTATATAGTTATGGAATTAGAAAAGAGAAAATGAGAAGAGAGTTTGAATTGATATAAATGTGCTTCTTTGAACTTTGACACCTGAATTTGATATTTTGGACCAGAATAGAAATGGAAGGAAAGCTTTTTGGCACCAATTAATAACTATCCAATTAAGGCGATCAATTGTTAAAACTTTGGGTACTATATCTTTCTCTGGTAATTGATTGGCTGAGGTTGTCCTTCACCACCTGAGATTGGGTAAGAAAGATGTGTCCTTTCTGGATCCTTCTCCTTTTCTTTTGGAAAGGTCATGTGTGGGTTTTGGTAAACTGATATTAGGAGGTGTTTGGCAAAAAAAAAACTATTTTCGTCCAAACAAACTTAATTTCGAAATAATTAAATGTCCGAATAAGTTTATTCAGAGTCAGGCAGACGTAATATTTTTATAAAATATCGTTAAAGTGGAGCAGAGAAGAGAAGAGAAGAGAGATCGTGAGATGAAGGTAAGCGATTGTGAGATGAAGGTGACAAGCTAACATGGGTAATGATAAGCGATTGTGAGATGAACGTGATCTTATTGGTTAATTGATCAATGATTGGAACTTATCAAGAGTTCTGTTGTGGCACGACTTACACATGTTAAGAAGGCAAGCCAGCAAATCAATAATGATGGGTCATTGATTAAGAAACAAACAAAGGAAGGAAGGATCGTAAGAAGATCTGCTTATCAGTAGTTCAATACAAAATAATCTCCTTCATTATCTCATATTTACCCTTAATTGGTTTATCTGAGTTAAGCTTAACCACTTTGAACTTGCCCATGAAAATTGTGTCAAATGTAATTTTTTTATTTTCATCAATAACATCTATGTTGATAGGCTAACTTGATCGATAAGATTCAACTGTTAGCAAATTTCTCAGTTTTTACAATTCATTTGACATTTGTTTCACGCATTATTGGTTTGGAACAAGAAAATATGTTCATTCCCTTATTTGGTAAGTGCACCATTGGGAAATAGTTCATCTACCATAGAAGAATAAGAAGGAAAATGGAGTCCCACCCCGACATTCATAGTTTTCATGATAGATGAGAGAAGAAATTTTTTTTAATCTACAGAATTTTGTTGTCACTTAATCTTGACTTTGCTATTACATGTGGCATTGAATTTTACGAATAGTATAAGAGCGAGCATTATCTCTAGAGGAGCCTGAAGTCATAATTATGATATCAACGTTTTATTGAGAATGTTTTCCACACAATTACCGTGCCACGTAGATAGTGCGATTGCCAATTAAAACCTTACACATGGTATGAAAGTGCGCCATGTTACCTACGTTTCAGGGAAATGTGGATTTGTAGTGAGATAACTATTCTATCTTCAAAATGAAGAAAAAAGAGCCGAGCAATCAAAACCCTTTGTTTAAAAAATGAATCGAATCAATCCGTATACCAGTCGGTTCAGTACCCGATTCGAATCAAAACCCGCCCAGCCCAATTAAAAGGCCCAAAACAAGACTGTCTACTGGGCCTGAAGCAAAATTACATTTCTTTCTTGGAGAAGGCCCATATTTCTCATGAAGAAGAACAGACGGCGAAGTCATGGGAACTTGACTAAAAGCGCAATTATGGCCCCCAGTAAGTAGACTCGATCGATTTCATATTCAAATCCAGAGATCGGAGCTCCCCCAAACCAAACAAACATGAAGAATTTTCTCTGCGATTTTCGCTTCCTCCTACTTCTCGCAGCTGCCGCCTTCATCTATATCCAGGTCCCTAATTCTCTCTTAATTTACTTCATTTTCAAATGCTTGAAACTTTGAAATGCCGCACCTCAAAATGACTGATCAATTTTTTTTTTTTTTTTTGGTTAGGTTCGGCTTTTCGCGACGCAATCACAGTATGCTGATCGCCTCGCCGATGCGGTAAGTCTTTCTGATCACTCCTGCTTCGATTTTGCTCTCTTAATTTGATGAGAAATACGAATTGGCTACAGATATCAGTTTAATTTAGCTCATTCGTCATTTCTTAGCTGAAATTTTGAGAATGAGAGCTGGCATTACTTTCCAGGATCAAAATCACAGGATTTTGGCTTAGTTAATGGTGTATTTGACCAAAAGTTGTCCTTATTAGGTTGATGCAGTCATCAGAAAGCAACTCTATATTTTCAATAAATTGATTTTTAGCGTTTGTTTACTTTGTTAATGTTACTTTGAGATATACATTTGCTCTGGATGAACTTATATCCTTAATTCAATCTGCTGGCTTCACAAAAGCGTTGCCGTTCTAGTCACCACAGCCACTCCCTTCCTTGATTTTTAACTCGTTGATGGAACGGAAGCTTCGTGGTCTTTTGGTTTTTGTTTGTTTGCTTTTTGGCTTAGTTGAGATAATAAATTTGTATCTTCTTTTTTCCTAAAGAAACCTCATTTATGTGACAGATAGAGTCGGAGAACCAGTGTACATCTCAGTTGAGATCACTAATTGATCAAATAAGCTTGCAACAAGGGCAAATTGAAACCATGAAAGGTATTATGTATTTCTACCACATGGGGATTTTTATATGTTCATTTCAAACATACTTTTCTATTAGGAGTTTTCATTTACAAAAAAGAAAAGGTGCTCAAGCAACCTATCTTCACTCCTGCACTAAATGAGTTTGTTTAAAAATTTATCAAACTTTGTTGGCAATATTTTGACAAGTTTCGCCATTTATAATGTCTGCATTTTCTTGTGAGATCTAGTCTTGACTGTATTTTACTGTCATATTTAAAAAGTTTAAACATGGTTATTGGAGGTGAAGTGGGTTGGTCCAAGGAACTGTGTTATTTGTTGCTTGAATATTTTGAAGGATTTACACCCCATTAGAAGGTTACTATTGTTTCTTGATATGTGATGGTGGCTTCTCACAGATTCTTTGGTTGGAAATATATAAGAAAAGAGGTTTTTACTCAGTGGCTTAAAAGCAAACAATGAGATGCTTAGCCACTTATTGGCTTCTTTATCTATAAACTTCTGACACTAGACTCAATTGTAGAACAAAAGGAACAGCTAGAGCAAGAGTGTGGACAACTGAAGGCCCTTGTTCAAGAACTTGAAAGTGAGTCCCTTAACTCCTTATCAGCATCCTTTTCTAATATGATATACAGAAAGTGCTTGCAGTTTTTATTTTGTACTCTTGGAATATCTTATATGCTTCCATGGAGTACACGTAGTCACATTTTTTGGTCTTTGGTAATTTCAGGATAAGTAAAACCTTAATAAGTGGATATAGTTATGTGGTTTAAGTTGTATGTTTTTTTTATAGGAAACAATAATTGATTAACAAGCGATATTTATATTGTGCATAAAAAGGTGATTTATTTATTTTATATAAATGAATAGAACTTAGATACTGAATTGAAGGGGTATCACGAAGACTTATGTTTTTAGCTGGATCAAGGACAGGAAAAATTCATCTACCAAGAGACCTAGTGTTGCCATAAAATAGTTTTACATGATTAACTTTTATTTACAGTTTTAACATTTAAGTCTCTCCATCTTCCACCAGGAGAGATGGTGAGTGGAAGTAATTTTGGAAAGTCTTTTGTTTGCTTTATTTTTGAAAACCACACCTCTTACTGGTTGTTTCCAAATGTACTTATGTGAGAAAATGTTAGACATGCTTAATTATTGTCTCGGGATGGAACTACAAGTTAATGGTAGTGTGCCTTACTGTTTTGCTTTTACTCATACTGTAAGTTACCATAATGTTGTCCTCCATAAAGATTTCGGTTACCGTTCTGATCCATAGTCAATTTACTCTGGGTTTAACTTTCTTACAGTTTGCTTGCTTTAATTAGTATTACTACATTCTGATTTTCCAAACACATATACCATCATCTACAATGTATTCTTGTGCTGCAAGTGTTTTGGTACCTTACTTTATTGTCATTTTAGCATATTTAGCTGCTAGGTACACTCCACAGCACTCACTTTTCTTTGACTATATGTACCTAAGAACTTAGGATATTCCTTTTGTCAAATTTTCAGGGAAAGGTGTTGAACGGTTGATTAACAAAGAACAGGTGGGGCTAGATGCGTTACTTTTCAGCTTTCTCTCTTAAAAATTGTGACTGGTAATTATACTAACTGTTATTTTGGATGAACTTGTCAGGTGCCAGTGGCAGCAGTTGTAATTATGGCATGCAATCGTGCTGACTATCTGGAAAGGACCATTAAGTCTGTATTAAAGTAAGTTTATTGTTCTCGTATAAAAGAAAAAAAAAATTAAGTATTGTGTTTACAGTCTGTTCCCGTACATTCTTTTAATTTGTGCACCATTCAGCTGACCACTGGCCTAATTCAATTATTTAGATACCAGAATTCTGTTGCCACGAAGTTTCCTCTATTTGTCTCCCAGGTATCTATGTACTTTCTTGTGTAAAACATTATCATGATAGACACTTATCATTCTTTAGCTAGGAGGGAATCAATAGATAAACATAAAAGCTTTGTTTTTCTCAGGATGGATCTGATCCGGGTGTCAAAGATAAGGCTTTGAGCTATGAACAGCTCACGTATATGCAGGTAAGTTGTATGTTTGTAATACAATGCGTGTCATTGGAAAACATTCTTGATATTTGAAACACACTGCGTTAACTCCAACTTCAATTTATCGCAGCATTTGGATTATAAACCAGTTCAACCTGATAGACCAGGGGAATTGATTGCATACTACAAAATTGCAAGTAAGGATTCTTTAATTTGTCTATTTTACATCTAGTCATCTATTAGCTTCATTTGCTACATCCCTGTTTGTTTAGATCATTACAAATGGGCACTGGATGGATTGTTCTACAAGCATAAGTTCAGCCGAGTAATCATACTCGAAGGTGAAAATGGTGTTCCTTGGACTGTCTTGCTAATTTTTCTTTCTGTCCTATTTTATAACAAAAATTTAAGTGTTCTAGCTGATATAAACCCATCATATTTGTGCTCAGATGATATGGAAATTGCTCCCGATTTTTTTGATTACTTTGAGGCTGCCACCGATCTCCTTGATAAGGATAAGTATGTCTTTCGGATGAATTTAAAGTCTTATAGCTCAATTACTTATATATCTTAGATTGTTTGTCTAGAAGGCAGGAACTCTTAACTTTTTTTATTCCTTGCACTTTATTGATATCCAATTGTGGTAGGTCTATCATGGCTGTTTCCTCATGGAATGACAATGGACAAAAGCAGTTTGTGCATGATCCAGGTGAGCTATCTTCAATCTTTTTGGTTTATCTTTCTCATATTGAATTCAAACTTAATGCAGCTTTTATTTTCAAACAGCTGGATCAATTTAATAATATCTCTGCCTGCCACCATCACCCCTTTTGTTGTGTTCTTACACTGGAAACTTCGTAGAATTTTATTATATATATATATATATATTTCATTCTGTGGGAGAACTGATGCCTATTTGGGTAAACAACTGGTTTACTTAGGCTCCTGGGCCAGTAGGCTTAAAACATATAGATCCAAAATTTACCTTTTGGCCATGATTTTTACGTCTAGCTCCGATCAACTTATGATTTATCAATTAATTGAACATTCTGGCTATATGTTTACTATCCGCAACCTCGGTGTGCAATGTTATTCTATTTATGTTATTTACAATCAGCTTACCACCAAGCACAAGCATCACAGACAATGTCTGCAAATGCTTGGACACAAGATATTAACTATCAGAGATTGAAACTATGAGAGCTATTATGTTCTCTAAATCTGTTATTTCATCCACTGTGCAGAAGCACTTTATAGATCTGATTTCTTTCCTGGACTTGGGTGGATGCTGACTAGATCTACATGGGATGAGCTATCACCGAAGTGGCCAAAGGCATATCCTTGTTATTGTAGTTAATTTTGTTTTGTTTATCTTTTCCCTGCCTTTCACATTTCTTCCAAAATGCTTTCTTTCACTATGGTTCACTTACTGGGATGACTGGTTGAGGTTACAAGAGAATCACAAAGGTCGACAATTTCTTCGTCCAGAAGTGTGCAGAACATATAACTTTGGGGAACATGTATGCATTCTTACCTTTTCTTTCTCATTTTATCTCCCGACCTCGGGTTATAGTTAGTTTCTGTACAATTCAGTGAATAAGTGTATTTCTTTGGTAAATGTGAGTTTAAGTGTATTGATTCTTCGTATTATATTTATCTATTCATATTATGTTAGTTATAATTTTATTAACCTAGTTAACTAAATTTTATTTTTACATTGATATGGAATTCTACTTTGATTTTACTTGATATCTATCAGTGATGCTAGCGAATCTGATCCTAAACTGGTTCTTTGTTCCTTGAAACTGCAAAAATTGTTAGAGGATTAACTTCTTAAACCAACTTCTGAGTTATAAACTTACAATTGAACTCCAACTTATTTCAGAAAACAGTTTATTAAAATGGAAAAAAAAATCCAACTTTTAAACTCCAATCAAATTAATCTGAGTAATATTATCAAGTAAACGGCAATGGAAGTTCAATTAAAAGGCTTCAGCATGTAGCGCTAGTAAGCTCTCTAAAATTTGTCATGTCTAAGTTCTCACATTTTTGTGATTTTCTGCAGGGTTCTAGTCTGGGACAGTATTTCAAACAATATCTTGAGCCAATCAAGCTGAATGATGTCCCTGTAATTACCAATCTCTCTTCTGTATTATTTCATCTAGTCGAAGTTTGTCCTTTTGTCTATTCTACATTCTCATATTGAGTTTTCTTTTTCTTCATTTTCCTTCCCAAAGGTTGACTGGAAATCAATGGATTTGAGCTACCTGATGGAGGTGTGTATGCCTTAATTCATTTGGATGGAAAGTTGCTTTATTATATCTATAGTCACTATATATTTTCAATGTGTGTGTAGGACAAGTATATAAAGCATTTTGCTGAGATTGTGAAAAAGGCTAAACCTGTCCATGGAGCTGATCTTGTACTGAAGGCACGCAATATGGCTGGTGATGTTCGTATACAGTACAATGACCAGCAAGACTTTGAACGCATTGCACATGAGTTTGGAATTTTTGAAGAGTGGAAGGTCATTTCTGTTTTAAATCAAATGATTTTCCATCAATTTTACAAGTAGCTGTAGAGATAATAATAAATCAAAGGCATAGTTTTAAATCCAGATGTTAATTTCTTCATTCAGGATGGTATACCAAGGACAGCCTACAAAGGAGTAGTTGTTTTCCGACACCAAAACCCACAACGTATATTCCTTGTTGGTCCAGGTTCTCTGAAGCAGCTTGGAGTTGATGATTCTTGATGCAAAGGTTAGTTTTATGTAAGATGCTCCAATATCTGTGCTTCAAAATGCAAAGGTTGTCTTTTCAAAAAAAAAAAAATGCAAAGGTTGTTGGCCCAAGTTCATATTTTGGATAGCATAAATAGCTTCTCTTAATTTCTGGTCAAAGTTGAAAAGTTCTATCAATGAATAGTATCTGAGAGTCTCCTCTTCCTGTAATTAACAGATTTCACAAGGAGAAAATGTATTTTCGAAGGTTCAACATTGAGGTTTAAGCAATACATATGATCTCGAAGCACAAGGGCAACTCATACAAATAGATGATTGATATTAGGTAAACCTAGAAGAGGCGCTGAGTACATTTTTCGTGAGTTGAGTTTTGCAGCTGGCGATATCTACTGTAGTTTGAGTTCCTGAGGAACTTAATCGAGATACCACGTCCAACAAGTAGTAGGCTTCACACACATGCCGTCTTCAAGGTGGTAGTCTTCATTTGTGTACAATGCGTTCTGTTTGAAAGTTCTACAAACTTATGCCTACTTGTTGATCTTCACGAACAAGAAAGAAGATGCTCTGATTCTTGTTAGTTTTGGAGGATTGCATTGTAGTTTTGTTTCCTTCTGAAGAAGCATGTAGCTCTAATCTTTGTATGATATCTTGATATATGATATAGATACACATCAAAAGCGTACAAAATATTAGAATGTGAAATGAACTTTCTTGTGATTGATCTTTCTTGGTTCTTCATTTTGGTCTAATAGATCGCTAGTTATATACCAAAGGGAAAACTCTCCCAAACTGGGACTCATATGCCACTTGATTATTGGAATACATAGTGTAAACTGTGTAAAACATGTTCCGTAACTTCATTTTCGTTCAAAGTTAGTCATTTTTAGGGCTAAAATGGCTAGTCAAATTGTCATTTAGTGATTATTTGGAGCTAATTATGCGGTCGAGCCTAATGGTATGTCTATCTACATGAAATGGAGAAGAGATGAATTTGAATAAACTTTTAAACGTGTCGGGGTTGAAATGAGATAGTTTTTTTTTTTTGAGAATGTGAAATGAGATGGTTTTATTGCACTTTGTGTTGCTAAACTCAGATAAAGTCAACAAGGAGCCTTTTGAATCTTGTTATCACATATGAAGAAGGGTCACTTGTCCTTGCCGGGGCCAGAAATATCGGAAGATTAACGGTTCCTCTTGCCGAAGCATTGGCTTTAAGAGAGTACTCTTTTCAAGCAGAAAATGTCGGTCTTCAGCATATTCAAGTGGAAGGAGATTCAAAACTTATAATTGAAACAGTTATCCAGAACATTCTCAAGTTCAAAGATTTATTCTCTTCATGTTCTTTTCACCATATCTTTCAAGAAGCAAACTTTATGGCAGATGCATTGACAAATTATAGACACTTGCTTGAAGACAATCAAATTTGACAACATGACCTTCCTCTGTCTGCTCTATCAGCTTTAAATTTTGACTTGTTTGACACATGATGCCTTAGAAGATATTGTATTTAGTTTATTGTTGTAGTCTTTTTTTATAAGAAAAAAAAATCAGAGAAAATTATTTATTGAAATCATTTTTCTTACTATTCTTATACTGGTTACTAAATGTGTCGTAATTTGATAAAAAAAAAAAAAAAAGAGAGCCTATTTTTCACATGTCAAAACGAGGTCGTTGCACCTTGGTTCGATAAACCTAAACCCCTATACCCTCTCTCTCTCTTTTCAGTTCCGTTCCCGCCGAGCAACCATGGCCTCCATTCTGTCGAAGAAGCAAAAGCAGAAGCAGAAAACCACGAAGCTTTCCGACCTCCGAGCCCTAGGCCACGACCTCCTCTCCTCCAGAACCCACATCAACAACCTCCCCAAGCTCCTCTCCTACGTCACCCCAACCTCGCCGCCTCAGTACGTCGTCGAATCCCTCCTCTCCATCCAAGCCTTCTTCACTCCCGTCTTGCCTGAACTCCCTTCTTCTTCTTCCAAGCCCAATCACTCCCAGGACGACGACCCCGAGTTCATATACCGCACCTGGCTCCGCTCCAAGTTCGACGAGCTCGTCGAGTCGCTCATCCAGCTCCTGCTCTCGCCGGAATCCGATGAAACTCTCAAGGTTCGTTTTTAATTTATAGAATTCAGGTAATTATAGCTGTGGATAGTCTTCCAATTTGAAATTAAATGCTATCAGGAGGTGGTGTTGGATACACTGATGGAGTTTGTGAAGTTGGGAAATGGGGGAAAGTTTCACTCTGCTATATTCCATAGGTTTCTTCGTAGCATTGTAAGTTATGGTTTTCTCTATTGACTTGATCAGGCTTTGATTTTCCTTTATTGCTATTTGAAGAGATGTTTATGATATTTCTGTGGTTATCACTAGGTGTACTCTACAACGTCGCCGAATTTCTTGGTAGACTTGCTTGCATCAAAGTATTTCAAGTACATTGATGTCCGGTAAGGTCACATTGTTGTTAGGACTCATAAAACTGAGCTCAGATTGCTTTATTTAGTTCTTTGTCAGGTGTTGAAAATGTGGTTCTATGTAAACTGTTTACACAATGGTTCACATCTTCTTTATATTGGATCATGCAATAGTATTGCCAATAGAACAAAGTCGGTGTACATCATTTCATGTCCTTGTGGTATTGGATAGTATTTATTTTCTGGCTCCATTTGTTTTGAAACTTGAGTTGTGCTCTGAGAGACTTCTGTATTTATATGGATGATTTTCAAATTGTGACCGTTGTGTCTGTTTGCTGCAGTTATTTTACCTACATTAGCTTGGAAAAACTTGCAAGAACTCTAGATGCAAAAGGCCTTTCTGGTACTTTCTCCTGTGAATCTTTGCAAAAGGCTTTTCTATTTACTTTTTCCTACTTATCCCTGGCTTATTGGTTTGTACCTACACTGTAGAGGATAGAAATCTGAATGCAGATGGTAACAACGGGAGTCATCCTAGTGAAAGGTTGGTGTGTTTCACATTGTTGTCATGTTTAAAAGAAAATTCTATTCTCTTATTCTGTTGGCTCTTTTTCCTTGTTAAGAGATATATGAGCTTAATGCAGAACCATAGACTTCTGTAATTTTTTTTCTGGGTCTCCATTTAATATAATAAAGTTCTTGAACAATACTACTTTAAATCTTTGTGCTAGATTCTGAATCTGCAAGTTGTTGATGCCACTTTGTAGAAGAATGGTTGATACCGTATACAAATCATGGTTTTCTACCTTCTTAGAATTAAAACTAGTAACACCGACTTTTTTCCTTGTATGCCTCCTTTAATATTGGGATCTTCTTTCTCCAAGCCTATTGTCATTTGTGTTTTCTAATTATTTTATGTTGGAGGTCATGAATTATTGTTTAATTGGCAAAGGTGTTAGATTCCTTAATAAGTTGATGCTGCATCTTGTTAGCTTTAGAATTCTTAGATTTGTTTACTTTCTTGCAGCATGGAGCAATTAATTCGCAATATTCATTACATTATGTCGCATATCCCCGCTTTTGAAGGTTCAGTTGAAAAAACTGATTATGACATGTGGAGTGGATCAAGTAAGTGTTCCCTTCTCTAACAGTCAGTACTTAACTGTTCGTTTACTTTTATTTGTGATAATCATGTGATCAATTATAATTTTATGTTTGCTTATTTCATCTCTCATTGCCATTTTTGTTTGCAGGTGAATCTGAAGAGCATTCTGAGAGCCAGAAAGCAAAAGATAAAAAGAAGACTGAGAAAGATAACGATAAGGTAAGTTATCAATATCTACTGACAAAGATGTGTCAATTCAGCTATTGAAATGGTTTCATCAGTTTATAGTACATGACTAGATAGTCCTCTGTATTTTGCCTTATGAGCATGGTATCATATTCCTTTTGTTTTCACAATGCAGGCGTTGTCTGCAGCTAATATTGTCAAAAAGATGAAATTAAAATTTACTAAAGCATGGTTATCATTTCTAAGGTTACCACTTCCTCTTGATGTGTACAAGGAGGTAAGATAAACTCTTTTCCCTGTTGTGCCGTCTAAACATAAATGAATTGTTTACTTTACTGTCTTGATGATTTGATTGGCTTGATGCTATCTCCATTCTGTTACTCTTCCTGTGGACTCTAGCCATAGCAGTGTTGGCTAAAGTTGTGTGCATAATATTTTTTATATCTCGTCATAGATAATAAAGCAAACATCTTTAAAAAGTGCCAATAGACAGAGAAGCCTCAAAATTGCATTTTAGAGGTTATTTTCATGTTGTTTTTTGTTTGATCTAGACATTATTTTGTGTTTTGGTGCTTGCCTTTTCAATTGTTTTATTTTACATTGATGATAAATAGTTTTTGATTCTCATGCTTCATCATATTCTGACCTGGCTTCCTTTTGTGCTCAGGTTCTTGCCAGCCTTCATCAGGCAGTCATTCCTTATATATCAAACCCCGTTGTGTTATGGTATTGCTACATGCTAAAATAGTTTCAATTTTTTTCGTCTTTTTTTCTTTTTGATGAACCTAATTGTTTGCCTACATTTCATTCATTTTGATGACGTACAGTGACTTCTTAACTAGATCATATGACATTGGTGGTGTTATCAGCGTCATGGCTCTTAGCAGTCTCTTCATCATTATGACAAAATATGGTTTAGAGTACCCCAACTTCTATGAGAAACTTTACGCATTGCTGATTCCTTCAATTTTTATGGCTAAACATCGATCAAAGTTTTTTCAGGTAATGTTAATCACTACTGCATCAACAATCACCTGAATCTAAAGTTATGTAATTCAAGGTGTATACATCTAATAAGTGTATATATGCATGCACATGGCATGCTTAGTGATGTTTCCAGCAATCAAAATGGAAAGTGAATCTTAAAAATATTATATTAAGTACTGAGATATCTGTCATCTTAATTATTTAGAGTATTCTTATTTTCAATCGGACACGGTTATTTGGTAGACTAGTTATATGATATATCTTTCATATATATTCCACACCAACTGCATCACTACTCAATTCATAATTCTCACTTTCACTAAGAAAACTTATATGGGGTTTGACAAATTAGTTGAGTTTTGAGTATTGATAAAGAAGGCCGAAGTTAGAATTGAAAGTGAATAGCCAGCTTAAGTGTTTGTGATAATCATTGATTATTTATGCTATTGACTTTTGCAGCTTCTTGATTCTTGCTTAAAGTCATCACTTCTTCCTGCATATTTGGCTGCTGCTTTTGCTAAGAAATTGAGTAGGCTGTCACTTTCAGTTCCTCCTTTTGGAGCCTTGGTTATTATTGCGTTGATCCATAATCTTCTACGGAGACACCCTTCAATCAACTGTTTGGTGAATCGGGTAACTATAAAATCTTTCTTTGGTCCTCTTTGAATGTATTCAGTTTCCTCTTGTTGTGAATGCAAGCAATCCAGCTGTGCTGTATGATAAGTAGTCTTGTCAACATATTCGTTAGTAGTCAACAATCTCTGAATTCCCTTTTTATTTGTCTTTTATCTTCGCTGTAGATAAAAATTGATGGGTTATGACAAGAATCCACATAAATACTGTGATTTCTGAAAAGAAATATTCACTAGACATGTTTATGGTGAAACAATTATATAGATATCGCAGTAGTAATTCTCTTTAACATTCACTATGGGGGAAGGCAAATTTTGGAAGAGCTATGAACTTCACTATTTGACTGATCTACTTTTCACTTTCTTGGGTGTAATTTATTTCCTTGTGATTATAATACCTTTATATATATTTGCCTCTTACTGTTAAACAGCAATTTTCTGAACTCATTTTGTGCAGCAAGGTGATGAAAAAACTGTGGAAGTTGATCCAGAAGCAGAGATAAGTACTCCTGAAGGTGCAGATGCCAATGGTACTGATGCAACAGATCAGTCGCTCAGAAAACCAGTTATTGATCCTTTTGATAATGAACAAAGTGATCCTAAGAAATCAAATGCCATGAGTAAGTTCCCGCCTCTTTCCCTCCTCTGATAATCTTATACTGCATGCCAAATCCTGATGTAACCCATGGATTGTTACTCGTCTCACATCTGATTTGACATCAACAAACACACTTGCAATTGTACTGATAAAAGCCCTTTCATACAGGAAGTTCACTCTGGGAGATTGATACCCTCCGTCACCATTACTGCCCACATGTTGCAAGGTTCATGCTTCAGTCCTTATCTTGCATGATTTTTGTATTGCCATCATGCCCTTGATCTTTCTTGATATCATTGTTTCTTGGCTATTAGGTTTGTGGTGTCACTTGAGAATGATTTGACAGTCAGAGCCAAAACCACTGAAATTTCTGTTGGAGATTTCAGCTCGGGTTCGTATGCAACAATATTTGGAGAAGAGGTATATATTGATTCTAAGAATTCATGCAGTAATGCAGTAGAATTTTATAGCATTCATGAAATTGACCTTTTAAAGAATAAATAGAGGGAGTTTTTAACACACCTTAAAAGTCAATCTACACACCTTTTGGACTTTTTTATTTTTTTTATTTTCTTTCATGCTATCTTTAATACATAAATTATTCATTATATTGAGAGGGTATTGTGGGCAATTCGATCAAATCGCAAGAATATAGGGTATCTTAGTAACAATATTATAGAAGAAATAGGATATGTGCTTGCATCGCAAAATCATAAGTTGGTTTGACTTATGCCTTGTGCAATTAATTTGATGCTTTTGTACCAACTAGCTATTGATCTAGTGGTATTTCTAATCCACAAAATTGGGCAAGGTCTGTAGTTCAAATCCCTCCTTCCTCACTCAAGATAAGGAAAACTGATCTTATTAGGATTTACTGTGGCCTACTTATTGCTTTGGATCTCAGCAGAATAGCTCTGGTATATTTCCGCTGTGATTGTCAGTTCCACCCATGCATTAGTTCATCCGAACTTCAGGCTGCCTGTTTTCCTCTAGACTATTGTAGGACAGTAACTGCACTGATTACTTCTGTCGTGCTGTTAACTTTTCCTTCGGGTCCTAGCCTAGAAGAAAAAAGAATAGGGGCTTTACAGTAGGCAATGTGTAGTCCTTGATAACTTGATTTAGTAATTGCTTTGACTCTATTGCAGATGAGACGGCGGGTAAAGCAGGCTCCAATATCATTCTACAGAACAACTCCCACCTCTTTATTCACGGAGTCTGAGACCGATTTTCTTGGGTGGACATTCAAGCGTGAGGACACTAAGAGAAAGAACGATAGCACTCATGAGAATGGGGAAATGCATAAAGAAAGTGATCGTAATTCAGGAAAACGACAAAGAGTTGAGTGTTCATAAGAATGATCGTAATTCGATAAAACGGCGAGACAAGTTGCTTGTGAATTACATTTAGACGGTTCTTAGGTCTATATTGTTTTCTCATTTGTACACCGCCAGCAAATTTTGTTCACCAACGAGAGGCTGTTAGTCTATCCCTGTACTTCACAGCACAATCAAGACCTTGAACTTCCATTAAAAGAGGTATTACAGTAGGCAAGTTTTTAAAATAATTTCTGTTACATTGTTAATCTATAGTACGTTTTACCCAGAAAGAAATATGAATGAGTTGACGTAACCATGTTTTTTCAATTTCTTCCTGCATAATACATTATATTTGTATCCCAAAAACATGAGACTTCATATTACTGGCAACTGTTTTCAGAAAATCAATAGTTTTTTCTCATCTCTTTAAATGAAGGAAAAAATACAGTTTTAATCACTCAATTTTCGCTTGATCTACACTTTGGTCACTTATGTTTATAAAATAGGTCCTTGACCCAAAGCACCAAAATAGACTAAAACTATCCCACTTACCCCAACAACAAAATTATATTCCCACTATCACAATTTAAGATAAAATGACAATTTTACCCTCGATGTAATTAATGAATTACAAATACCCCTCCTTCCTATCTCTTTCTCTCTCTCTCGCTCTCTCTCTCTCTCCTCCCTCACCAGCGATTTCTTCTGCCTCCTCTCTCTCTCTCTCTCGCTCTCTCTCACGCCAGCGCACGGCCTTCAGCTCCGGACTCTGGTCTAGATGGCCGGCGGCGAGACGAGGCCGACGATGACGTCGACAGAGGTGATACATCGGCGATGGTGCAGATCCAATCGACGACCTCAAACGCCGCTTTGTCGTTTCACTGCAAAACGACGCCGAACAAAGCGGTGACGATGGCCTGCCGTTTATGGTCGACGAGCTTCACAGGCTCCGAGTCGAGGAGCTCCAGCTCGAGGTCCGCCGTCACGACGTTTCGATGGTGTAAAAACTCGACGTCCCTCTTTGGATTGAGATATGACTGTGAGACTTCTTCGTTTCAATGGTCTTGGAGATCTGAGTGTGTGTGTTGTATGTGTCTCTTGTGTGTTACAAGTCGTTGGAGCTGAAGGTGAAGAGGATGGAGGAGGAGGACAGAGACTGGAGCTTGAAGGCGGTGGAGGCGGAGCAGTACAATTAGCAAGGAACACTTGTCCTGGAACCGGCCAATTTTGTCCTTCAGGCCTTTGGTTTTTTTTTTTTTTTTTTTGGTCCGAGTCCCTGGAGGCTTAGAATGTCCTTCTAGTCATGGTACCAATGAACGATAAAAGTCAATACAAGTAACCTAGGAGGTGAATCTCCATATCCAACAAAACTAGGTCACCTACTGCATTTTTATTAAGGGGCAACAGATGTCTATAGACGTCCAATAAAAGTCTATTGGGGGGCAATAGACGTCTACTGGGGGGCAATAGACGTTTTGAATTGATATAATCTCCTCGTTTTTTTTCTGTAATCAAAGTTTTATTTGTCTAAATTTAGGGAGATTAGTTCCCATTTTGGTAATCTAAACGTCTATTGGGGGGCAATAGACGTCTACTGGGGGGCAATACATAGCTGATAGTCGTCTATTGGGGGGCAATACATGGCTGATAGTCGTCTATTGGAGGGCAATAGACGTCTATTGGGGGCAAAAAAACTTTCCGGTGAGATTTTCAACAAATTCCGGTGGGCGGCAGCCGGTGACCGGATTCCGGCGAAAGTTGGCCGGAATCCGGCGACCGGTGACCGGAATCCGGTAAAAGTTGGCCGGATTCCGGCGGCCGGTGACGGGCTCCGGCGAAGTTTCCTATAGTTCTCTCTCTCTCTCTCTCTCTCTCTCTCTCTCTCTCTCTCTCTCTCTCTCTCTCTCTCTCTCTAAGTAAATAAGGGGTGAAGGGTAAAATGGTATTAAAAAAAAATTAAAAACAAAAAAAAAATCTTAATGGGGTATTAGGGAAGACTCCCTTAGAGTGTATTGGGTAAGAGAGAATTAAAAAAACTCAATGGGGTTAGTGGGAAAAAAATCCCTAGAAATGGGGTAAATGGACAAAAACCCTTATAAAATCTCACTTTAGTCACTCAACTTTAATTTCGACTATCACTTTTGTCCGCCGGTGAATTTTTCCAATAAAAAAAGTCACATAACGCCTCACATACCATATTTTAAGGGTTATTTTAAGCTGTTGAAGAGATGTGAGACATTTGATTTGAATATAGATTGAAATTTTCTGAAATTATAGGATGAAAATAACCCTTAAAAAATGGCATGTGAGGCGTTATATGACTTTTTTTTTATCAGAAAAATTCACCGGCGGACTAAAGTGATAGTCGGAGTTAAGTTGAGCGACTAAAGTGAGATTTTATAAACATGAGTGACCAAAGTGTCAATCAAGCGAAAGTTAAGTGACTAAAACTGTATTTTTTCCTTAAATGAAATAACACTTCCTTGTACAACTCATCAGTTCATCGCCACAAATTTTCTGGTCGTCCAAAAATATGATATTACATGGGAAGGGAAGAGATGAAGATAAGATTGGTAATCTTATCCATTTCAAATTAAAAATAAAAATAGTACGGGAAAGTCTCAAGAGGACTAGTGCCCAAAATCCTTAAAGAACACATTCTGATAGTGTCTGCACCCGACACGAAATTTCGAAAACATTGATGACAACTTTGAGATCAAGTTTGAAAGCAACCCCGCATGGCTTGGAGTATTGGTTTCTTATATAAAATTGATTCCCGACACGCTTGAAAAAAGAAACTGATTTATTTACTATTAAGAATTATTATGTACAACAAATTTCAATCAAGCCAGACAGATTAATTAGAACCCACTACAAGCAATGGTTGGCTGTTGATGGCATTATGAATGAAGAAATAAGTAAAAGAGAGAAAAAGACTGATCCTTCAATAATCATAATCAATATCATCCACAAACATGATGTTTGAGCATCTAATCTGGTCATACATTACTATCTAGTACCTCCTGCAGAAGATTCAGACCTTCTGCTGATATATTCCTCTTGAACTTGAACTTTGGGATCTCAAGCTGAGGCGGTGGTTCTGGGGAGAAGCATACCACTACGACGGTCAAGTTATCACATGTATCACGCTTGAGAGCTTCTCTAACTAGCTCTCTGGAGCATCTTTCAGGATCATTGTGAAGCATCAATTCTTTCCTTGCAATTGTGACGGCACACTGGCTGCTCATCACATCCCACAGTCCATCACAACCTATGATCAAGAACTCATCTTCCTCACTCAGAATTGTCTCCTCAAGCTCCGGTTCTGCACTTAAGGGACAAGAGGAACCTTTGGACCCTTTCATGTGCCAATCTCCAAGTGCTCGTGCCACTGACAATTGGCCGTTGAGGTATCCATCATACACCACGCCTCCCAGTTCTTCAATTCTTACTCTTTCTGAAGCACAATTTGGTTTATGGTCTTTGGAAAGTTCCACCACCCTGCCTCTTCTTCCCAGAACAGCTCGACAATCTCCAGCATTGGCAACTAGCATCGTCCTAAACAAGACATTATGTGTAAATCATTTGTTTCATCCATAAAAAGACAGTTAATAGACATAGGGAACTTTGTGGTTGAAAACCTACAGGAATCCTTCAGCACATTTTTTCTAACAGAAAAATCTATCTAGTGTACCTGGTCAATACTCAAGACCATAAAGCTATGTTATAGCTGTATCCATTGCAAAACGGAAGGAAGGGTTTACACATGTGACCCCTTGCCTCACACCCCAAATTTCTATTACCATGTTTCAAGCCTCTACATGGATGCCAGAAAATTTAAGGGCATGAAAGCATTCCTGGATGACATGGCAACAGTAAGAAGAGTGTGGAAAGTAGAGTGCTCGACAGGAAAGATGATGAAAGTTTACCCGTGGACTTGGCACAATACAACTAGCCTATAACATAAAATTATGTTGAGATAAATCAAATTTTCACAGTAACCATTCTCCAGCATGTAACTCCATAAGCTCCGTAATATTTCTGGTACCACTTAATTCACTAATTGTTTCCAAGGAGAAATTAAAGAAGAAGTTTGACATGCAACTGGGGAGTGAGATAGAGCGTCATACAGCGAAGACTAACATACAACCACTGTAGAGTAACTTCAAGGTCATGATAAGTGTTTACTCTGAGCAATTTGTCAAGACCAATACCAGATGATAAAAGACACAATAGATTGATAATAACTCTCACCTTCCAGAGATAAGGGCAGTAAGTGCAGTGGTACCAGAGGAACTATCAAGAGTACCATTATCAGCAAAAGCATGGTCAGCCTTTAGAAAAGCACTCTTAATAGCTTGCTTAGCACAAAAAGGGAAATGTGAATCCTCCACTATAAACCTCAAAATATTCTCTCTGATATAAGAAGCTGCATCTGTACCACCATGGCCATCAAAAACCTACAATAGAACAAAAATGTTAACAGACCATGGTATGTTCTAGTTGTGCACCCAAACATTACTGTACCACAAATTTCATTAATCAACATTAAAATAGCAATTCTATACAACCAAAATGAACTGTACTGATTAAAAACTCAGTTACACACCCCATAGAAAGCTCCAGGAGAAGGAAAGTCTGCAGTAGATCCTAGATGTTCAAGAATATTGTCTATACAGATATGCTCATCCTCCATAAATTGTTTCGGTCCAATCTCTGAACAGCTTCCGGACCGAAAAATAGGTACAAATGGTGAATTACTATCTGACGAGGATTTTGAGCTAACAATCCCACTATCGAACTCCTACGTAAAGAGTGAAAAGGCACATCAAATTCCATTCAAATTTAATACGAATGAATGACAAATTCTGAGTACAGGCAAACTAACCACTTCAGTTGCAGGAGCCAACTGGGCAGAGCTGACACAGTTCCTAATAGCTGAAAGATGCCTAGGAGGTTTGCCGATGTTGGATTGCTTCATGTTCTCAAAAGTATTTGATTTCTCGTCCCTTGTAACAGTTACGTTCTTTCTGTAACTGCCATCTAACATGGAAAGTGAAGATGGGGTATCTGTCCCTGCAGCCATTTTCTTTCCAAAACATAATCCACTCCTTGATCGAAAATTCGATCCCAAGTATTCCCTCTCCAGCGCGCTCCTCTTTTTTATTACAAAAAGGTGGTTCAAACTTCAAGAGCTTCAATTAAAGAGATCAGGAACAGACCCCAAACGGCACCACACAATGGTTTCAATACTAATCCTCCCTTTCTGTTGTTTCTTCAAACACTTTGTTGGGTACCTGAGTAGAAATAACCAGAAAAATTCTCAACTCACTTTGCTGTGCTAAAAAGTAAGATCAAATATCCCAGTTAATCAACGGAACCAAAAGCTACAACTATATAGTCTTAAATTATATTAAACTAAAAACACCCTGAAAAGCACATCCAGATCATTTTGACATTTCATAAGATCACCCACAAAACCCATATACCAATTCAGCAAACCAAAGTCCACCACAACTCAAAACCCATTATTCTAATTTTTGTATCATACAAAGCACATAGCTTTTCATTTCCAATCAAAAAAGCATAATTCCCAGATTCAAACTCCAAAAAAAATTAAATTAAATCCAAATATAGAAACCACCACAGACTAAGCAAATAAGTAAACCCAAAACAAACAAAAAACCCAAACCCACTATGAAAAACACCCAACATGAATCACACACCAAATTAGAACAAGTCTTCAAGCACAAAGATTCAAGCTTTGCTTATGTAACAAACATAGAATTAAGAGCAAATAGTTGGTAAAACATGATGATGATGATGATGCTGAAATATACTTGCCGTACAGCTGTGGTAAGCTGAGATGAAAATCTTCAAAGATCCCTGAAAGAGAATTTGGAAAAGGAGAGGAAAAGAATTGCCCAAGTCTCCGAAGCTCTCAAACTCAAAAATGCTTTCTTTTTCATTTTCATTTTTTATTTATTTATTTATTTTTATACATTTTTCTGGTTTTAGGATTGATGTTGACTCGTTGAATAAAGGGGGTTGATGGAGGAAGAAAAATGGGGGAACTGGCACGTTGTTTTGGGGAAACCGGCTATTGCAGGTGGATCCGGTGGACCTTGTGAATACGGACTGCGGCGTGTACTGACACGTAGCCGGGAGGAGTAGATAATTGGGTTGTTTACCGGTTAACGGGGGGAGGGTGGTGGTAAAGTTCAGCAATTGCGGCTGGGTTGGCCTACCACCGTTGGATTTGAACAGTTAAGAATCAACGCGCGAGATGGGGGCTGACGGTTATCACCAAACGTGGGAATCGGTAGTTGACGGTCGTTGACATTGCGAATTGCGTTTTCAAAGTTCTTTTCTTCTATCCAACCACCAAGAATGGAGGCTTGCAAAGAAAACAAGGGGGGAGTTTCTAAACCATCATCCACACTCACCGGCCACTTGATCATTTTTAAGTAGAATGTAGGGGAAGTTTGCGAAATTACCTTGAGCTGGTCTGAACGTTACTCGCTCTAGTGTTTATGTTTCCAAAAACCGCACAAGTTGACTAAATGTTATGAATAGTCTAAATTCGAGATATTTTCTCAAATTTTCCTTGAAAGTATTTCCATCAATGAAATTTGCATACGTGTATTCTTTGTCTTTTAAATATTAATACTTTTAATAAATTGCATATAAGTTTTATTTTGTTATATAAGTGATCGGAGCTACTGTCCACACAAATCATTCAGTTTCATATATGATTTATCTGATTGTTTAGGATTTCTCAAATTGTACTTGAATTTATAGTTTCTGCCAATCACTTCAATTTCGGCAATGGGCGAGATAAGGTAAGTAAATGTAGATATTTAGAACTTAAATTTCATGTTTCAATTCAAAGGCATTAATGAAAAGGGATGCTTTTTCCATTTGGATTTCCTATTGATTAGCCAAATGAGAGGGACTCATAACATGTTTTTTGTTTTTTTGTTAGTGAGGTATGACCAAAACACCACCTTTGAAGCTGACAAAAACGGTCCCTTTACACATTTTCATTGATGTGATCAATTGTGTGCATGACATTGTTTAGCCTCCAACACATATTGTCAGCTTCTTTTCAGTAGGTAAAACATGGGTTTCAATTTCATGCTTATAATTTGCTGCCATCTGTCATAGGATTTGACATGAATGATCATCAGCTACAAATGCCACATTACCTAGATTTCTGAAGGCATAAGATTGCTGCCATTCTTTTCTGAAGCACTTTAGATGCTCAAAGTTATGCTACTTTCTCAGATTAATTCATACCAAAGTATGTTGATAAAATATTTTCCGAAGCGTTACATGATTGTAACTCTAACTTTCATCAGCACATGCATTTGCTACATAGAACGTGTAGGATTTTCGATTGCATACACCGCTGCAGCAGATGCTTCCGGTATAAGTCAATCAAACAAAGGCACCATTCTCTCTACATTCTATTATGGCTATGCCTGTTCACAAATTCCTGGAGGTTGGGCAGCTCAAAAGTTTGGAGGAAGGTCTGTTCTCCTCATCTCATTTGTTTCATGGTCCTTAACATATGCTTTTGTCCCTCTGGACCCTAAAAATGTCAAAACTATGGTTTTGGCTCGGTTGCTTGTTGGTGTGGCACAGGGGTTCATGTTCCCTTCCATCCACTCTGTTCTCGCTCAATGGGTTCCACAAAATGAGAGGTCCAGATCAGTTTCCCTCACAACTTCTGGGATGTACCTTGGTGCAGCTGCAGGTATGCTTGTGGTTCCAACCCTAGTGAAGTTGACAAGCCCCCAATTTGTGTTTTTGGGTGAAGCAACTTTAGGGACTATTTGGTCAGTGCTTTGGTTAAACTATGCTAGTGAACCACCAATTCAATTGTCTAAGCAAAATGGAGCATTTCCTAATTCTACTAGAAAAACCAAAATTCCATGGAAGAGTATTTTTAAAAGCTTACCTATTTGGGCTATTGTGGTGAACAATTTCACTTTCCACTATGCTTTGTATGTCATGATGAATTGGCTTCCAACATACTTTGAACAAGGCCTGAAGCTTAGTCTTCAAGAAATGGGGACTTACAAAATGGTGCCTTATTTCAACATGTTCATGTTCTCAAACATTGGTGGATTTGTAGCTGATTATTTAATCACAAAGAGGCTCATGTCTGTGACTAGAACTAGAAAGTTCTTGAACACTTTAGGGTTCATGGTTGCTTCTATTGCATTGATGGCACTGCCCAAATTCAGAACTTCAACTGCGGCTGTGATTTGTTCTTCATTTGCACTTGGGTTTTTGGCTTTAGGCAGAGCTGGGTTTGCAGTGAATCACATGGACATTGCTCCAAGGTATGCAGGAATTGTGATGGGTGTGTCTAACACAGCTGGTACATTAGCTGGGATAATTGGGGTTGATCTCACTGGGAAACTTTTAGAAGCTTCTAGATCTGCTCACGATTCGGATCTTTCGAGTCCAGAAAGCTGGACATCAGTTTTCATGATTCCTGGGGTGCTTTGCATTTTCAGCTCAATCGGGTTTTTGATCTTCTCAACTGGGGAGAGGATTTTTGACTGAGTTAGGCTTGTTATGGAACTTGGAAGCAGATAAATGAATTGAACAGGAAAAGGCCTGCATTCTTGTGATTTGTAGATAAATGAACTGAACCTTTAGATCAAAGTTTTAGCATTGAGTGAATTTTGAAGGTTTTTTAATATTCAGCCTGATTAACTTGAAGCTCATTTTAGAGCATAATGAGTTGGAGCCTCTGCAAAACTTTAAGTATTCTTCTCCAAATCAAGCATAGTTTCAGATGCCATAAAGGAAATCCTGTCAGAAATCAACCATTTGGTTTATTGTATCATATTCCTATCATGAAAGAACTTGCAAAGACTAAAGAAAATTGTGGATGCTCACAAAATTGATTGATAGCACATGTATGCGCACAAATGAAATGATCCATATATAAGAAACAAAAATATGGGCCCACTGAGTTTGGGCTATGGCTTTACTATCACTACCTGTTTTTCACCCTCTCATGATAGAAAAGGAAAAAGAAAAAGAAGGTCAAAAGCAATCGAAGGAACAAAGAATTCAGCCATGCACTTGTTCTGAAGATTGTCTAATACAAAAGATGAGAAAACACGTACAGTACCCCTCCACAAAGACCATGTGGAAACCCAATAGCCCAAGTTGCTTTCATTCTTTGGTTTGAAGCATTCTCATAGCATTTTAATACCCTCAGCTCCAATGGGATTCTTCTTTTCTTGTGAGTTTTGGCATTATAGCTTTACTTTAGTGACTCTTCACCTTTGTTCTTGCCTTATTTGTCCAATCGATTCTGTTTCCACTAGATCTTAATTAATGAAATGTATTCAGAATGTGGTGGTTGTTTGACCCAGAGTCACCAGCTCCACCTCTTGTTCCTTTCTTCTATCCCCTCTGAAATCACCTGAACTTCTGTTTTTTTTTCACGTTTTTTTTTGTGCTGAGCTTGGTGGTCACTCCACATATATTTTGCTTTAGTGAGACAGATTTGTGCTTTTGGTTTGTTCTACTGTCTTCACTTTGGGTTTCAAGTAGCATAGTCCTTTAACTTTGACAACCTATTGCATTTGGTTCAGTTTGTTTAAGCTTCTAATTGGTATTTCTTCTTCTCCTGGAAAACTTCATTAGCACCAACAATTATTTATGGTGTATGAAATTGGGAGGTGCTAGCTGTTTCTTTCCCAATTCAAAATGCTACTGTACGTTTGAGTTCTAAGTTGCTTGTAGATAAAACTACCACAGAAGCTATATTTAGTATTTGAAATTTATTGTTCCATTTGTTCGTACTGTTTAAATATAAGAAAGTTAGCAAGGTTCTCAGCGTAATATCACAATGAATCTAGTTTGTCTCTTGGCAATCCTCATTATCTGTATTGGAAGATCCACAGAAGGAGCATCAAGACCTGCTGTTGTGAACATTGGAGCTATGTTTGCAGTAAGCACCATTAATGGAGGAGTCTCAAAGATTGCCATTAAGGCTGCCGAGGAGGATGTGAATGCCGATCCAAGCATTCTTAGTGGAACTAAATTTTCTGTATCTATTCATGATTCGAACTACAGTGGATTTCTCAGCATCATCGGAGGTATACAATTTTGCTTATGCATGCCTACTTTTTTCCTTGGAACAATTGTGTTTGACCATAAATATATAATTGTAGTTTACACTTTTTTTTAATCACAGCACTAAATTACATGGAGTCTGATACCGTGGCTATAATTGGTCCTCAAACTTCTGTAATGGCTCATATAATCTCACATCTTGCAAATGAACTACACGTACCGTTACTGTCATTCACTGCACTAGATCCCACCCTATCAAGCCTGCAGTACCCTTACTTTCTTCAAACTGCACCAAATGATCAATTCCAGATGAATGCTGTTGGAGACATGGTTAGTTATTTCGGTTGGAAGGAGGTGGTTGCACTTTTCACTGATGATGATCAGAGCCGAAATGGTGTTACTGCATTAGGTGATAAGCTTGCAGAAAAAATGCACAAGATTTCTTACAAGGCAGTACTTCCACCTGATCCAACAGCAACTCGAGACCAAGTTAAGACTGAGCTGGTAAAGATTCAGATAATGGAGTCTCGAGTAATTGTTCTACACACATTCTCGAAAACCGGCCTTTTGGTTTTTGATGTTGCAAAGGAACTTGGGATGATGGAGAGTGGATATGTTTGGATAGCTACTGCTTGGTTGTCCACAGTTTTGGATTCAACTTCCCCACTTCCTCAGAAGACTAAAGACTCCATCGAAGGAGCTCTCACTCTTCGTCCGCACACACCGGATTCAAAAGGGAAAAGAGCTTTCATTTCAAGGTGGAAGAAGTTGAGTAATGGCACTAGAGGGTTGAACCCTTATGCTCTATATGCCTATGACACTGTTTGGATTATTGCTCATGCTGTCAATTTGCTTTTGGATCAGGGAGGTACCATTTCTTTTTCCAATCATGCTAGTATACCTCGTTATGGGGGAGGGATTATGAACCTTTCTGCATTAAGCATTTTTAATGGTGGCAAGCAGTTGCTGGAAAACATATTGCAAACCAACACGACCGGTCTCACTGGTCCACTGGCTTTTCATTCAGACAGGTCTCTAGTGAATCCTTCCTATGATATCATTAACATAATTGAAAATGGATATCAACAGATTGGATACTGGTCTAACAGTTCAGGGCTATCTGTTGTGCCCCCTGAGACAGCACCCAACTGGTCTAGTTCAAACCAACATTTAGATGCTGTTGTATGGCCTGGAGGGAAAACAGATAAGCCCCGAGGGTGGGTTTTTCCAAACAATGGGAAGCAGTTAATAATTGGAGTACCAGATAGAGTAAGCTATCGCGACTTTGTGTCACGACAAAATGGTACAGATATAGCTAAAGGATACTGCATTGACATTTTCCGTGCAGCCATAAAGTTGCTTCCCTATGCAGTTCCACATAGGTTTGAGCTGTTTGGTGATGGCCACAAGAACCCAAGCTACTACGATCTTGTTAGCAATATCGCTTCAGGTGTAAGTAAAACAAACTGCTTACTTTGTTACAGCAATATACAAAGGATAAAAAATTATGATTAATTTTTCATTTCTTCTGTAGAAGTTTGATGCTGCTGTTGGTGACATTGCAATAGTTGCAAACAGAACAAAGATTGTGGATTTCACTCAGCCATATATAGAGTCAGGGCTAGTAGTGGTGGCACCAGTTAGGGGTTCAGATGCAAGAGCTTGGGCATTCTTGAAGCCGTTTTCTCCATTGATGTGGGGTGTCACAGCAGCTTTCTTCCTAATTGTTGGATCAGTCCTGTGGGTTCTTGAACATAGATTAAATGATGATTTCCGGGGCCCTCCTAGGAAACAGATTGGCACAATTTTATGGTAAGTAGTACTTCTGTACATTGATCATTCCAATACAGACTCTGCATATATACTAATCTGTAGATTCTATGATTCATCTGCCTTCCTTCTTTTATTTTTCAGGTTTAGCTTCTCTACCATGTTTTTTGCTCATAGTAAGTCTTCTAATCTGGCATTGAATGTTGTGCTCCAACGTACAAAGAAATTCGTCTTGAAATTTTTTTTGATCTTACAGGAGAAAATACTGTGAGCTTACTAGGGCGAATGGTGCTAATCATCTGGCTTTTTATAATTCTGATAATCAACTCGAGCTACACAGCTAGCCTGACATCAATGCTCACAGTACAACAATTATCTTCACCCATCACTGGAATCGATACCTTGATATCTAGCTTCGAGCCTATAGGATTCCAAGTAGGGTCTTTTGCTGAAAACTATTTGATCGAGGAACTCAACATCCCAAAATCTAGACTGGTTCCTCTTGGTTCACCAGAAGAATATGCAAATGCCCTCAAGGAAAGAACTGTTGCTGCTGTGGTTGATGAAAGGCCTTATATAGAACTCTTCCTATCAGATAACTGCATGTTCTCAATCAGAGGGCCAGAATTCACCAAAAGTGGCTGGGGATTTGTGAGTACCTCAACATAATTGTTTTACGTCTTCCTATGCAAATACTTCACTCTTAATTTTCCAAACTTTAGTTTGCTGAATGGTTTATCAACTTGAACTTTTCTGCTTTGATGATTATCTAAATCATATTCTAGTACAGTAGATATGAAAGTATGAAACATACATGTACTTAATAAACTTGCTACGTACACAAGCTAATTAATTGGAAAATTTTCTATTGCTAAAGAATCTAACATGTTATGTTGCCGGACTTCAATTGCACTTTGATTGATCTGATAGAATCCTGTTAAAAGTATCTGGCAAGAAAGCAATATCGACTTTTTAATTACATGTCTCTAATTTTGTAGGCATTTCCAAGAGACTCTCCTTTAGCCATAGATATGTCAACTGCCATTCTCAACTTTGATTGATCTGATAGAATCCTGTTAAAAGTATCTGGCAAGAAAGCAATATCGACTTTTTAATTACATGTCTCTAATTTTGTAGGCATTTCCAAGAGACTCTCCTTTAGCCATAGATATGTCAACTGCCATTCTCACTCTATCAGAGAACGGTGAGCTTCAGCAAATTCATGACAAATGGCTATCAAGGAAGGCTTGTGCTTCACAAACCTCTGACGTCGAATCCGACCAGCTTCAACTACAAAGCTTCTGGGGAGTATTCCTAATAGTTGGCACTGCATGTTTCATTGCTCTAGTCATTCACTTTTCGTTGGCTTTTAGACAGTACCTCCGGCGTTCCCCTGAAGATGATCATCATTCTGATCTAGAGCCGTCTGGCCATGGCAGCACAAGTTCTGGTTCTACTGCAACACCCCGCCTCACGTTCTTGTCATTCATTGACGAAAAGAAAGATCAATCAAAAGATAACAAGTCAAAAAGAAAACGTGAGGAAATCATGGGAAAGTCATCTAATTGGCATGAAAAGGAAGATGTATCAAGGAATGTTAGTACATCCAAGAGAGTACAAGTGAACAAGTCTGAGATATCGCATATTTCTGATAATGATACTTGGTTAACTCGTTAAATCTTACTATTTGTTTTTTTATTTTATTTTTTTCGATGTGATCAATGTGTTGTTGAGATTTCTAATAAGAAGTGAAACATTTATATCATGGTACGCGCCTCTTTGCAGATCATTATATCTATCACTAAATTTGTTCATCCAAGTACCTGATTTGATTGAATAAGAATAATTAATTAATCTAAGTAATAGTTGTACAGAAGGCCAAACTATTCAAATTCTGAGCATGCACAATAACCACAATTAGTTTAAAAAACTAGTTTTTGTTGTGACATTTGAACACAATTAATCTAAATCTTGATAGCAATCTGATTTTCTATAAAGTTAAAGACTCAATTAAATGTGTCCAGATCGACAGACCATAGGAATAGTCTCAAATCGATCAAGCACTATAAATGCATGACAGTGATAAGAAACTTGATATACGTACAACACCTCATCCACTCTCCCTTAAACAGTCATGGGATTGCTTGCAAGATATGTTTTAATGCTAATCTTGCTCGCACTGTTCTTAACTGTGTGTGATGCTAATACAAAAGTGCATGTTAACATCACCAATGATTTAACTGGAAATGTCACGAGTTCATTGTGAAACATGGATCCGCGACCTTGGTGGTCAGGAGATCGCCCATGCATGGAGCTTCGTTCGAATTTAATTTTGAACAGAACTTGTTTACTAAAGAAAATGGAGTGCGATGTGCATTGGGATCAGGAGGCAATAGCTCACGTACAGCTTTGTTGCATACGAACATACAACAGAGACAAAACTGGTGCAGTTCGGGAGTTTGTTCGTGGAGTATATATATATGTATCTATAACAACCAAGGAAGGGCTTTTGATTGCTATGTTTGGGCACTATAGTAGTTACTCTCTAGGGTTTTTTACTTCAACAGTGTCTGAACTCTTCGAGGACTTTTAAAATGATACCTGAACTTTCAAAGTGATCAAAGTGATACCTGGACTCTAATTTTCTTATCAACGGAATACCTACCGTCAATTTCCATCACGGAACCGTTATCCGGGGGCACGTGAGGTGCACGTGATCAAAAAAGTGAGGGCAAAACAGACTTTTTCTCCCAATTCCCCCTAAAATCGATCAAAAACTTAATTCCTTCCAAAGTTTGGAGGACATGAGGTTCGAACCCCCAACTTCTCTCACAACAACTCAACTCCCCACCACTGGAGCACGAACAGTTCTCATCATAATAGGCCCAAACTTTATATTTATACTCTTTTTAGCCGATACCGAATAATTATACAAAATATATAACCTTGGAAGACATGAGATTCGAACCCACAACCTCTTTCACAAGAGTTCAAGTCCACACCACTGGAGCACGAGCTGCCAGTGTTATAATCTCTACAAACTTTTTATTTATACTGTTCTTAGTTGATATTAAACACAAACAGAATCTTCTCTCTCCAGTCCTGATCACCTGGTCAGTTGCTGACCAGGTGATCAGGATCACTTCTCTCTCTCTCTCTCTGTCATGGTCTTCGACCTTTCTTCTTCTTCTTCTGCGTTTAGTTCCTGCAATTCTGCTTCATCTTTTTTTCTTTTTTCTTCCTCCCCAATCCCCATCAAATCATCATCAGATTAATCCCCATCAAATTAACACATATCAACATCAGATTAATCTTCTTTTTTCTTCTGCGTTTAGTTCCTGCACATTAGTCGGCGTCGGCGTAGGAAGTGGAGGCTGTGGGGGAGGAGGTGGGGAAGAGGTCAGAGGAGGCGAGGGAGTCGCGGCGGCCGGAGGAGGCGGGGGGAACGGGAGAGAAGAGAACGGGACGGGCGGCGTCGGAGGAGTGACGTGGCGGGGGGATCATGACGGGGGAGAGAGAGTTGCCGGAGGGGGAAATGTCGGAGACTGGAGGGGAGGAAGCGATGGGCTCCGGGGCGGCGAAGAACCCGACTTGGCAGACCTTCGGGTCGCTGACGAAGAAGCTGAAAGAAAGTAGAGGGAAGAAGAAGCTTTTTTTTTTTTTTTGGTCTGAAGAGGGGAGAAGAAGCTGAAAAAGAAAAACAAGAAAGAAATAAAGCAAAAAAATAAAGAATAAAAAATAATTTAAAAAAAAACTTTTGAGGGTAAATTAGTCTTTTACCCTTATTTGTGCCTCACGTGGTCATAGTTAACAGTTCCGTGATGGAAATTGACGGTAGGTATTCCGTTGATAAGAAAATTAGAGTCCAGGTATCACTTTGATCACTTTGAAAGTTCAGGTATCATTTTAAAAGTCCTCGAAGAGTTCAGACACTGTTGAAGTAAAAAACCCTTACTCTCTATATGCTTGTACCTCATCTTCAATAATAAATCCAAAGAACTTCATTGTTCTTTGTGTGCTCAATTATATATTTCGTTTCAATGCATGCATTAATAATACTACATGATCTGTTGCTAATTAATTATTTTCAGGATGCATGGCGATTGAACTCTAGTAATGCATGTCACTAATTAAGTCGATCTCTTCAACAATGGTTCCAAAAACATTCTTCAATTGATTACAAGATTTATCTATTGTGAAGACAAATCAAGCAATGGGCCGTACTTAATTAATTTGATGATGACTGGCAAATCAAGATTTATTGGGTCTGTGAACGCAGAAGAGAGTAAAAAGCCGCGTAATGGCGGGTCCCAACCCCAACCCCAGCCGGCACCGCGACCCATTCTGTTCCATATCTTAGAAACAAATAAATAGTTTTCAACCGAAAGAAAACAAATGAGAAAAAAAAAACTCGGGGGCTCTGTTACAGAGCTTTCATGGCGTTTTGTGTTATTATACTCCAAATCTTTCTAAAGATTCTGAGCATCACAATCAAACTACAATGTGTTTGGAAACAGTTGTTTCATGGCGGTTGCTCTGTCTCTGAGGTTCTATTTTTTAGGCCACTGTAAATGACAGCCTAATCAACAGCCTGGAAAGGGTGGCGCGCACTAAAAAGCTTAAACCTTGGTGGGCTTCACGTTCTAGTGCAGACCCAATTCACTCTGCTGCAGAAAGCTTCAATCTTGCTCTCTCATAGAGGTAAGGGCTTTAACAAAGTTCGAATCTTTTTTCGGTTTATCTGTTTGTGTTGGTGAACTTGGATTAGTTTGAGTTTGGTCTACGTTGCAGCAAAAGTTAATGCTTTTATCTTTTTTGGCAATGCTAGGATTTTCCTACTTGGTATAGAAGAACTGGATTTTTGGGATTGAGTTCAATAGATCTGGGGTGTTTGAAGTTGTGGAGCTTGGGCATTTGGGATTGTGGGGCTTGTGTTTTGCTGATCTTTTGGTGGGTTGGTTGGGTTTGATTATGTTGAAGATGAAACTAGTCAGTTGGGTAACTTTGGTTCTGGCCATTGTTGTGTTTGTGAGTCATGGAGCCTGTGGTTTATTCAATCCTGTTGATAACTACTTGATTGCTTGTGGTTCTTCGAAAAATGTCACATTTCAAGGCCGAACCTTTGTTCCTGATACACTGCAACCTTCCCTTGTACTGAAAAGTGCAAATTCTTTAGTTGCTAGCTCCAGTTCCAATGCCCCTTCTCCTATTTACCAATCTGCTCGAATTTTCAAGGAAGCTTCTTCCTATAAATTCAAAATCCAGGAAGAAGGCCGGCATTGGGTCCGGCTTTATTTCTACCCTTTAGCAAATTCGGGCCAAAATTTGACGTCTGCTCCGATAACTGTGGTCACCGATAGCTTTGTACTCTTGAACAACTTCACTTTTGAGAACTATACTAGTTCTTATCTGTTCAAGGAGTATGCAATCAATGTAACTTCAGATAGTTTGACCCTCACCATCATTCCTTCAAACAGTTCAGTTGCTTTTGTTAATGCAATTGAAGTTGTCTCGATCCCGGATGAGCTAATCCCTGATCAGGCATATGCTATAAATCCATCTGCTCCTTTTAGTGGTCTTTCTGCACTTGCCCTTCAAACAATGTACCGATTAAACATGGGGGGTCCTTTGCTCACTGCTGAGAATGATACCCTTAAAAGAACTTGGGAGAATGATTTAAAATACCTTCATGTCGACAGCTCTGCAGTGAATGTATCAATCAACCCTGCCAGCATAAAGTATCCGGTCACTGTCACACCAGAAATAGCACCAAATTGGGTCTATGCCACTGCTGAAGCCATGGGAGATGCGAATGTGCCAAATGGAAACTTCAACATAACTTGGGTCTTTCCAGCAGATCCAAATTATTTGTATCTTGTTCGGGTACATTTCTGTGATATTGTCAGCAAGGCACTGAATAACCTAGTTTTCAATCTTTTCATCAATTCCGACAATGTGCTCGCGAGTCTTGACCTCTCTTCCATTACTGGTGACTTGAATGTGCCGTATTACAAAGACTTTGTTTCCAACTCCTCAGCAGATTCAAATACTTTGACAGTCAGTGTAGGTCCAGATACAATGGCTGATGTCACTAATGCAATTCTGAATGGCTTGGAGATTTTGAAGATCAGCAATGACTTGGGGAGCTTGGACGGGTCTTTGTCTGTTCAGAGTCTCCTTCCCAGTTCACCCTCGAAGAGCAATAAGATACTAATCTTAGTTGGGTGTGTTGTAGGAGCTGTGGCTCTTGTGGCAATAATTGCTCTCTTTTATTGCTGCCTGGCATCTCGCCAGTCGAAGACTACTCCTAACCAAGGGCATCCATGGCTGCTTCTGCCCTTGTATGGAAGCTCTCAGACAATGACCAAAATGTCCACAACTTCACAGAAGAGTGCAACAGCTACCTGCATTTCATTAGCTTCCTCCAATCTTGGCCGCTTATTCATGTTCCAAGAAATCCTAGATGCAACCAGCAAGTTTGATGAGAGCCTACTTCTCGGGGTTGGCGGTTTTGGCAGAGTTTACATGGGAACACTAGAAGATGGGACAAAAGTAGCTGTTAAAAGAGGAAACCCCAGATCTGAACAAGGTCTTGCTGAATTCCGAACTGAGATTGAAATGTTGTCTAAGCTTCGTCATCGCCACCTTGTGTCTCTTATTGGTTACTGTGATGAAAGGTCAGAGATGATTCTTGTGTA
Source organism: Rosa rugosa (assembly GCF_958449725.1). NCBI lineage: Eukaryota > Viridiplantae > Streptophyta > Magnoliopsida > Rosales > Rosaceae > Rosa > Rosa rugosa. The sequence continues at coordinate 36,155,681 of NC_084822.1, forward strand.
TGAATACATGGCTAATGGACCGCTCCGGAGCCATTTGTATGGAACAGATTTGCCTACCCTATCATGGAAGCTACGCCTTGAAATTTGCATCGGGGCTGCAAGAGGGCTCCATTATCTTCACACTGGTGCAGCTCAAAGCATAATTCACCGAGATGTGAAGACAACAAACATTCTTTTGGATGAGAACTTTGTAGCCAAAGTTGCAGATTTTGGCCTCTCAAAAGCAGGTCCAGCTATAGATCAGACTCATGTCAGTACAGCTGTTAAGGGTAGTTTTGGTTACCTTGATCCTGAATACTTTAGGAGGCAGCAGCTCACTGAGAAATCAGATGTGTATTCGTTTGGTGTAGTTCTAATGGAAGTTCTTTGCACAAGACCAGCTTTGAACCCGGTTCTTCCCAGAGAGCAAGTGAACATAGCAGAATGGGCAATGACCTGGCAAAAGAAGGGCATGCTGGACCAAATCATGGACCCGAATCTGGCTGGGAAGGTAAATCCAGCTTCTCTTAAGAAGTTTGGTGAGACAGCTGAGAAGTGCCTTGCCGAGTATGGTGTTGATAGGCCATCAATGGGAGATGTCTTGTGGAATCTTGAATATGCTCTTCAGCTTGAGGAGACTTCATCTGCGCTCATGGAACCTGAAGATAACAGCACGAACCACATACGAGATATTGAATTTACACCACTTGAGCCATTTGACAACAGTGTGAGTATGATCGAGGGAGGGCACTCCGGCACAGATGACGATGCTGAAGATGCTGCCACAAGTGCTGTGTTCTCTCAGCTAGTCAATCCTCGTGGAAGATGACAAGAAAGATGCTTTGCCTTTCACAATCTTGGTCCCCGATGTCCCAGTGAAAGAGATATTGATCATCCTGGCCTTGAGAGTGCTCAATGAGGGATAAGGTTATTTCTACGTTCATTATTCTAGTCTGTTACCTCAATTTTTTGTCCACTATTTACTTTGTAATATTGTTGTGGTGGATGCCAATTAGTCCATCATAACTTGTAGGTAAGGTGCCAAAAGATTTACTGTTGTATTCATATAAAATTCATATGGGTTTCAGGGTTCCCATGTTTTTACCAAAGTACATGATGTCATTGTATTCACATATAATTTTTTTGTTCATGAGGTATAGAAAATAAGCAGAATTTGTGACATTGATATTCTAATCTATCTTCATACTGTTGTGAGAATCTTGTTCCTAGAGAACATACAAACTATTCATATTCAATCTCTCTCAAGTATCTCAGTAAAGTACCTTTATTTAGAACTTTGAAATGTTGGAATAGACAATTAGAATGCTGTAAGAGCAGCCTTGGATTGAAAGTTACACTGTTCATATTAGGAATTGTGGATTTTGTCATCTTCCATTGTCCCAGGTACCACATTAACTGAAATTTCAGCAACTTGGGGAAGTGACTAAGACACTCTTCTTGTATGAATTCCTCTCCACTCTAATAGAAGTTTCCTGAGATTCCCAAACAGAGAGATGTAGTTCCGGATGATTTCGGTGCAAGAGAACTTCACGTGGTCAATTTCATTGTCCCATGTTGCTGATGGGGTGGCCTCAAGTGTGAAGCTATTAGAGTCAGAGGAGTCCAAGGGCTTGAATCCAGGTATAGTCCCTGCTTCAGCCTTCAGGGCGGAGACCAATGAAGCGAGCATTGAGTTGGAGGTTGGGATCGGAAACTGAGCTAAAATGCTTGTTTTTCTTGCCATGGAAGTCAAAAACAATACCATCTCCAATGAAGTGATAGGCTATTTGACTATTTCTATCCACCTAAATAGATGCACAAAAATGCCTATAACTTAATCCTACAAGAATGTCAAAAGTATTATGGGCAAGTAGGGACCGTTCTCGCAAGAGATGTGGTCTAATCACTAATCTAAGACTTAAAACAAGATAAAGTCTAAACTGTCCAATTAAAAAGATCTGACTGGTAGACGAGTCTAAACTATTCTAAATGTCACGAAAATTTATAGACAGACTCTAGACACAACAAACTAACTACTAACAAAGTTTGACAATTTTGAAGATGTATTGGTCGGTGAAATAATATAACAAAGACAAAAAAGAAAGTAAGTGAGTCAGAAAATAATAAAAAAGGGTTTGAGTTGTAGTTTTCTTGTCGCTTTTCATCTGTTGATCGACTAGGGATTAGAACCTCTTTAGCATAGCTTTTCTGTTTTTTGGCTAGGGGTATGGGCGATGTCCTCCCTTCTTCTGTTTGTATCATCCAGCTCTTTTAATAAATTAGGTTGGGAGGCTCTGCTCTCTCCAATCATATTTTAGCCAAAAAAAAATATAAAAAAAAATGTTGAAGTAAAAAGGAATTGCAGAGAGAATTGTGTGTTTATTATTGATAATAGGAGCCCTTATATAGGGAGTTACAAGGTACACAAAAGGTAATCCGAATACAATTGAATACCTAGAAAACTTTCCTATTACAACTCTAAACCTTAGTTTGAGGAGGCACAGATTATGTCGACATCCTTCAACACTCCCCCTTGTGCCGCTCAAACTTGGTGATGACGCTTTGATCGTTGCCTCGTTAAAAACCTTGCCAGGTAACAAAAACCCGGTGGGACAAAAATAACCCTGGTCGAAGGTCAAAAAGAGCACAACACGTCCTTCACTCTTCGAGATCGAACATATAGACATCATGCCTCTCCCTAATGTCGACATCTCTCCCTGATTGCTACAATCATGGGAGTTCGGATAACTTTCTCAATCCGAGGCTCTTCACTTGTTTCTCGAAGGTGGATTTTGGTAACGACTTAGTAAATAAGTCCGCTACATTATCCTTAGATCGGATTTGATTCACTTCAATATTTAGAAGTGATCAATGTTGTTGCTGATTGTAAAAGAACTTAGGCGATATATGCTTGGTGTTGTTGCCCTTGATGAAACCTAATTTCATTTGCTCAATACAAGTTGCATTATCTTCATAAATGCAAGTAGGTTCATCTGTGGTAGACTTCAAACCACAAGTTCCTCGAATATGTCTAACTACAGACCTTAGCCATATGCATTCTCGCACGGCTTCATGTAGAGCGATAATCTCTACATGATTTGAGGAAGTAGCAACAAGGGTCTGCTTTGTAGACCTCCAAGATATCGCTGTGCTTCCCATGGTAAAGACATAACCCGTTTGGGAGCGACCTTTGTGAGGTTCAGAGAGATACCCTGCATCAGCAAAACCCATCAAGACATCGTTGTCATTTTGATGGAGGGGAGGAGGAGCACGGAAGGTGGCGTTTTGCCTTGTGGAGTCCGATCCCACACTTCCGTTATTTCTTTTCTCTCTGTAGGGATAGAACAAGCTCATATCAATCGTACCTCTCAAGTATAGAAGGATTGTCTTTATGTCAATCCAATGGCGTTGCGTTGGCGCGGGGCTATATCTAACCAACAAGTTCATAATAATTGAGGTGTCCGGTCTTATATTGTGCTAAGTACAATAATGCGCCTATTGTACATAAGTAAGCACTTCTGCTATTAACACGTCTTCGTCATCATCCCTGGGACAAAACGGATCCCTTTTAGGGTCAAGACTACGGACGACCATGGGAGTGCATCTTTGACTTTATCAAAATGCCTAAGCATCTATTGACACGGTATACAAAACCGTGTTCTCCCAAGGTCCTTCCTCTCAAAATCGGATTTCAGGTGTTCAACTCTCAAGGGTTCCAATCATGTTTATTAACATAAATCGTGACAATTGCAAATCCAGAACTTGTTATGAAAACGCAGGGGCATAGTTCATCATATCCCTTCCTAATCAAGTAGTCACTTTAGTGAGTGTTTCACCCTCATTGCAAACGCACTCCGTGGTCAAAAGCCACTTGATTTGGGTAAATGAAGTCCACAAGAACCTTCATTATATTCCGTATCTAGATCCCCATAAAGATACGTAGTGACCACATTTGTAAGCTGCATGTTCAGATATTTGGAAACTACCAAACTGACAAGGTAGTGGAGTGCAATGACATCCATTACGAGAGAATATGTCTTCTCGTAGTCGATTCCAGGGCGTTTTGTGAGAAACCTTGCGCCATAAGGTGAGATTACCATCTCTTTTTCTCGTCACGCTATCTAACGAAGACCTATTAATGTCAACAGGTTTTATGTTAGGAGGTGTTGGCATCTCAGGCCCGAAATCCTTCCTCTTCGTTAGTGAATCCAATTCAACCTGGATCGCATCTTTCCATTTAGGCCAATTTTCTCTACGTTGGTATTCCTTCAACGGAGTAAGGTTCGATGTCATTGGTCTCAATAATTCCACGTCCTCATGTACACTTGTGTAGTTTGCAGAGATCTCTATATTCTCAGAAATTGGTTCTAACATTGAGGCGTCCCCCAACGATGTCTCTTGGACATAACCACTATCCAGAATATTCTCATGAGACGGATTTTGAGTATCAATGATCAATGGATAAAGTTGTGCCAAACTCGCTCTCTTCTTAGGGCCAGAATCCATCGAACCTATGGGTCTCCTACGCTCTCTAGCGGAACCCATGGCCTATGACGCCATTATGCCACCTTGTGGCGTCACCATACCACCATCCATGGTAGTGGTGCTGTACTAATCTCCTCTGGGTGGCACCATGTCTTCCTGTGGGGACATCAATCCTTGCAGACATGTTTGCAGGAGGTATATATGATCTCGTCACTTTTAGGGGATCAAGATGAGACATAGTGGGGATAGACCACGACAATTCCTGTCGTTCCTGTTGAACGTTGACGTTCTAATCTCCCCCTAACGACGGGAAGACTGTCTCATCAAAGTGACAATCGGCAAATCCAGCGAAAAAGGAGATCGCCTGTCAAGGGTTCTACATAGCGGACTTATAGTTTGGAGACTCATGTCCAACACAAATATATATATATATATATATATATATATGCATTCGTTGCAATGACTCATGTTGATGCGCTGTGGCGGCGCAATTGGCACATGAACCGCACACTCAAATATGCACAAGTACGAGATATTAGACTCGAACCCAGTCACTAGTTTTAACGCAAATAAAAGTTGAGTGGCTGCTATGAGTCGTAGACGAATTAGCATAGCTGCATGCGATATTGCATAACCCAAGCGGAAATATTGGTGCGCATTATCAATGTCCGGGCTACCATCGTGGTCGTTTAACGGTGGCTTTTCCGGGAGACCAATTGGGTCTGTACATGGGAATATGATACTTGGTATCAATACCCAATGATATGCAATAGTCATCAAAAAAATTTCAATGTAAACTCTCTAGCATTGTCAAGTCAAATTGACTGAACAGGATGATCCGGGTAGTGAGCATGTAGCCATATGATTTGGGCTAGGAGTTCATCTTAAGCAGCATTACGAGTGGACGATAGTGCGACACATGACCAGTGTGTCCGCATATCAACCAACAACATCAAACATCTAAGCAGTCCGCAAGTTGGTTGAGTCGATCCACAGAATCCCTTTGGATTCTCTGAGAACACATGTGTCCTTTGCATAGGATGGTCTCTATCCTTAAAGAGCAGGCTTTGGGAAACGAGTGATGGGCCTTAGTAGCAACCAATGAGGATTTTGGTTAAGCCACTAAATCACAATTGACTTGAGAAGTGGAGAGGAGTGGCACATTGCCACTTTTGGCGTCAATGCCAAGCTCTTGCCGTAGGGGGTGACGGCATTACCCTTATCCTTGAATCAACTTTTGATTCATACTTCTTTTCACTCGAAAGAATGGATGTCCGTGTAAAGTCTTTAATAAACGGATCATCATATCATGACCTGGATGTCCCAATTGGTCATGCCAAAGCCTATATGTGTCGATGTCCCAAAAATCATCTCTTATGACGTTATTGGACTCAATTACTCGAATAGTGATTACATATAACTCACTGGAGCAACACATGAGCTTCTCTAATACTCGGTAGTCATTAGAGATAATGCAAAGGAACTTATGTCCATTCTCGCCATGTGTTTCCACATGAAAACCGTTGGCTCTAGCTAATATCTTGAAAGCTCAAAAGGGGGACCTCCGGCCCTAGGAGCGTAGAGAGCTTCAGTGACATAAATCAATGTGCCATTTTGGCAATGAGCTGGTCCTTGACCATGAATCAATTGTGATGGCCCTACCATCGTAGTCACAGAAGATTGAGTAGGCATCATCCCAAGGAATAATTGCCTATGTCAAGGTATGATGTGCATAGCAGCACTATCCGCGAGGCATTCTAGCTCTCTGGGAAACATACCTAAATGAATAAAGCTCGAAATTAAAAGAATCGACACTTTATTAATAATAGCCAACGATTATATCAAAGTTTCTTGATCAAATCTAATCCAAATAAAATGAAATGTAGACAAATTGTATTCACTCAATCCTTTTGGTAATTCCAATTAAATATGACCAGGAAAGTAAGAGGAGAGGTCGGTGGAGCGAGGCTCGCTTAAGTACCACTAATCTCAACTTAGATTCCTAGACATCATGTTTAATTGAGTACGCCTAGTGAGAAAGAGTTAAAACCAAATGTCATTTATTCATTAAGGCATAATTGCCATTACATAATTCTTGGAAAATGAAAGACTATTTAATCAAAATCTGCGGCATCAACATTGTTGTTTTCCTCGCCAGATTTGAAGTCCGTAATGATGAGATTGACGTCATTGTCATCTCCATCATCTTCTTCAGCTGCGAGATGAGCCTCATGCTCTCTCATATCTTTTATATACCTTGTATTGTGCAACTTTGTTTTTCCACTCGCATTCTAGCGCTTAAACCAATGCTCTGAAGATCCACATCCATAGCATTACCTCACCCATTAATTGAGATGTACCTTGTGCATTTGGACATCTTCTAGGGATGTTGGTGGTGGTACCACCACTACCGGCGGTGCCAGTTTTGCCTCTCCCACGTTGGCCAAACGTTGGCCAAAGTTGCCACGTGTCCGCGTATCTCGCGGTTTTCCTTCCTTTATAGGGCGGTTGTATGGACCCACACGTCCATTTTGTTGTCCCCTAACTTTTAGGGTTCCGTTCCTTGCGCCCTTCTTTCGGTGCGCTATTATAATTCGCCTCTTGAACGCTCTTAGTTCCAACGGGCCTTTGAATTATGGTTTTTCACGAGTATGTTGTCAACTTACTCAGTAACTGACATAAGTTGATGAAACCTCGTAATCCATCTAGCATTGCACACAAGCCTATATTGCTTTGCAACCAATAGTGTTGAGACGGGGAAGGTCGAGAGGATTTCTCAATTAATTCATATTCTGTGAGCTCTACTCCACAGAATCTCATTAGTAGTGAGGTGATTCTTGACTTTAATCACCCATCGGTGATAACCAATGTCATTCGAATCTGGTTTAGTGAAGTCGAGTTTTTGCATGTTTGCATTCGACATTCAAAAACGAAGGAGAATAGATTAGTTTCGGATTAAAAACTTCCACGACAACTAATATAATATTTCCGAGCCTTAATGCTACCAAGAAATAGATTTCCAAGAATATTTTGGATTAGACCAAACAATGATGTTTTAATATGGTCGCAATTTGATGCTTACGGACGCTCTTAGTCCAAGCATTATGAACACTCTTAGTTCATACGAACGCTTTTAGTTCGTTTATCATGAACACTCTTAGTTCATTGATTACGAACGCTCTTAGTTCGTTAAGCATGAATCCCCACAATTCCGCTTATCAATTAATCGAACCCATGTTCGTATATTTCAAAACCTGCAGCAAATAATGGAATTTAAAAGACAAAAAATGCAGGAACTTTAATCACAAAACTTACTTGGCAATTTGAAAGGTTTGCTTCACGATTCTTTATACACGCGCGTGTTGATGCAGGCGTGTAGCTAAATTAGGATTGCCGGAATCTGGTCGGAAATTGGCAGTTGGTGGGCTGCCCTTCTCCCTTTTTTTTTTTTTTCTTTCAGGCCCAAGCCTTCTTCCCCTTTTTTTTCTTTTCTTCTTCTAGGCCCACTCCTACCCCTTCTTCTTCTATGCGTCTTCTTCCTTTCGTTTTCTGTTTTTTTTCTTTTTTCTTTCGCAAGGCAGGCAGGCAGGCGGGCTTGCAGGGACGCAGGCAGGAAGCTTCGGCAGCAGGTGTGGCGGGCTGGTGCACAGGTGAGCAGCAGGCAGCAGGTGGGGACGCTGGACGTTGGGCGAAGGGCTGCGGTGTGCAACGAGCGTAGGGGCGTGGGCTGCGGGCTTATGTGCAGCGCAGGCTGTGCAGGGACGCAGGCTTACGGGCAGCAGGTTGCAGGGAGGCGGGCTGGAGGCTGCAGGGAGGCCAGCTGGAGGCTGTAGGCTGTAGGCTTGCGGCTAGGGCTGAAGGCGAGCTGGGCAGCAGTAGGCTGCAGTGGCTTGCGGAAGGGAGGGCTGCAGCAGGGAGGTTGGAGGCTGTGACAATTTTTAGGGTTTTTTCTTTTTCTTTTCGGCTAGGGTTAGAACTCGTGCTGATAACGTGTTGAAGTAAAAAGGAATTGCAGAGAGAATTGTGTGTTTATTATTGATAATAGGAGCCCTTATAGAGGGAGTTACAAGGTACACAAAAGGTAATCCGAATACAATTGAATACCTAGAACACTTTCCTATTACAACTCTAAACCCTAGTTTGAGGAGGCACACATTATGTCGACATCCTTCAACAAAAAAGGGTTTGATTTAAACTTTTAAAAATCACAGAGAAAACAAGTTAGGAGATTTGCATCCATCACCAATCAATCAAGCAAACTAGTCATGTTCAATCTAATTTCATTTATCCATGGATGAAGATGCTCAAGTTAATTCACCATTACAGTTAACCTATTGTCTTTCCTTAGTTTGCATGCTAGGTGATACACCTGTGAGGGCAATTTTGTGTTTTGATTTTCCAGCAGCAATAGCCCTCTTGATAGAGCGAAGACCAGGCCCAAAATCGATCGAAGGCTTGACCCAGGAACGATTTTGTTGTGACTAGCTGGATGGTAATAGCAACGATTGGAATGATAACAACAGCGATTGCATTTATTTTCACGAGAACAACAGAGCTTATAGGTGGATATGGTGTGGGAGCTAGATGCCTGGGAGTTTAGCAGAGAGAGAGTTTCAGCAATGGCATGATTTCTGGGTTTTGGGTTAAGGTTGATTGGGAGGAATCGATGGCTAGAGGTTCAGAGATAGAGCTTGATCTCTTGCTTGATGTTTCTGGGTTGGTGTGGTCTGGTTTCCAACAGCAGTAGACCAGCTTTTTATAGCGAAGGTGGAAAAAGAAGGTTGGTGACAAGGGCTGAGGGTTTTTAGAGACCACTCTCAATTTTGGGAAGATAAATTGTGAAAGCTATGGAAATTTCTTTAAGCTAGGAGACTGAAGGGCAGTGGCACAGGTTTAGGGGTGATCCTCCAGAATTTGTGCTGCTATGATCTTTTGAAGATTTTAGTTCCTCAATTTCTGGTATTGAAACTTGTGATCACAGAGTTAGAGGGCAATTGGGAATTGAAACAGGGATTGCTGGGCATATGAATCAGAGAGTTTCTCCATGGATTCTGGGTTCTTGCCAAAAATGGTGAAGCACCAATCCCAGCAGCAACTTTGACAACACGCGTTTCTGGTTTGGGGAAGAAGATGGTTCAACAGTCTTTGGGCTAAAGGCTCGTGTAATGGACATTGGGTGAGAGAATGACTTTGGTGGGCTTTAAGCTTTGCTAGGCCTGCTTTCATCTCTCTACTAGCCCATGTTAAGATTTTGGTCCATCAAGCATGAATTTTGGTTCCCAAGTCCAAAATTATCGATGGGCCTTATCATAACAATGGGCCTCACAGGATCCGTTACCTTCCACACCACATCCCGCCGTATAAACCCCAAACGTAGCTTGGGCCTACGTGTATTGCGTGGTAATTAAGCGTGTCGGCTGCTTTGAAGAGGCACGTTAGTTGTTTGAGGATTTAGGGCTTGTTGTATCTCTTGCTAACTAGAAGGCTTCCTTTTGGCATGAAATGGGCTTGCTTGAAGACCCAACTAGGTTACGAGGTTGATGACTCACCTTCTTCACGTGTCAGTTATTAAATTTGAACTCGTGGAAATTTGGGTGTCAACAACACCTAACCTACTTTCTAAAATGCAACCAAGGTTAAAGCAACTCTAAATTTAACACAAAGAAATCATTAAGACTTAGAAAAACGTGACACCACAAGGAATCATGAGTACAATGCGTCTCAATTAACCTAGGAACCTAATCACTTGCCTTATAAACAATTTACCACTTAGAACTCTTGAGGAACCTTATAAACAATGAATAGGCAATGATTATTCATAGCAATAGAACCCTAAACATGCAATCTAAGTTGCGCATCAAAGAAAACATGCAAAGAACTCATCGATGTAAAAATAGAAATTAGGTTCTCATCCATATGATAAATAAAACTAATTGATTTGGGGCTTCAACAACCCCTAACTACTAAAGAATTAGTTATTCATGGAAAGAAAAATAAAACAAAATAAAGGAAAGGAAGAAGTCGCAGCAGCGGTTACGGGGGAAGAGAGAGAGAGCTTTTTCAGATGTTGCACAACCCTTTTATATTGCTCCTTGTGTCCTCTTTGATTCATTTTTGGTTTGAGATTCCTTGAAGTAAAAGAGAAATCAACTTCTTGATCCTATAATTGAATTAGGATTTCTCCATGCCACGTCACTTGATCAATGAAAATGTGTCATGTCATCATCAATATCATCCGAATATCTTCAATATTTGCTGCTTCACTTCCATAGATTGGGCTCCTCGATCCATCAAGGTCTCTTGCTTGGCTCAGGACTTCAAGCTTTTCCTTCATTTGCGCATCTTTCCTCCACATTATCTCTTTTTTGTATAATTGCTCAGAAAAACCTAAAAAACACAAAAATTGTTGTAAATGATAATGACTATTCATGCAATAGGTATTGCTTAATGTATGCGATTGACAGACTCTTAATGTATGCGATTGACATACTTGTAATGTGCGATTGACAGACTCGTAATGTATGCGATTGACATACTTGTAATGTGCGATTGATTAGTATAGCTATTATGTATTGCCTTTTGTATACATGATGTAACCTTATATAAACCTCATGGTGAGATGAATATAATTACAATTTTTCCAATTCTCTACAACACCTTATCAGCACGAGCCCTAACCACAAGAAAAAAAACCAAACCAGAAAATTCTTCAAAACCTGCCACTGCCACCTTCGAGCCTCATTGCCGCAGCTCCTAGCCCACGCTAGCCTCACCTGCACACCTGCCCCTGCAGCACCTACGCGCCCCTGCGCACGCATCCCTGCTGCCCATGCAGCACCAACGCACACCGATTGCATCCTTCTCCTTTCCTGTGCACGTCCGTCTGCTTTCAGGCTCCGAAACATCTAGTTCGGAACCTCATATCAAAATGTTTTCTTCATCAGAGTTGTTCGTCTCTGTCTCTTCCATTTGAGCTCCAAATTTCAGCCTTATCGGAGTTATTTTGAGACCGGTACAACAATCAAAGTGAAAGCTGTTCAGAAGAGAATCTGCTCCGAATTTCAACACGTAAGTTTTGTAATTAAGGTTGCTGCTTTCTTGTATTTTAAATTTCTTTTATTTTTTTTGCACAATTTTGGAATATATGAACAGGATTTTGAGTATTTAATAAAGCGGGATTATGGGGATTCACGCTTAACGAACTAAGAGTGTTCGTATGAACTACCAAGAAATCGATTTCCAAGAATATTCGGACTAAGAGTGTCTGTAAGCATCAAATTGTGACCATATTAAAACATTAATGTTTGGTCTAATCCAAATATTCTTGGAAATCGATTTCTTGGTAGCATTAAGGCTCGGAAATCTTATATTAGTTGTCGTGGAAGTTTTTACTCCGAAACTAATCTATTCTCCTTTGTCTTTGAATGTCGAATGCAAACGTGCAAAAACTCGACTTCACTAAACCAGATTCAAATGACATTTGTTATCACCGATGGGTGAATGACGTCAAGAATTACCTCACTACTAATGAGATTCTATGGAGAAGAGCTCACAGACTAAAGATTAATTGAGAAAAATCCTCTCAACCTTCCCCGTCTCAGCGTTAATGATTGCCAAGCAATAGGCTTGTGTGCAATGCTAGATGGATTACGAGGTTTCATCAACTTATGTCAGTTACTGAGAAAGCTAACAACATACTCGTGAAAAACTATAATTCAAATGCCCGTTGGAACTAAGAGCGTTCACGGGGCAAATTATAATAGCGCACCTAAAGAAGGGTGCAAGGAGCGGAACCCTAAAAAGTTAGGGGCCAACGAAATGGACGTGTGGGTTCATACAACCGCCCTACAAAGGAAGGAAAACCGAGAGATTGATAAGCGGACACGTGGCAACATTGGCCAACGTGGGAGAGGCAAAACAGGCGCCGGCAGTAGTGGTGGTGTCGCCACCAACGTCCATGGAGGATGTCCAAATGCACAAGGTGCATCTCAATTAATGGGTGAGGTAATGCTATAGATGTGGATCTTTAAAGCATTGGTTTAAGCACTAGAATGCGAGTGGAAAAACAAAGCTGCACAATACAAGTGTATAAAGATATGAGAGAGCATGAGGCTCATCTCGCAGCTGAAGGAGATGATGGAAATGACAATGACGTCAATCTCATCATTACAGACTTCAAATCTGGCGAGGAAAACAACCATGTTGATGCCGCAGATTTTGATTAAATAGTCTTTTATTTTTCCAAGAATTATGTAATGGCAATTATGCCTTAATTAATAAATGACAATTTTGTTTTAACTCTTTCTTATGTGGTGCACCCAATGAAATATGATGTCTAGGAAAGTCATTGAGATTAATGGTACTTAAGAGAGCCTCGCTCCACCAACATCTCTCTCTACTTTCTTGGTCATATTTGATTGGAGTTACCAAACGGATTGAGTGACGACAATCTGTCTAAGTTTGACTTTTATTTTTGGATTAGACTTTGGTTAAGAAACTTTGATGTAATCATTGGCTATTAATAAAGTGTCGATTCTTTTACTTAATGTCTTGGACATACCTTAATTCGAACTTTATTCGAAAGATATAAGAGCCAATGGTTTTCATGTGGAAACACATTGTGAGAATGGACAAGAGTTCCTTTGCATCACCTCTAATGACTACGGACATAAACGAGTATTAGAAACTTATGTGTCGCTCTAGTGGGTTGTATGCAACCACTATTCGAGTCATTGAATCCAGCCATGTCATGAGAAATGATTTATGGGATTCTGACACATATAGGCTTTGACATGACCGTTTGGGACACCCAGGTCGTGATATGATGATCCGTCTATTAAAGACTTCACACGGACATCCATTCTTCAAAACAAAGAGAAGTAAGAACCAAAAATTGGTTCGAGGAGAAGCACATACGCCTCACGGCACCAAGACTGTGCATGACCGGCCACTTAGGGCAGGTGTTGTCTACCCCCTACGGCAACAACATGGCTTTGACTCCATGGACTCCTCTTTGACTCCTTTTTCTACTTCTAAAGTCAATTGTGACTTCGTGGCTCAACCAAATTCTTATTTGGTTGCTTCTAAAGCCCATCTTTCATTTTGCAAAACCTGCTCTTTAGCAAAATTAGGATCGAGACCATCCTATGCAAAAGACACTAAGGAAATAATTCCATTCTTACAAAGAATCTAAGGGAATTCTGTGGATTGGATCAACCAACTTGTGGACCGTATAGATGTTTTATGGTGTTGGTTGATACGCAAACACGCTGGTCACATGTTGTGCCATTATCCACTCGTAATGCTACTTATACTACACTCCTAGCACATAACATATGGCTACGGGCTCACTACCCAGATCATCCCCTTCAGTCAATTTGACTTGATAATGCTAGAGAGTTTACATGAAAAATTTTCGATGACTATTGCATATCATTGGGTATTGATATCAAATATCATATTCCCATGTACACACCCAATTGGTCTCGCGGAAAAGCCACCATTAAAAGACTACGATGGTAGCCCGAACTTTGGTAATGCGCACCAATATTTCCGCTTGGGTTATGCAATATCGCATGTAGCTATGCTAATTCGTCTACGACTCATAGCAGCCACTCAACTTTTATTTGCGTTACAGCTAGTGACTAGGTTTGAGTCTAATATCTCGTACTTATTCATATTTGATTGTGCGGTTTATGTGCCAATTGCGCCACCACAACGCATCAACATGAGTCATTGCAACGAATGCATATATATATTTGTGTTGGACATGAGTCTCCAACTATAAGTCCGCTATGTAGAACCCTTGACAGGCGATCTCTTTTTTTCGCTGGATTTGCGGATTGTCACTTTGATGAGACATTCTTCTCGTCGTTAGGGGGAGATTAGAACATCAACGTTCAACAGAAACGACAGGAATTGTCGTGGTCTGTCCCCACTATGTCTCATCTTGATCCCCTAAAAGTGATGAGATCACATATACCTGCTGCAAACAAGCCTGCAAGGATTGATGTCCCCACAAGAGGACATGGTGCCACCTAGAGAAGATGGGTACGGCACCACCACCATGGATGGTGGTATGGTGATGCTATAAGGTGGCATAATGGCGTCATAGGCCATGGGTTCCGCTAGAAAGCGTAGGAGACCCATAGGTTCGATGGATTCTCGCCCTAAGAAGAGAGCGAGTTTGGCACAACTTGATCCATTGATCATTGATACTCAAAATCCATCTCATGAGAATATTTTGGATTGTGGTTATGTCCAAGAGACATCGTTGGGGGACGCCTCAATGTTAGAACCAATTCCTGAGAATATAGAGATCTCTACGAACTACACTAGTGTACATGAAGACGTGGAATTGTTGAGACCAATGACATCGAACCTTACTCCGTTGAAGAATGCCAACGTAGAGAAAATTGGCCTAAATGGAAAGATGTGATCCAGGTTGAATTGGATTCACTAACGAAGAGGAAGGATTTCGGGCCTGAGATGCCAACACCTCCTAACATAAAACCTGTTGACATTAATAGGTCTTCGTTAGATAGCGTGATGAGAAAAGAGATGATAATCTCGCCTTATGGTGCAAGGCTTCTCACAAAACGCCCTAGAATCTATTACAAGAAGACATATTCTCTCGTAATGGATGTCATTGCACTCCACTACCTTGTCAGTTTGGTAGTTTCCAAATAACTGAACCCTAAACCCTAAACCCTAAGTGGCTCTAGACCACGGAGCCCGTTTGCAACGAGGTTGAAACGCTCATTAAAGTGACTACTTAATTGTGATGGGATATGATGAACTATGCCCATGCGTTTCCATGACAAGTTCCGGATTTGCAATTGTCGCGGTTTATGTTGATAAACATAATTGGAAACCTTAAGAGTTAAGGGAAACCGCTGAACACCTGAAATCCGAGTTTGAGATGAAGGACCTTGGGAGAACACGGTTTTGTCTAGATTTAGAACTTGTATACCGTGTCAATAAATGCTTGGCATTTTGATAAAGTCAAAAATGCACTCCCATGGTCGTCCGTAGTCTTGGCCCTAAAAGGGATCCGTTTCATCCCAGGGATGATGACGAAGACGTGTTAATAGCAGAAGTGCTTACTTATGTACAATAGGCGCATTATTGTACTTAGCACAATACAAGACCGGACACCTCAATTGTTATGAACTTGTTGGCTAGATATAGCCCCGCACCAACGCAACGCCATTGGACTGGTATAAAGGCAATCTTTCGTTACTTAAAATGTACGATAGATATGGGCTTGTTCTATCCCTACAGAGAGAAAAGAAATGACCGGAATTTGGGATCGGACCCCATAAGGCAAAACGCCAATTTCCGTAATGTAGCCGTCGACGCCACTATCCATGGTGGCTGGCGTCCTACTACTCCTCCCCTCCATCAAAATGACAACGATGTCTTGATGGGTTTTGCTGATGCAGGGTATCTCTCTGACCCTCACAAACGTCGCTCCCAAACGGGTTATGTCTTTACCATGGGAAACACTGCGATATCTTGGAGGTCTACAAAGCAAACCCTTGTTGCCACTTCCTCAAATCATGCAGAGATTATCGCTCTACATGAAGCCATGCGAGAATGCATATGGCTAAGGTCTGTAGTTAGACACATTCGAGGAACTTGTGGTTTGAAGTCTACCACAGATGAACCTACATGCATTTATGAAGATAATGCAGCTTGTATTGAGCAAATGAAGTTAGGTTTCATCAAGGGCGACAACACCAAGCATATATCGCCTAAGTTCTTTTACAATCAGCAACAACAAACACTTCTAAATATTAAAGTGAATCAAATCCGTTCAGAGGATAATGTAGCGGACTTGTTTACCAAGTCGTTACCTAAATCCACATTCGAGAAACATGTGAAGAGCATCGGATTAAGAAAGTTATCCGAACTCCCATAATTGTAGAAATCAGGGGGAGACCTTGACATCAGGGGGAGGTATGATGTCTACATGTTCGATCTCGAAGAGTGAAGGACGTGTTGTGCTCTTTTTGCCCTTCGATCAGGGTTATTTTTGTCCCACAGGGTTTTTATTACCTGGCAAGATTTTTAGTGAGGCAACGATCAAAGAGTCATCACCGAGTTTGAGCGGCACAAGGGGGAGTGTTGAAGGATGTCGACTACTCCACATTCACTCGCGTTGTGCTCTTTTTCTCCTTCGACCAAGGTTGTTTTTTCCCACAGGGTTTTTATTACTTGGCAAGGTTTTTGACGAGGCAACTTAGAAGCGCATAGCAGAGGCAACACTATTGACATGGAATATCCAAGGGGGAGTGTTGTAAATGATAATGACTATTCATGCAATAGGTATTGCTTAATGTATGCGATTGACAGACTCTTAATGTATGCGATTGACATACTTGTAATGTGCGATTGACAGACTCGTAATGTGCGATTGATTAGTATAGCTATTATGTATTGCCTTTTGTATACATGATGTAACCCTATATAAACCTCATGGTGAGATGAATACAATTACAATTTTTCCAATTCTCTACAATTACATGGATTTGATGGATGACAGAACATGACTTGATTTATTTTCATCTGGTCCAGTTTCTCTCTTCTTTCTTAATTTTCCTTACTTGGAGTGGGTAGCTTGGCTTTCCTCGATCATCATCAACACTTGCTTGTATAGCCAAAGTTTTGTGAGAGTGTGACAAAGTGTGTGACAGTGTGAGTGGCTTTGGCTTATTTGGATGAATTCCTTGCTCTTTTAGCTCATGCAATTAATTTTATATTTGCAATGACTATGACCGATACAGGTAGCGACTGCTAGTCATTTGTCACTTAGCCTCCTAATTGTGTTCTAGCATCCGAGAAAAGCTTCATCTTGTTGGTGAAACAGCTTCCTAAGTATGTATGCTTAAAAGTATTCCATCTACTCATTGAAATTGTGTTTCTAGATTGAGTTCTTGATTACTTGTATGAACCTGGGTGAATATGAAATTTTTTTAGATGAACAGTATGAATCTGGGTGATTACTTCTATGAACCTGAGTTCTAGATTGTATTCCTAAGTGAATAATCATGTCATTTTTTTTTTTCATTTCATTGGAGAAATATGAAATTTTGCTTGACAATGATTTTCGAGATATAATCTCCAACATGACTTTATTTTTCTTAATTTTTTTATTTTTACATAGGATCACCAGAGGTTAAAGCCGAAGATTAATTATTCCATACATGCAGCATATATAAGTTGATGATGGGCCATGAGTTAGATTGAAATCAGTTATACCCAAGTCAGTTGCATGAAGAGAAGTAGTATGATATTAATGAATATGGATGAGAGCGATAAATTCGAGTTCATAAGTTTGGCTTATGATCACCATCAAGCTGTGTGCATCAGGATGAGAATAAGTACCAAACCATTTGCATTAATTATTGTTTGTGAACTCTATAGGAATTGTCTCGCATGACCATGCATGTCGTTTGTTGTCATTGTACGCACTGGATTCACATGCATCAGTGGTCGGCTGTGTTAATGAGTTTTTAGAGGGCCTGGTAGTGGTAGCTTTTTTAGCTATTCTCAAGCTTGGCTACATATTTTTTAGCTATTCCCGAGCAATTACATAAGCATTACAGAAATTTTCATAGAGCACATCCTGCAAGAATGCAGGAGGCTCCCAATAAACAAAGATCAATAGAATGGCCTAAACTAGTATAGTGTGCCAATCTATTAGCCACACTATTTGCTTCACGATAATTGTGTCGAATTTCAAAATAATCGAAAGCTTGCATATAATCTTTACAGTTATCAAGAATTCGATTAACCTCAGAAATATTTTCCACTGAATGGTTTAGAGTGTAGAATCGCTGTAAATCTGTATGTAATTATAATTTTATTTAATTAGAATATCCTGTAATTATGGAAAGATTGTTTCCTATTAGAGTTAGACTACTCCTTTGTATTTGTATAGATTTATCGAATTAACCATGAATTGAAATTGAAGTATTCTTTTCTACTTGGTATCAAAGCAGGTTCAATCCTTTGAACTTGCGCTGCATCCTTTGAATCCTGAACCCTGAATCCCGAAGAACACCACAAACCGCTGCGTACCACCACCGTTGAAATCAAACCATCCTGAATTTCAAACCACCATCACCCTACCTTTTTTTTCCAAAACATTCATATCCGGCCATCTTGAAACCCTTGAAAATCCAATCCTGCGAAAATCATGAATTCCTCAATGATGCAATCAGAGAAACAGGCTATGGGGCATTCGGTAACTACCGAATTTTCTGTTATGGCCCAACGCAAACAGGGTCCTCCTCCAGGCTTCTCAGGACCTTCTCCACACCGTCCTCTAGGTAAACCAAATCCATATGCAAACAAAAGGTGCATTATCTGTGGGGAATTAGGTCATAGCAAGGAGCGGTGCTATGAAGTGATTGGTTACCCTGATTGGTGGGACTTCACCAAGAAACCGCGAAAGAATCTGGGCAAGGCCGCTGTTGCTACTAAAGAGGAAGTTTACCTAGACAATGCCTCTGCTAATGTAGCGCAGTCAGGTATGAAGGGTAAGGTTACTTTTAATAGTACATGGATAATTGATACAGGTGCATCTGACCATATGACCAATGACCCAAGTCTTGTGAAAAATCTTAGACGTTCCCCTCAAGACGTTGTCTCTACTGCTGATGGTACTCCAACTCCGGTCACCGGAGAAGGTTCTATTGCTTTATCTGATACCTTAACCCTTGAATCTGTCTTAGTTGTTCCATCACTAGCTTATAATCTCCTGTCTGTTGGTCAAGTTATTTTAGCTCTTGCATGTATTGTGACCTTCTATCCGTCTTTCTGTGTGTTTCAGGACATTCTGACTCGACGGATTCTTGGTTATGGTGTTAGAAGGGGGAAATTATACTATCTGGATCTGACAGAGACTGGAAAGAAACAGAAGCATCTTTTGGGACAAGCTAATCAAATCAACGGGGTAGAGAATGCGAAGGAAGCTGTATGGTTATGGCATCGCCGTTTAGGTCATCTATCCTTTCGTTATCTTAAGAAGCTGCAACCTCAATTGTTTTCAGTTGTTAGTGATTTGGATTTCCACTGTGACATCTGTGAACTGGCCAAGAGTCACCGTATTTCATATTCACCAAGTCTTAATAAAAGTCATGTTCCTTTTATGAAGATTCACTCCGATGTCTGGGGTCCTGCGAAAATTCCTTCTCTTTCTGGAGCTCGGTATTTTGTAACGTTTATTGATGATTGCACTCGCATGACATGGGTGTCATTACTGAAGAATAAGAGTGATGTATTTAGAATGTTTACCGAATTTCACAAAATGGTGGCAACTCAATATCAACAATCCATCAGAGTGTTTCAGTCTGACAATGGTGGAGAGTTTGTGAATGGCCCTATGATTGAGTTTTGCCGGTCACATGGAATTCGTCATCAAACCTCCAATTCTTATACTCCTCAACAGAATGGTTTAGCAGAACGGAAGAACAGGCAGTTGATGGAAGTTGTTCGTGCTTCCTTGTTTGGCATGAATGTACATCGGTCCTATTGGGGCGAAGCAGTGAAATCAGCAGCATATCTTATCAACCGTACTCCTTCACGGGTGATTGAGTTTCAGAATCCTCATCAGAAGCTTCATACACTTTTGACCATCCCTTCTATGCCTAATTTGGAGCCCCGGGTGTTTGGGTGCACAACTTATGTTCATATTCCCAAGCCTCAACGTAGCAAGCTTGATCCCCGTGCCCGTAAGTGTATATTTGTTGGTTATGCTGACTTCCAGAAGGGTTATCGATGTTATGATCCTCTTACTGGCACTATACATATATCTCTTGATGTCTCATTCTGTGAATCTGAGCCATATTACTCAGGGGGAGCTTCTCAGTCTTCCCTTCAGGGGGAGAGAGGTTATGAAGGGAATCCTTGTTCTATTATTGATTTTGATGTCTTTGAAGACTTGGAAGATTTGGAGGAACGATTTGAAGGTAGAAATTCCGAAACAGAAAATGCAACTGCCGAACAGAGTGTTGTAAATTCCGAAACAGAAAATTCGACTGCCGAACAGAGTGTTGTAAATTCCAAAACAGAAAATGCGACTGCCGAACGGAGTGTTGTGAATTCCGAAACAAAGAATGCGACTGCCGAACAGAGTGTTGTGAATTCCGAAACAGAGAATGCAACTGCTAAAACTGCCGAACAGAGCGTTGTGAATTCCGAGACAGAAGAGACGACTTTTCTGGATAGTTTGAAACTAAATCAAGACGTATCCGAAGCTCACACACAAGATATTCCCCCTTCTGCCTCACCAACTGAAGATCCCAGTCAGAATGATCCACCTCAGGTACCCCTAAACTTTAATGAGTCTTCTGGGTTAGAAAGTGTCGAACCTAGGAAATCACAAAGGGTTACCAAGGGAATTCCTAAGAAACAATATGAACCAGATATTAAAGCCAAAGCTAAATACCCTATAGCTAATTTTATGTCTAACCATAGGATTTCTGGGTCACATGCACTTGTTGTTGATCAATTATCTACTGTATCTATTCCTAGTAACGTGCAGGATGCATTGACGAATCCAAAATGGACAAAGGCGATGAATGAAGAATTGGAATCTCTTCAGAAAAATGCAACATGGGAGCTAGTACCTATGCCGGTTGGAAAGAAGATTGTAGGATGTCGTTGGGTATTTACTGTGAAGCTTAATGCAGATGGAACTATTAATAGATACAAAGCGAGGTTGGTTGCCAAAGGATATACACAACGCTATGGGATTGATTATGAGGAGACTTTTGCACCTGTGGCAAAGATTAATACTGTCCGGATTCTAATCTCACTTGCAGCAAACAAAGATTGGCCCTTGCACCAGTTTGATGTGAAGAATGCGTTTCTTAATGGGAATTTGGAGGAAGAAGTGTACATGGATATGCCCCCAGGTGTTAAGAATTACCCAAGTGATGTTGGCAAGGTGTGTAAATTGAAGAAGTCTTTGTATGGCCTAAAGCAGTCTCCAAGAGCTTGGTTTGGAAGATTTTCAAAGTCCATGAAAGCCTTTGGATATAGACAGAGCAATTCTGACCATACCTTGTTCATCAAGCGCAAGAATGGTAAGATTACAGCTCTTATTGTGTATGTTGATGACATGATTGTTACAGGGGATGATCCGAATGAGATAAATGAATTGCAAAAGTATTTGTCAAAGGAGTTTGAAATGAAGGATCTGGGACAACTAAAGTATTTTTTGGGTATTGAAGTTGCAAGGTCTAAGAAGGGGATTTCACTTTCACAGAGGAAATATGTTCTTGATTTACTTGCTGAAACGGGGATGCTGGACTGCCGACCCATCGAGACACCCATTGAGATGAATCACGGACTTGCTATCTATCCTGATCAAGTTCCAACTGATAAAGGGAGGTATCAACGTCTTGTAGGAAGGTTGATTTATCTTTCACATACTAGACCTGATATTGCTTATGCTGTGAGTGTTGTTAGTCAATTTATGCATTGTCCTAGTGAAGAGCATATGGATGCAGTCTTTCGTATTTTGAGGTACTTGAAGAGGGCGCCAGGTAAAGGGTTACTGTTTCAGAAAAAAGATGAATTGGAAGTTGTTAGGTACACAGATGCAGATTGGGCTGGTGATAAAACGGACAGACGTTCTACATCTGGGTACTTCACTTTTGTTGGAGGGAACCTTGTCACTTGGCGTAGCAAAAAGCAAAAAGTCGTTGCCAGATCAAGTGCAGAAGCTGAGTTCCGAGGTATGGCACATGGAGTATGTGAAATATTGTGGATTCGTAATGTCTTGAAGGACTTGGGTTACAAGCTTAAAAAGCCTATGGATTTGCATTTTGATAATACAGCTGCCATTGAGATTGCACATAATCCAGTTCAGCATGATAGAACAAAGCATGTGGAGGTTGACCGTCATTTTATTAAAGAAAATCTTGACAGAAAGGTTATTCGCTTTCCATTTGTAAACTCATAGGAGCAATTAGCTGATGCTCTTACTAAATGAGTGTCCAGGGTGGTATTTGACAGCTCGGTTGACAAGTTGGGCATGATAGACATCTATGCACCAACTTGAGGGGGAGTGTAGAATCGCTGTAAATCTGTATGTAATTAGGATTTTATTTAATTAGAATATCCTGTAATTATGGAAAGATTGTTTCCTATTAGAGTTAGACTACTCATTTGTATTTGTATATATATCCCCATTGTGGGATGAATAGATTTATCGAATTAACTCTGAATTGAAGTATTCTTTTCTACTTAGAGCAGCAACTAACAAAGACGAATCACTCTCCACCTCCACCACCACCACTTTCCAGCCTTGGTGAATGGCAAAAAGTAATCCAACTCTGCAAGCTTCAGCGGTCAGCCTCACCATGAAGAGCAGAGCCCAAATTAGGAAGAAATCTAGACCAAGCACCTTTAAAATTTCCCAACTCATCACGTACACTAACAACTCAATCACTGTTAGGAGTAAAAAGTTTATTGTATTTATAAGATAAAGAAAAATATAGATACATTATATGCAACAATACAATTATTCAAAGTCATAGAAAAATAAATTTCTTCTTTTAATTTTTCGACCGTTCTAGTTTTATTAATTTAATTCTTGATGTCGAAAAACTCTTGAGCATGTTTCAAGTTAAAAAGAGAGAGAGAGAGAGAGAGGTTTAGTTAGTCGCGCAGCGCAGCCTAAAGTAAACCCCAAACCCACTTCTACTCTCACAGTGCGTCAGCAATGGCCGTCTGCCACCACCAAGTTCCCTTCAAGCTCTTCACTCCGATTCCACCACCAAACCCAAAACCCATCTTCCGATGCAACCTCTCTCTCCCCTCCCGACCCACCCTCCTCACCGCCGATCCCGAACCCCTCTACACCTCCGTCAAGGCCTTCGCCCCCGCCACCGTCGCCAACCTCGGCCCCGGCTTTGACTTCCTCGGATGCGCCGTCGACGGCCTCGGCGACTTCGTCTCCCTCACCGTCGACCCCCAAGTCCTCCCCGGAGAGATCTCCATTTCCGAGATCTCCGGCGACCACAGCTCCAAGAAGCTGAGCAAGAACCCCATCTGGAACTGCGCCGGGATCGCCGCCATCGAGGTCATGAAGATGCTCGGCGTCCGCTCCGTCGGCCTCTCCCTCTCTCTCCAGAAAGGCCTGCCTTTGGGAAGCGGGCTCGGATCCAGCGCGGCCAGCGCCGCCGCCGCCGCCGTCGCCGTCAACGAGATTTTCGGCGGGAAGTTGGGGGTTGAGGCGCTGGTGCACGCCGGGCTCAAATCGGAGGAGAAGGTCTCCGGCTACCACGCCGATAACATCGCTCCGGCGCTGATGGGAGGCTTCGTTCTGATTCAGAATTATGAGCCGTTGGATTTGCTCCGGTTGAGCTTCCCCTTGGACAAAGAGCTGATATTTGTACTGGTGACCCCCGAATTCGAAGCTCCGACGAAGAAAATGAGGGCGGCGCTGCCGGCGGAGATAGGGATGGCCCACCACGTGTGGAATTCCAGCCAGGCCGGAGCGCTGGTGGCGGCGGTGCTTCAAGGTGACGTGGCGAGGCTCGGCAAGGCATTGTCGTCGGATAAGATTGTGGAGCCCAAGAGGGCTCCTCTGATTCCGGGCATGGAGGCGGTGAAGAAGGCCTCCATTGAGGCTGGAGCTTTGGGCTGCACAATCAGCGGGGCCGGGCCCACGGCGGTTGCGGTGACGGACAATGCCGAAAAGGGGAAGGAAATCGGAGAGCGGATGGTGGCGGCTTTTTTGAAAGATGGGAACTTGAAAGCTGTGGCGAGTGTGAATAGGTTGGACAGAGTTGGTGCTAGGCTTGTTAGTAGCATTCCCAGATGAAGTGTTGGAGTTGTTCTTGGAATTTGAGTTGCGCATTTAGGTGAGTTCTGCTTGTTGCTTTAGAACTAGCAGAAGGTTGCCGCGATTGTAATCCGAAGCAAAATTGAAAACAAGTAATGTATGTGTTTGATTAAGCCTGAGTTTAGGCTGGTGAGAGAAGTAAAACTAATAAGGAATCCAATGCAGGCTGTGTTTCCTCGAAGTTATAAAGTTTTATTATACTTCAGTCTTCTCATTAGTGTTCTTCTGGCTTCTGATTTGGATGTGGGCCGAGTCCTTTGTGAGTATCTAATGTTTCTCAGACTTGTAGTTTAAAAAGGCAGGTGGGATACCTAATATATTTTGTTGATCTTGTTTATATATCGAGATGTTTTTCTGCCATAGCTTAATGGAGAAAGTGCTGATCATGTTTTGTGCATGGTCAAGTGGCACCAAAATTATGGCAGAATCTGGTTAGAGATGCTTGGGTGTGTTGGGTATCTCCAGCAGGGTGCTTTGCTCTGTCAAGTGAAATTCACAATGTCTTTGGCCAAGGGAGAAAAAAAATGAAAAGTTCTCTTGCAGTGTTTTGGCTGCAATCTGGGAAATTAGGGTGGAAAGGAATAAAAGGATTTTTGATGATCATATGATGTGGGAGTGGAGAACACACTTGGGAGAAAGTTAAATTCCTGTTAGCTTTGTGGGCTTCAGTATCAATTGAGTTTAAGGAGCAAAGATTCTCCTCCTTTTTTCTAATTGGAAGGCTGCAGTCATTTGAGTTTTTTTTTTTCTTTTTTCTTTTTTCTTTTTTATGGCCTAGGGTTTATGTCTTTCTTAGGCTAATCCTCTGTAGTCTTCTTGGTTTTGTTTTGCTATATAGCTGTGAACTTCTTGTCCACGGCTTGTGTTTCTTCTTGTGTTTCGTTATTCATAAAAGGTTGTTTCTTAAAAAAATAAATAAATAAAAAGTGTATAATTGATAATCTGGTTGCTTTCTATCTATTAACGTTCTCTGCCAAACAAAAACTGCTTACAATTGCCATCTGCCCTTTCATAATAGTGCTTTGGATTTTATGCATTTGGTTATGTTTTTGCTTTTAGGGACTTGTTTAAGTTCAGTTTATGTGTCCTTTATGGTGGGTGATGTTGGTTGTTGCTGTTAACTAAAATTAGTATTGAGGAACTACTCTGTGTAGGGTAAAATCACATCAGCATAAATTTTGTTGTTCTCCAAGTGATATCTTTTAGTCTTGTTGTTGTATGAAACTCTCTTATATTTCATACTTTTCTGCTGTGTATTGGGTATTCCGATAAAGTAAAAGAATTACATTTCTCTGAGGAAAGATACAAAATCTCCTAAATTTGTACAAAGCTCATTAGAAATAAGAATTTCTGTGATACATATACGTCTGGCTAGGTTGGGGCAATGGAAGGCTATGCCTCTAGCTCTGCGTTCTTTGAAAGTACTGAGAGTGAAGTTATGAATTTTCACTTGGTTTATCCAGGGTATTTAAATTTCTCATGTTTGTAATTTTTATGTTTTTAATTGAGGATGGAAAATCAGGGCATTGAATTTCAGCATAATGATAGATAGAATATGTCTGCATTTCTTTGCTGCAGATGATGATTCAAGACCATTTCCGTATGCTTCTCAATAGATGCTTTAAAGAATTCCTTGGACAAAAGAAAGGGACAAGTTTGGGAGAACCCTCACTTGGACCATGCATTTGATTTCTTTGTAGATGGGAGCTTTGGGTTACCTTGCTTTTGGGGAAGGGGAACTACGTATTTGATCACGGGGCTCGTCTGGTGCAGGCTTCCATAATGGTGAAGCATTGAAGCCTGGTCTTGTTTGACTTTATTCGTTACATGGCCTAGAAGATAAATCCAGTTCATTAAATTGTTTACGGTTTTGGACTTTTGGGGTGGTTGCTGGTTTTCTTCCGTTGGTGGGTCTCTTGGTCCAGAGATTTGCTATTTTCATGTCTTAGCAGGAATGATGTGTGTTACTTTTTTGTGAATTGGAGTTCAATTTTCATTTTTGACGACTTTGGTATTAGGAGTTTTTCTTGGGGTTTCAGTAACTTGTTTTCCTCTTCAAGACAAATTTGCTGTCATTGCAAGGTATTTGAATATCAACTATTTTTAGCTTAGAACAGTGTGTATCACCTACCTATATCAGCAAAAAGATATAATCACTCCTAATTGTGGTTGCGACGTCAATCAAATCGGTTATGAAGGCTTATTTGTTGCACCTGATATTTTGATGATTTACTTCTTTGTAAAGAACAAATAGTATCTGTCATGTCGTATATGCTTGCTTTTTCCATGAATATGGGGGGTTGGAGTGGAATCACAGCGGAGAAGTGGTAACAGATTAACAATGAGGTGGTGGTTTTAAATGTTAAGAACATGGATTTTATTTGAGATTTTCTCATTTTCTGGTAAACCCATCTTCTTCTCTTTTGTTGGTTGCGCCTGCATTCACGTTTTTGTTGCTGTAAATGCCTAGAACAAATGTGTCTGTATGAGGAGAAGCATGATTTTGGGTTTCTGTTTCAAGCATGTATATGACTTATCTGTATTCAGTTTTGGTTTTTTGGTCCAGGCTCTTAAATGTACTCTTCTTTCTAGAACACTGTGCTAAACAATGTGGAAGAGTTTGGACCATTACTTATGACTAAAATTACTGTTCCTAACAGTAAATCTGGTCCTAACTCTTCACTATAGACTTCGGTATTTTTTCAACAAAATCATGCCGAAAATAAAGTGGTAGAGTTTGGACCGTTGGTTACTGACTTTAATGTTGATGGTTACCGCTGACCAATCACCATAGTTCGAAACGTGCTTTGTTTCTCATCAATTGTCGATTCCATCAGTGTCTCAACCACTACCTGTACATAACAAATTGAGATTGGTATTGTTCATTCAGATTAGTCTAAGGTGTCTACCAAATTGGAATCAATGGTTAGCAAGTTGTCAACTTAAGTTGGATGTTTGAATACTGATGTTTGAACTCGCAGTTTGGTGAACCAGGAGGCCAGCAATTTGGAGCTCCTGCGGTTCTTAGGGTGTTTATCAACACCAGCCATAGTCATAGAGATGAGGGTTGTTGGTCCTTTAATGCTAGATCATGACTTGACTGCATAGTTCCCCAACTTGAGGTCTTTATATTTTGCAAGTTCTCATTGTTAAAACCCGGTAGTTATTCGAGTTTTGATCATTCTCTTTGACATTATGGCTCCCCAGTTCATGTTTCTCATTGGCAAACCTCCCGTTGTCATCATTCTTGTTCCTTTCTTGTGTATCTTAGCCTCTGTCATTGCCATGTTCACTCGGCCAATTCTATGGCTTGCACGGTTACTACTTAACAGCCGAGGCCTCGAGGACAGGATTCTCCGGTCATTTCCAAAGATCTGTTATACTGCAGAAGTCGATGAAAAGCTCACAGAATGCGCTGTCTGCTTGATGGAGTATGAGGATGGAGATGCATTAAGGATTTTGCCTCCTTGTGGTCATGGTTTCCATGTTGACTGTGTTGATAGGTGGCTGAAGTGCCACTCTTCATGTCCATCGTGTCGCGCCGTTGTAGTTATGGAGAGCAAAGCACAGATACTTGGAGACGCCAATAGTCCACCATTCTCAGATACATCATATACAGTTTCAAATCCGTACAGACTGAGTTTCTGGCATCTTTGAATAGTACGTTTATGTTTGGTGCAGACATAACAACGGAAGGCCAAAGAAGATGAACTGATTTATTATACTTGTATGTGAAGTCATCCAGTTACACTATAGCCAAATTTTAATGGTAAATACCAAAAAGAAAATGGAGATACAATATTTTGATTTAGTTGGGACAATAGGGTATGGAGGTTTTCTGTTTTCTGTTTCTTCTGGTCTCATCTCTGGAAACATAAATAAAAGGAGGTTATGGATGGTTCCAATGCTTCGTTTTCTTTCCCTTTTTCTAAAATTTTGAGCCACACCAGCCCATGGAAACCTTCTTTTCCTTTGATTTTCTTCCAATGGGGAAATATATAGATCCTGAAAACATCAATTGCATGATGCATGAATCTATACCATCAAAGCAAAGCTTGGATCCCAGAAAATCATTCCGAATACAGAGAGCTATCAAGTCATTTATATCATGTATGACAAATGAGACATGAAAAATGTACACATCATCCTTTCTGAAGGATTCACCGTACAGTTTCCAATGTATGAAAGAAAATATAAATTTGAAGGAACAGCCATCAAATTTCTAAATCACATAGAAACTAATTGTCCTTGGCAGCTGCAGCCTGCTTTGCACCAACAGAGAAGAACTCGGTGATAACTTCAAGGGGCATGCCTTTGGTTTCCGGAACTTTCATGAAAACAAAAATCCAAGCAATGACGCACACTACAGCGTACATACCAAAAACGCCAGAAAGGCCGATGGATTTGAGCAGCACCGGGAGGGAGTAGGTGACGATGATGTCGCCAATCCAAAACGTGAGGGCACAGATGGCAATGCAGAGACCTCGTACTCGGGTAGGGAAGATTTCCGCACAGAGAATGTTGGGGACTGGTCCGAACCCCATCACAAAGGAACAGAAGTACAGCACAACGCTACCAGTTGAGATTGCTGCATTCACAACGCTACCGAAATTCACAAGGCTTCCAAGGACTAGGATCACGAGAGAAAGTATCAAGATGGGGATTGTGGTGAGCAGTAAGGTCCTGAATTAAGAATGGAAAGAGGATGGTTAAGAAACAAAATGCAAAACAATTAAAGGAAAAGAAGATGGTTCCCTCATAGTCATAACTTGGAGTTATTTTGAAACGATCTTAAATTGTCATTACAGATAACTTCACACTAAAAGTATAGTTTTGGTAATTCAATTATGAGGGAATGTAGTCATAACTTGTTTTGAAAACACCATAATTTCTATAAATAAAGTAATTTACCTTCTGCCAGAGATATCCATGAGCCTCATGGCAACAGCAATACTAGGAAGCATCAATAAGGTTGTCAATCCACTAATAAGCAGAGATGCAGAAGCTGAGCTAAGACCAAGGTTTGAAAGAAGCACTCCAACACCGGCCTGCTCAAGAATTTGAGGTGTGTAGTAGAGAACCCCATTTATGCCGGAGAACTGCATCATTATGAGAAAGCCTCAGAGGTGTATGAAATCGAGTAAAAGGGTAAAAAGTAGACAAACTTTTAAATATAATCTAATTGGAATCGTGCCACAAGAATTACCTGCTGAAGTATTTGAATTCCGACACCAACAACCAAAGCATGCTTGACTCCTGGTTCGAAAAGATCGCTCCAAGTTGTCCCTTTACGAGAAGCTGCAGCTGGGTGAACCATTGCTGGTCCAACTGGATGATGTTGTTGGATAAGATCTCTGGAATAAAGAGCCGGTTGGCTCACCAAAGCAGAAGCCTGGATGAACTCACTATCTGCTGGTACATCGCCACCAGGTATTGAAACAATAGACCCACCAGGTATTGGGACACCTTCTTGGTGCAAATAAATTCTTTTAAATCCTCCTTCCTTATGCCCATCTTGGCCATCTCTCTCAGACCATTTCCATGCTAGCTGCCAACCGCCACCAATCCCAGTGCTACTGGCTGGATCGCCACCTAGGAGACTGTTGTTTCTCATGCTAACAAGGCTTCCGTGGTTAGTTGGGCCCATGCCCTTTTCAATGCTTGTTGTCTGACGCGAGATCAATGGACTATGCAAATTGTCATCTGAATCGCCACCGCCACCTGCATCGGATGCATAGTCATCGCCTTCTCTGGGTGCAAGGCTCTCCTCATCCCACTCTTCGTGCCTGGGTTGATTCCCTCCCACACTGAACATGCTGCCAAAGTGTGGGAAAAGCATACTGCCCTTGCTTCCTGTATCAGGGAGCCTTTCATGAACACTGCCGAAGAGTGTGACAAGAGGATCAACAAGCCCGCTTTTACTTGCCATGCTCCCATGCCGGGACACAAGGCCGATAGTGCTTTGTCCAGTCACAGGTCTGGCAACCCATGATTGACCTTGTTCAGTCCCATATAATTTGATTTTATCCTTGTCAACAGATAACTCATGGTCACCAACGAGGTCATTGTCCGGACCAATTATGTACTCCTCGAAAGATGTCTCACCCCCAACTCCAAGACCCTCAACAAGCAAAGCCATCTCACCTGTTAATTTGAGAAGGGTCTATATCATTTGAATATGCAGCATTGTGAAACTATAGTTGTTTTCTTTCTATGTAAGTGAAAAATATCTTAATATGCACAGTACTGATCAATGCAGAAAGGACAGAGGATCAAGTTAAGAAAAGAAATAAACCGAAAGCTATCTCAAGTATGAAGGAAAGAGAAAGCACCACCACCTTGATGCTTACACTAAACATGTTTGATAATATTTATTTTATATTTGAGCAATTGCAGTTCGCGTAAACATAACTTTTGTAGCAAGTTATGTCATAATTATATTTCACCAATCATTTTATGTATCAAAAAAACATCCAGTAAACATACATTAGGATGAAGTGCTTTCGACAATGTCCGAAGCATGGATATGCAATGTATGAAGCCTATCAACATTCACTACTGATGCAAACAACTATTTTGCAGGTTCACTTGGGACTTGAAAGAGTGCAAAGGACTTTTGCTTCACATAAAAACACAAAAGTAAAAGGTACCCTTTTAAACCTATGTTGATCTTGCACTATCAAGTTCCTTGTCAAAAGAAATTTGGGTCAGAAACCTATAGCTAGGAATGTCAAGGTAAGCTCATACTGGAAAACTAAACTTCACGCAAATAAAGCATTTACTGCAATCAATATTTGCATCTCAGTAGTGACCAAGTATTCACAGTAACAAGAACAAATGACTAACCAGAGACGTCTTCTCTGCCGCGCAGCCTCTGTAAAACTTTCTTTGCCTCAAGCATCCGTCCCTTACTCACTAGCCACCGTGGAGACTCGGGCAAGAAAAATACAGTCAATGCAAAATAAACAAGGGACGGAATAGTTAAAACCCCAAGCATCAACCTCCAACTTGGTGCCTCCGTCAAGGACATCACGAAAACCATACAATAAGACAAGAACATCCCACCAGAGCCAGTGAACTGCGGAAGGGTATTCAATGATCCCCTTATTTCAGGTGGAGCTGTCTCAGATATATAAAGCGGGACAAGGGTAACTGCCAAACCAATCCCCAATCCATCTAAAAGCCTAGCCAAGAGAAGGATATAAACATTGGGAGCCCATAACATTACGATACCACTAAGAAAGTAAAGCACGGATGAGATTATAAGCATAGGACGGCGGCCTATCCAGTCCGCTACAGCTCCTGAGCATGTTGTAACCAAAGTTGCCCCTATAAGTGACATAGCCACTATCAGCCCTTCCACTGCAGGTTGACTCTCCAAATTGAACTCCCTCTTTATGTACAAAACGGAAGCTGCAGCAACAAAAACCGAAAAGGGTCACTCTGGAGAATGTAATCAAAATGCACTAACTTCCCATGAAGTAAAACTTCATTGGCAAAACAAAAGAAAGCTAAAGAAAAGCACAAAACAAAGCTAAAAAAAAGCCATCTTTGAAGGATCTAAAGTTGGCAATTGTTCTGAATCTAAAGGAATCAAACTTTCTGTATTGAAAAAGACAGATTCAAAGCTAGTACCTGCGATTGTAGCGTTGTCCCATCCTTGCAATAAGTTCCCAACAGCAGCGGCAACAGCAACAAGCACAGCGCCACTCATTGTATACTCAAAATTCAAAACCGACTGCTACCCTCTAAAGCCTTCACCAATAATTCAATCAATCCAAGCAAGAAGAGCAAAACCCAGATCCCTGATCAGTGAATCAAAGCCGTTCTTGATCACCCAAATCAACAATCCTACCAACAAAGTGATCTAGCATCAGTATGAAGAACTCTATGAAACCAAGAGGCAGAGCAACACAGGCTTCTTATGTAGGCTATTAGAGTATCAGATCAAGGACCAAACACAATTGAATAAAAACAAAATAAGGTTGTAGAGTTTACCTGGAACATAAAGTACTTGATGGGTGAGTGATGTGTCTGTCTGCAAATGCAGAGGCTGTAGAAATCTTTTAGGGCTGATGCAATAACTAATTTCTCAGCCAATTAAACCCAAAATGTGAAAGCAAATCCAGCAAAAGATCCTATTCGCGCAGTGAAAGGTTGTAACTGATAAAGGAGGAAGAGGCCAAAGAGCGGTGGCTGGTCGACACCTGCCCTCGTCCTCTCTTAGCCTTGCACGTCAGCCCCCTGTTTCAGATCACTGTTGTGAGTTTCATCATCATTCACTAGCTGTGTATTTGGGTTTTAAATTCTAGTAGATAAGGATAAAGAATTCAAATTTATTTGCAAATTGCACAACCCAAATGAACAGAGTTTACAGAGTTGCTCTGTTTTACTCTGTTTCTATGAGCAGTAACGCAGAAACTGACCTGGGATTTAAAGGGTTTTGCTGAAACAGTCCCAAAATCCCAATTTTGGGTTTTCTGGAGTCCTGCTTTTGGGAGAATTAGAAGGCCTTGTTAGCGTCTAGGTCTTAAACAAAACCTAAAGAGAAAATATTTAGAGCAAAAATAAATGCCAAAAGTAGAGATTTGACACAATTCCTAACGTAAACTAATCGCCAGTATGCTACAGCCCAGCACCAACCCAGCTCAGCTCTGAATATTACTATTCAATTAATGTCCATCATTACCATAACGACAACAGCCAGAAACTATCAAGCAAATAAAGCATCTTAGGAAAAGAAAAAAAAAAAAAAAAACTATATAAATAAACAAAGGAATCTGCCACACATCATAGTCTGGACCTATAGGTGTCCCTGTTGATATGGGCCAGTCATGCGAGTTAAATCAATCTCTATTAGAAAAAAGAAGCCATAAATAATTTATTGCAATGATTTGAAAGATGAATTGAATCGAATCAAATCGGATTGTACTAGCTTGTTGTAAACGGAACATAAACTCAATCAAAGGTAAGGTTTTAAATTTATCTGAAACTGTCGACATTTCCGTAATTTTGAAGTATCGTAACGAAATTCATATGCTATATCAGTATATCTAGGGCTGTCAATGGGTCGTGTCGGGTTATGTTCGTGTCGGGTCAAGGTATTTGTCGTGTCGCAAGATACAAACTCAAACTCAACCCATTTAATAATCGTGTCAAAAATCTAAACTCAAACCCAACCTATTTATTAAACGGGTTACCCGTTTCCAACCCGCTTAACCCATTTAATAAATAGGTCATGTCGTGTTGGACAAAATGAATCATTTAAGGGTTAACAATGCGACCCATTTAACTAAAAAATGCATAAATTGATTAAATTCCCCAAAAACTCCACAAGACGAAAAATATAAATAATTATAAATTATTCATAAATAATTAAATCCAATAATTATGAAGCAAAATATTTTAAATTGTTTAATCCTACGATCAAATACTCCCAACGTCCAAAATTTCAAGAAGAAGTATAGCATAATCGGGTTGTACGGGTTCACTTCGTGTTGGCAGGTTGACCCATGGCCGACCCATTTATTAAATGGGTCGTGGCGGGTTGACCCACTGCCGACCCGCTTTTTAATCGTGCGGGTTTCGAGTCGTGTTATCGGGTCGTGTCGGAATTGACAGCCCTAAGTATATCATTTCCGTAAGGAATTTCTCGAAATTTTCTGAAATTTTCCATACATTTCCGCAAAATTCTTAATTTCCGAAATATCTATGCACACAAAATATTTTTAAAAATTCACACAGAAATTGTCCGAAATTTCTCTGAAATTTCTATGAAAGTTGTATGTCACCGACAATGAATTTTTTACTTCATATATACTTTCATAGAGAAAATATGAAATTTTGATTTCTTTTTATTTGCAATCAAGTTGAATACAACAAAAAACATTTTTGATTTTATCTGCTACAAAGTTGAATGCTCTAACCACAACATGATTCCCTTTTAGCTTCGTCTCAAATGTATATAATGAAACACCATATTTGGTAATCATTTCCAACATTCATGTATTTGGGAGCTGTATTGTATGATATTAAATGTAAACAGTTCAACCAGCTAGATCGAACCACATCATAGTAACTTTTATATTCCTTTTGTTGTACTTGTTCATTTTCATTCACGGGGATTTAGTATTACACCCCCCTGGCGCCCCATCCCGTTGTAATATTCTAATTATTAGTGCAAAAAAGAGGTGATGCCAAGCCTCCCCATTGGATTCTAGCCATAAAAAATATATATATAATATTAAAAAAAAAACACTCTCATTGTAATCTTCGTTCATTAATGAAGTTCATCTTTTGATCCAAAAAAAAAAAGAACAAATCACATTCACATTATCAATTATACAGCACATTTATAATTACACATAGATAAAAACACTAGTTTAGCAATCTACTACCGTACTAGTTAATTACTTGTCCATATTAAATATCACAATTCTATTATAATATATAATTTTAGAGAGTTAAACCAATCTCTATTAGAAAAAAAAAAAAAAAAAGCCATAAATTATTGCAATGATTTGAAAGATGAATTAAATCGAATCGAATCGGATTGTACTACCTTGTTGTAAACGGAACATAAACTACATCAAGAGATGTAGTTTACTGTAGTGCTAGTTCCACTTCCAATAGGCAAGGATCACCTCCTCTTTGGTTTATTGAATACTCAAACTTGTCATTCTTATTTTGGTTTGGCTCAGATTCATGAGTGAAAGATGCATCGAGGAGTTTATTTCCCTCATTTTACAGTTATTTCTACATATTATCTCTACAAAATGTATTTACACAACGCATGTTTTAGGTAAGATGGTGCTTTAGTTTTGAAATTTAAAAAGAAAATGAACCTCAATTGTCATTAAATCTTTAATTATATTCTCGTTACCTTGGTTACGCATAAGTTAATATTCAATTTTAGTGCAAAATATTTAAAAATTAAAATTAAAAACTTTTCATACGGTAAATTCATATCGGTTAAGGAGTTGCTACATTGCACCCAACAAGTTGCAAGGCTTTTATTCCACAGCAGGTCTGTCAAATTTAGAAGAATTAGGAAACCACTTTTATGTGGGTCTTCTAAAATCATGTATCATAATTCATGAATTAATATGGAATTCTTTTTCGTAAGTAAAAACATATTTCTACAAAAAGTATTTTATTGAAGAATTAAGTTATTACTCAACAAAGAAGAATTGAAATTATTAAAGAAGTGGTGAGATCAATTCAGAAGTACTTTGTTTTTTTAATTTTTTTATTTCCCTTATTTTACAGTTATTTCTACATATTAATCTCTACAAAATGTAATCATACAACGCATGTTTTAGGTAAGATCTTTAATTTTCAAATTTAAAAAGAAAATGAACCTCAATTGTCATTAAATCTTTAATTATATTCTCGTTATCTTGATTACGCAATAAGTTAATAATCAATTTTAGTGTAAAATATTTAAAAAGTAAAATTAAAAGAGGAATGCTATCTACCTTCTCCATTTACCTTTCCCTTCCAACCTTCCCCACTCATCAACTGCCACATGTATTTTGACAACATTCAAACCTTTAACATTAAAAAAAAAAAAAAAAATCTCTACTTTTCTAGTGAGAGAAACTCTCACTTCTCTCTAAACAAACCCACCGCTTCTTTTACTCCTCCTTCTCCCCCCTTTCTTGCCAGATCTAGATCTTTCTGATCTGGATCTTTGGCTTGAAAGTCGGGGGAGGTACTGATAATCAATTTTCCCTCTTCGTGAGGCTTTATGTATCTATGCTAGGCTTTTTAATTTCTGTTTTCTTTCCGTTTGTTGTTCTGGGCGGTTTTACTCGGAGTTTGTCTCCGTTTTGGCCCTGTTTGGTTCTTGTTGTTCCCAATCTTCCTTTTTCCAGTTTCTTCTGTCTTCATCCTCTTCCCCTCGTTCGTCTTTCTTCTGTCAAGATCGGTTCTCTCGCTCTTCGGAGCTTTCAAAGTGGGGTTTACCTCCTATCGCACTGGGTGATGCTACAAGATCCTGTGTACCCTGTGGTGCCTGGTTCTTTGATCCCTTACCGGATCTCACCCGATCCTTCCATCCGGTTTATCCGGTTGTTTATCTGGTTACTTTGTTCTTGGCAGATTTGGCTTGATGTGGTGGAGATGGTGTTGGCTTTGATCCTTGGAAATCTGATGGCTTGGTGCATCGAATTCGGCATGGGTCTCACTCCTGCGCGTTCGACATGGTTGGATTTGGTTGCTGACTTCTTTGCCGTGGCTCGGTTGCTTCGTCCTTCTTGTCGGTGGTTGCAGTTAGTTGGTGGCTGTTGTTTGTTTGTTTTGTTCTTAGTTTGGCTTTTTTTGAGCCTTGTTGTTGGTTGTTGCTTCCTTTGGGAGGCTGTTGTCTCACTGTAATCTTTTTGTGTTTCAATAACACCTCTTGATGTTTAATCGCCAAAAAAAAAAAAAAAAAAACCTATAACATTAATGTTTTGAAAATCCAACATACCTTTTACCAAATTTGCCCCTAATTAATGCAAAAACTTTGTAATTTCTTTCTATTTTCTATTTTCCAGTTTTTCTTTCTCCTCTCTCTCACAGTGCTGAACGATTTCATCCTCTTCCCCTTGTTTTCTTTTGATCATTTCAAACCCAGAATTCCAAATCATCATACCACATGATCAAAGAAAAGATAGTTGATAAATAATATATCAAACTCTCTTTATTATCCATATTAAATCCACAATCCAATTCAAACGAAAATGCTTAACAACAATGAAGCAGAGAAAAAAAAAAGAGGATTTCTGGGTTTTCATGTTGCAACTCTCTCTCTCTGTTTGTGTTTTTTTTAATCATTCTCAAAGTTTGGTTACTGGGTTCTGAAATATGTAAGGCAAAACTAAAACTCGTTTAAATTGAATTATTTGGGAAGTAGCCTGACTTAGTGATGATCAAATCTCTAAAAAACCTCAAAAATTGTCGTTTTTCAATTTTTTTTTTTTTTTTTTGCCTTGAGAAAAGTCTAATCCATGAAGTGGGTTTTCTCCAAAAACAAGCTAGAACATCGATGTGGATTTTACATTCAATTAGCAGATTAGTGTAGAGATTGATACTGATTAATTTAAAATTTGAACTTCCATGAAGGAAAAAAAAAACAACAAAAAGGAGAAGAAATCGTTCAGCAAAGAGATGAGAAGGAAAAGTAGAAGAGACATTCAGGGGAGAGAGAAGAGAGAGAGAGATGGGGAGGGGGGGAGAGAGAAGAGAGAGAGAATTGAAATTAATAACAATTAAAAATTTTAAATACATTTTGCTTTAATTAGGGGCAAATTTGGTAAAAAGTATGTTGGATTTTCAAAACATTAATGTCATAGGTTTGGGTGTTGTCAAAATACATGTTGCAGTTGATGAGTGGGGAAGGTTGGAATGGAAAGGTAATTGGGGAAGGTAGCTAGCATTCCTCAAATTAAAAACTTTTCATACGGTAAATTCATGTCGGTTAAGGAGTTGCTACATTGCAACCAACAAGTTGCAAGGCTTTTATTCCACGGCTGGTCTGTCAAATTTAGAAGAATTAGGAAATCACTTTTATGTGGGTCTTCTAAAATCACCCTTCAAATCAAGTGAAAACAAATCGAAGCAACTCATTATGTTTCTAAATCAAGTGAAACTACTTGATGCGAAACTAACTGTTTTCTATAATTTCCAAGGTGTGATAATTTAAAGGAGTGCATTGTATTTGTATTAGGAAGTATTGAGATATTTTCAAATATTTAGTTATAAATATTGTAGACCACTTTTCTGAGTACCACTTACATCCCTTTTATGTGGTAGCTAATATAACAAATACGAAATAAGATATCTTTATGATTCCAACCATATTGCTATCGTAAATGGAGATCCAAATAATCAGCAATCTCGATATAAGACTAAACTTAATATGCGATCCTAAATTTGATTGTAGATAATTTATTGCCTATTTGAACCAACCCCATTAGGCTGGGAAGTGGGAATACACTATTTAGTATTTTATGTTACCGCACATTAGTTCTTAGGACTTGAGATTTGCGAAAAACTCATTCATGAACACGAACCTAAATTTTTTATTAGATAATATCTTCAAACAACGAATGTTTTCACTTGCCCACAATGTCGATAACTCGACAAAAAGTATCACGGAATATGCAATTATATTCTTCCATGTCATTGGTTTTCTATACAAGAGGCTTCCTCCCCTCCGGGTGAGGGACCTCCAATCAGTGGGACGATGCCAACTTGCCACCAACCAATGTTCCAAGCCTTTTATTTAACTATGTCTCTCCTCCTCACTTTTCTCTCACTTTTCTCTATCATTCCGACAAGCTGGCTTTAGGAGAGGTCAGTGGAAAGATCAAAGATGAGTTGAGATTGGTTGGCTTATATTATGGTTCAGTGGTACACATGGAGAAAATCTCAGCCAACGAATATAGAAGAAAAGGACACATACTATTAAACACTGTTTGGTTATGATCTGCACTCTACTTTGTTTTCTAGACTTTAAACCCAACTTTCAATTTCACTAGGTAAAAAGGCCCGCGCGATGCTGCGGGTCTTTTAGTCGCAATAATAATGGGTATATTGTAGCACAAAAAAAAAAAAGAGAAAACAAAGAAGAATAGCAAAAAACTTTTATGTACATTGATCAGTAATGTACAAAATGTCTGCTATCTTGGTTGATTGTTTCTCAGGGACCATTAGCATTACAAAAAACATAGAGAATGGTCCTGACAACCAGTGCTCATATGTACATAGCATGACATTGTTTTTCAAGGACAGTTAGCGTTACGAAAACCCATAGATATTGGTCCTTATCACAAAACAAAAAGTTGCATTGCAAAGCAGAAGTGGTTAGGTAAGGTCTTCGGTGTCAGATTGAGCCAATGTATTTGTGCTGGTCTGATCTGATGGTTCAAAGTTGTCACTGAAATATACAGAGCACATGAAGGTTATGCATAAAAGATTGGGTCATTAATTAAGGGATGCTTAAATTGAATGGACAGAGTAGATATAAAATGCAGAAAATAAGTGGAAAGGAAATTTAACGTGAGGATTTTAAAACTTGCCTTTTCGGGTTCTTGCTTGGTTTTGCTTTGAACAATTCCTTCCTCTTCTTTCCAAACCTAAGAGAATTTTGCGTGGAATTTGTTGGTTCGATATCTTGGGTTGGTGTGAACTTGTGAACATCTTTGTATATCCCCTTTTATAAGGAAATCTCTTTTTGTTCCTGGCTTCAATTTCAGCAGTTTGACTGTCCTTCTAATTGAAGAATTTCTTGTGGTCTGATCCTTTGGTTTTTTGCAGTTTTTCTTGATAATCAAGTCTTCGCATGAGATTCCAAAGATTTCTTCTGCTTCTTTGCCCATTAAGACTGCATGTGCTTGATCAGTCTCATCTTCAATGAGAACAGTGACTCTGAAGCTGCATTAAGATATGAATCAAATTCAGGGATGTGGGGAAGTAATTGCAGGAACTAAGTAGAAATGATACTGACATGAAGCAAAACTGAAGGATAGGAATGTTTCAAAGCTAAGAAAATCTGAATCTCAAGACCATTCTCGAAGCGATATAGGTTTTAGACCAAAGAACATTATAGTAAATGGTCAGCAGAACCGTGGATTATGCATTGACTATATTGCAGCCCACAAATTGAACCAATACATCACCAATGTTTTGCATCAATTACCAGAAGATAGTAAATGTATTTTCCCTCAAAGCAACATAGGCTTTAGACCAAACAACATACCAAGGAACATTATAGTAAATGATTAGCAGCATAAAAAACACAACTGAAGCGTGGATTACAGATTAAGTATATTGGAGGCTACAAATTGAACCAATACATCACTAAGGTTATGCATCCATTATCAGATGATACCATGTCAAATTAATATATAGTTTGATTTTCGTGTTTTAGCCCAATTAATTGAATCCCCTCCATGGCTAATTAAATTACTGAATTATGCCCTTATAACCCATTCTTACAATGTGCATCCCATTCTTACAATGTGCCATGAAGAAATTCAGATCCTGGAAAAGTAAACAGAATAGCACACGATTCCGATGCCTAATGGAAGATTTCGATCAGTAATAATGAGATTAGAACCAAATTAGCACTATTTCTTGAGATGGGTAAAGCTAAGAAATACCATTCTTCCAATACCAGCCACCAAATCATTTGCAGATGATTTTCTAAATTTCAAACAGTAATGGGTAATACAGAAAAAGCTTGATGGAATCTGAAAGTTACCTGGATACTAAGATGCATGGAAAAAGGGATAGGTAATTGCTCTACCGCACTCGACTTATGCAAAATAGGGCAGCAACTGTGCTTGAACAGGATCAGTCCAGCAGTGTTCACAGCAAAACTGAAAA
This sequence comes from Rosa rugosa, assembly GCF_958449725.1. Lineage (NCBI taxonomy): Eukaryota > Viridiplantae > Streptophyta > Magnoliopsida > Rosales > Rosaceae > Rosa > Rosa rugosa. Next base: position 36,196,380 of record NC_084822.1, read on the forward strand.
CAACCAAATAAAGACCAGCATGCCAGCAAATTCCATCCAGAAAATACCAACTAACCAGTATAGTGTTTGAGTGTTCATATTTCATAGACCAGAAAGTCCACATTGTTGAATCCAATCGCACCCAGTTAGTAAAATTTAAATCCCAAGTTAATCTATAGGCAATGGAAACGGATTTCATCAAACTCATTCATATCACACACAAACCCAATTCAGAACAACAGGATATTGTACTATATCGTTAAAGTTCATTATAGTACAATTACTTCAAACATCAAATCAGCATTCTAGATTAGATTACATGTTTTTTTATTGTATTTTGAGGCAAACAATATCCTACCAACTAACAACCAAATTCGGAATCAAATTTGCAATTATTTAAAGTCCATGCGATCAAAATTCTAGATTAACCTAAAGACTAAAACTACTATGATGTCAACAAATGAAAAAATTCAGTATCATCCACCAATTTTTCAAGTTTGAACTGATTTGGAATCCAAATCACGACCTCTCTACGAAACAAATATAATCTTAAAAGTTCCAGCTAAGAACATCAGACTTCGAATATGAACAAAATCATTACCAGTATTATCCCTAATCGACTTAAAATACAAAATCAATAGTGGAAAAGAGCAAGAACTCAATTGAGAAGAGCCAAACTAAATGGAACATTAGTCGTAGACTCGTAGGCATGCAGGAAATTAAACAAAGATCCACTTTGTAATGACCAATAGTGTGATCATACAATCAATCATCCCAAAAAGCATGCAGACACAGGAAACCCAAAAACTCAAAGGATTCAATGATCCCCAAAAGCATGCAAACACAGGAAACCCAAAACCTCAAAGGAAAAAAAAAAAAAAAATTACCGATTTTGACTGCTTCCCGTCCCCCTCTTCCTTTTCTCTGAGCTATCTACCTTCTTCCCTTGTCAATTTTATATATTACCAATCAGATGACTCCAGCTCTTCCAATTATGGGAAACAAATGAAATTGAATTACTAATTTTATCAATCAGCAAAGAATTTCAAGCTCCTTTATTTTTGATCTCGAGGACAGAGATTTGGGGAGAGTCAATTTTGTTGGTCCGGTAAGATACGATTGATGGATTTGAAAAAGATTTTGGGATGATACAATTCTGGAAGAGCGAAAAAGGGACTGCAGATTGCAGATGATGATAGTTTGGATTCTGGAAGAGTCGAGTAGACGACGTCGGTCCTTATCAATGAGGACGAAAACGTGATTTCCCCCAACCGGCTCGGCTGGAGCCGATACCAAAACGGCTTAGTAACAGTAACCGGAAACCCAACTTTAATATATAGTATAATAATTGGTGTGGTATGATCTTTGTGTTTACTCTTTACTATAATGAATTTGTGCTCGTATCACTAGAAATGTAAAGAGAAGAAGAACTACTGTGCTGAGTAAAAAAAAAAATCACTGAAGAGAAAATGCAACCTTGAGCTGTGCTCTCATGCCCATGTGGTTTGAGGCGAGCACTCGCACATCCATCTTGTTAGGGAAACAACCTCTAATTTCAGCATGAACTTCCGGTACTGCTCCACTCCTGGCATCGAATTTCTCTGGCTGAGCAAACACCAATTTCATGCCAACTTCTCCGCATCTTCATGTACAAAGACCTCTAATCCATGTGCTCTTTCACTGCCTCTGTCATTAACAAATCCAGCAACATTGGCCCCTTGGAAAATAAACCGTTGATCAACTTCTTGTTATAATAATATGCAATACGAGTTCAACTTTATCATTATGATACATTAATCAAATTAAAAACTGCACTTATTAAAGCTTCGAAAACAAAATTTCGAGTTTTTGAAACGAGGTTCTTGTGACCGCAGAAATAGAATAAAATGAACAGTCTGACCACACAAAACTCTATCTATGGGACACCTGAACCAACTTCACAACATGGAGGGGCACCAAACTTTAGTCTGCCTCCTCAACAAACTTGTTGTCACCATCTGCATTATTGATTTTGGAAGAAATATGAACCTTTCCATATAAAAATTCACTTCCTTTGCCTCCACCTCATTAAACGGGCTAGCTTGCAGGTCCATATATAGCAAGAGACAAAACCCCCAAAAATAAAAAAAAATTGAAAAAGAGAAGGTCCGATTGGCAGAGTATAGCGGGCCGCGATGGATCAGGACAGCACCGACCTGTTATCCTTCCACTGCAAGGAGCGAGAGGTTATCGCTGCTCTGTGAAACCAGCCTCACGCTGTGCCCTCAGCTTTAGGGACATTGTGACCCAGGCCTTCGCCTAAACCACAGAGCCCAACTCCTTGCTTGGAATGGACAGGTCAGAAATGAGCTGCGCCTGACCCGACCCGCTAAGACAGAGCCAACGTTCCAACACCTTGATGCCCCCACTCGGATTATAAGCTCGCGTTACCAAGCTCGGCGATACTGAATGCTTGCAATTAATATATAAAGCTAGTTGCTCATATTATTTCTTCGGTGTGGGAGAACTTCTCAAAGGTCTATTTTGAAGCTCAAATTTCATTCATTACAGATTGGATGAATCAATAGTTTGAAGCTTTTCATTGCTGGGTGTAATAAACAACTTAAAACAGGAGGTACTATGCAAAATGATTCATATGCTTCTCCTACTCCGAGCCTTGTTTTATATATAAAGTAACACCTCATTTCCTTGGTTTCCTCAGGTTTCATGGACATTTTTGTACTCTAAGCTCCTCATAAGAAGAATTTTATTTATGATATTTCAATTGGTCAATGTGATGCCAATGATCTGAAGCATTACAGGTTCATCTGTCTATTTCCTTTAGGGAACAAATTAGTCTACCTTAAGAGACGAGTAAATAGAATAGCAATACTGAGCATGATCCAAAAATGAATGTGCAGCCTATCACTACATATGCAGTACCAGTTTCAGTGCTCCAAGCCAAAGACTTTGTCAAGACTCTGCTGCACATCTCTGTATCTTGAGTTTAAGTATCAGCTGCAATAAGTGCTACATTGAGAATAGCTCGATCTCAGTGTCCAAAATGATCTAAATGCTCCTCTAATCCTTGGAGAACTGCTGTAAAGCTATGATTAGATTCTCCCGAGTCATTAAAGAATGGCTCTAGCTAGTAGAAAATGTATTGTTTGTACCTTGTTCTCGTAGCATAGTTGCTCATTGTCTCGCTAGCTTTGCTTTGAGTTGTGTGGAGCTGCTATGGTGTGGGATGATGATGCTTCACATATAGGGTTATAGACTCTCCTCTTCAATCTAACTCTTTAATTTTCTTGAAGCTCAGGTTGGCCTATAATTTTTCAAATTAGACTATATCATTGATGCATTGTATGGAATCATATTTTCCGCCTACTTTTCTTTTCTCTATTTTTTGTTTTTAGTTTTCTACTTAAGTTATTGTGTTTGTTTGCTTCCTTTAACTCTGAGTACACATAACCATGGACTCTTGAACTAAAAACAGAGTCATTTTGGACATTAGAGATAATCGGATATCGTAACTCAACCATACTGGAATTTCATAACAAATGATGCTGAGCAGTATGGCAATACATGCCTTCTTATTCTTTCTTTTGATGCAGCAATCATCAAGGACCAAGGTACTGTAGAATAGATCATGAACATGAACTGGGCTAAGCATTGGATGAAAGTGAAGAATTTCTGCATTAATGCAGAATTTAATGAGTGCATTTTACTTGATTCAGACACAGGAAAAATGATCTTGCTCGACATTTTCAAGTATCGAAGTAACATTACCCCAAATCACAAAACACATTCTTAACGTCTGGTCATTCTATTTTTCTGATCAAAATAGTTTTTTCTTTTTTGCCAATAATAGTCTTGAGACTTTTAATCAAGATTGAAATATGAATTGTCATATACGACGAGTCAAACTTGTTATTTAAATCTGAAATCTCATTCACACTTCATATATTTCTTGAATAAAAAGTAAAACAAAAAACACAACAACAAAAAAAAGTGTCTACATTGGAAGATTGAAAAGTACAAGGAAAGAAATGTACAATGAAATAGCAAAAAACAATAAGAAAAACGAAGTTACGAAATTTTTCTTGGATGCAAAATTGAGTGTTGAAAACTTGAAGTTGGCATCCTCTTTATTCAAAAAACTTGAAGTTGGCATCCTCATCACAACTTGATGGAGCAAAAAGTAGGAAGATTTCAAAGCCCAACAAAACGAAGTCATTCACTATTGGCTGACTGGTCACGTTAATCAATTAAAGCAAAGCAAAGGTTGGGTCGGCGTTAACTAAAGCAACGCCATATATTTGGAACCGAAGACGTGGACGTCTATGTAGTCCATGGAATCGAACTTTCTTCGCCCCCAGTGACACGTAACACCAAGAACCTCTTATATTCCCCAACACCCTAGTACCATGTAACCTCTCTTCTCTCTCCTCTCTCTGTTGCACAGCCGCTGTTCCCATTTTGGGTCCCTAGTTCTTTCAAAGGGTTTATCAAATGGGTTTTGGGTTTCATGGAGCTTAGAGATTAGAGGTGAAGAGAGAAAAATGAGGGGTGCCGAGGGAAGAAGGCTGTGTGAGGAGTTCTCGCCTGCGTATTATGGGCTGTGCACTGCGGGTGGAATGCTGAGTGCTGGCGCTACCCATCTTGCAATCACGCCTCTCGATGTTTTGAAAGTTAATATGCAGGTGAGTTTTACTTATTTAGTTCACTGATCCTTGCTGGGTTTTCTTGTTAACATTTTTAGCTTGGGTTTCTTTGGGTTTAAACAGGGGTTTTGCTACTGTGTCTGGGGCATAGCTGCAGTGACTCTGTTTTTTTTTTTTTTTCTCTCTCTCTCTGTTGGGTATTTGTATAAAGGATTCATTTTTAGTTTACTTTACAGGAGTTCAGTATTAGTTTCTTTCTAGTTTCTGTGTTTATGTTGATACACATTAGTTTAGTAAATGCCACTGGATGTCTGATCAATTGTGGTAGTAGTGTTAAACTAGCTGCTGGGGGTTATGGACTAGATGTAGATCTTTGTGGTAGTTACTAAATGCAAAGATTGGAAGGAGAGAAGTTAGGTTAATGTTTGAGATAGTAAAGACACCCAACTTTGAAGTTTTCTTTTAGTGATCAAAACCTAGTCTCTGAGTCATGTATTTGAGGAATAGGAGTTTCCAAAATGGGAAGGGGGAAATAGGAGAGTTGGTTCAAGTTTGCAAAAAGGGTGGAGTTTCTTGAAATAGTTTGTAATCAAAGGCACACAGGTCAGAGATTGAGACAATAAACTACATTGTTTTATGCACATAATTAGCTTTCTAAGAGTAACTTACCGGATATATGAATCTCTTTCTCTTCTGCCATTGACAGATTTCTAATTGCAATTGTTCTTGTATATCCATTGACAAATTTCCATTTCATTTCTAGTGAATGCAAATTGATGTTCTAAGGGTTCCCAAGTTTTTATTTTCATGTTGTAAACTAGAATTTCTGGAGGTTTTGATAGCTCAGGACTAATTATATTTAGAAAGTCTCTAATAAGTTGTTCTCCTTACCTGTAGGTCAATCCAGTTAAATATAACAGGATGGCTTCAGGGTTTTCTATTCTCTGGAGAGAACAAGGCCCTTCTTCCCTTTGGAGAGGTTGGTCTGGAAAATTGTTTGGATATGGTGTTCAGGGTGGCTGCAGATTTGGTCTATACGAATACTTTAAGAAGCTTTACTCCGATGTATTGATAAATCAGAACAGGAGTACCATATTCTTTCTCAGCAGTGCCTCTGCTCAAGTATTTGCTGATATTGCTCTCTGTCCATTTGAAGCCGTCAAAGTTCGTGTTCAAACACAGCCCAGATTTGCAAAGGGCTTGGTTGATGGGTTTCCAAAACTATATTCAACTGAAGGGCTAGCTGGGTAAGTTACCCCAGAAAACTTGATTACTTTGACCTTTTTGTTTCTCAATTACCTTACCAGCTTATCTAATGACTGTAGCTTTTACAAAGGACTTTTACCACTTTGGGGTCGAAATCTGCCATGTAATGTCTCTATATCTCTTCCTCATCAAAGTTTAATATGCTTGTTTGGTAGGATCACATCTTATGAAGTAAAATAATCAATTTTTGTTGTTTGTGAGATTAGAATATCAAGGGTGTTTATATGTAGCCTTGATATGTCCAGTAAGGTGGACAAGACAACACATTGTTGAGGGTCATGCTATCTTATTACTTAAAGAAATGGATTAATATCCCACTTTGTATCTGCACAATCAGCATCTCGTTGTGAAAGTATGGTGATTGCTGCTTGCTGGCTGTATGACATTAAGCATGCACTGTTATAGTAGATAGTAGAGTCATTTCTTAGTATGTCTGGTCGCTTCTTTTGGCTGATTACTTCCCATTCATTCTGATGATTGCATCTTCCTTTGCTAATTTCCTTTGAAACTTAAGGAAACTTAATACAGGGGATCTCTTTTTAATTCCACCAAATAAAAAGGCACTTGACACCAATACTGGGATTTTTGTGAACACATTGCTTCTAATTGATTAGCTTTGTTTTTCCCATATACAAAAAATCTCAAGGCAATGTTTTGCCCTTGACCAAACCTTCATGCTTGAGTTATTTGTGCGAATGTGGTGATTGGAAATTTGAAAACAAGGGATGGAAATTTTGGGTGAATGTTGTCAGAACAGAGATCATGAGGGTTTTGGCACTGCTGGTAAAGTAAAAGGAATGCACTATGGGCTTTCTCAGATTTATTGCTTTGTCAGAATTGTTATCTTTATCTGTTACTGTCATCAAGCATTCAATAGATGTTAGTATGTGTTACGTTGTCAATATGAAGGAAATATTATTAATTTGCCCAACGGGAATACTACTTTTACAGTCTCAATGATAATGTTCACGGCATTTGAGCATTCGGTGGATCTGATTTATCACAACTTTATTCAAAAAAGAAAAGAAGATTGCTCAATTGCCCAACAGCTTGGTGTGACATGTTTAGCGGGCTATGCAGCAGGAGCTGCTGGTACCGTTGTCTCTAACCCTGCAGACAATATCGTCTCTGCTTTGTACAATAAAAAGGCCGACAGTGTGATGCAGGTAACACTTTGAATTAAGCTCTTCTTCAGCTTATTTCTTGTATTCGATGTTAAAAGCAGCAAATCATGGGATTTTCTTATCTCGTCTTCAGGCTGTGAGGAACATTGGCTTTGCTAACCTATTTACTAGAAGCCTTCCTGTTCGAATTACACTTGTTGGCCCAGTTGTTACTTTGCAGTGGTTTTTCTATGACACCATTAAAGTGCTAAGTGGATTGTAAGTGCAGTTTACTTGATTCAAACACACACGAACACATAAATATATTTTTTTTCCTCCTTTCATCTAATGAAATTTTATGGTTCAAAACTTAGGCCACCCAGTGGAGGGCTCAGCAGACGTCTCGAAGAAGCTAACCTATCGGCTTAAGATTATGGTAAAAATAAAGAGCAGTTCAATCGGATCAATCGCTTTGAGAGGCACATCTTTCATCAATCTCTATAGCTTCACTGGAATATGATTAGTATCATTCCTCGGACGGCTAACACTATCAGAACTTTTCAACTCTGATTGTTCTTTGCACTATAATAGAGCCCTATAGGTGTAGTTCTGAATTGTTTTATTTTTTTTCCAGGGGTTTTATCCGTATATTTCACAGATATACAGTCTAGTTTCAAGAGAATATGATTTTGGGTACATAAGACTTCCATGCTCACGTTCAAGTGCAGCAGCAATTACAAAATGTTAGCTTCTAAGATATTCTGTATTCGTTGAAACTTTTTGGTTTCATAATGTCATAATTTCATAATACATAGACAGAGGCATACATAGTGGCATGAAAGGAAAGGGCTCATGGGTGTAAGTAACTGTTGAACCTAATTTATTAGCTAAACTTTGTAAATATCAACTGCTCAATGATAATTGATCCTATAGTTTGATAGGTTTTAGTTTTGTCCCCGCTACGTTTAAGTTGAGCCAAGAATGTCCTTGTGGTTTCTTGATGTTGCAAACAAAACTTCTACCCTAAGCACACGCAATGGAGCCGCAGACAGCCAAATGAAATTTAATCTACGATATAATTTGATCAATTAGGAGGGTTGGTTGTAGTGCATATTAAGGAGCTGCTCCTCTATGATGCGGCTGCGGAGTTCGCTAATTTGAAGACAACTCGAGGCCTTGTTTGGTTTGTGGAAACAAAACCAATTTTTAGCCTCTTTTATGTAAGTTTTCATTTCAGTTGTTTGGCAACGCCGAAAAAAATAATTAAAATATTTGAACGTGAGTAATTAATGTAGAGAAATAGTGGTGGAAATGAATCTTTGGGGTATGGTAGGATTTACTCTCTCACTTTTTCCCTTTTTCTGAGAAACTTGTTCCTATTTTTGTGTTTACCAAATATAGGAAAATAATAAATTTATTTTCTCAAACTTTAAAATCTGTGAACCAAAGGAGACAGTATCGTGTATTTCTAATTATATTGAGAAAAAACTTTATCATTTTGAAGTGTTCACTCGGCCACACCACTATAAACTAAGGGAAAAATGGTTTTAAGTGATAGAGTGACACAAAATTGATCAAAATAACTAGAAAATAGACGATGACACGAACTTGATTTGTGTTGCAAAACAACTAAAGCCACCGGAATCAAAGGTGAAACCTAGGGAATTAGTGTTACAAAATTGATCAGTTGGCCAAAAGCTAAGTGGTCAAGAACCTTTCTTAGGGCGTAGGGCACGTTCCATGTGCAATGTTGGTTGTGATAGCTTTAGGCTGGAAAAAATGGATGCTTTTCTTAACCAAAAAACTGAAGCTTTTGCTTTGTATTTATAAAAAAGCAAAGCTTTTAAATGGGGGCAAAATAACTACCACTGCACATCTGCATTAGAAATGAGTAGCATTCAATCTGCTGAATATGAATCTAAAGCTTGTCAGGGGACTCATGCATTACCTAAGTCAAGTCAATGGCTCATATTTTTGTAGGCTTTGTCAACCTCAGATGAAGTGTGTGATTTGCCTTTGTACATCTACATCCAAGTTTTGTTGGGTGTCCAGTGAGTTGACTCAAAAAAATTTCTACAATTTTAGATAGTGGACCACCCACTTGGTTTTGGAATCCTTAGCAATCAACAGAAATTGGAAGGAAAAACAAAAAAAAAAACTTAAAATAGTTGGGGTATTACATTTTTCTTATTGTGGTCAGAGGATTGACCATTGCTGATCCTCAACCAAGTGGGGAAAGCCAACCATGGTGGTGGAAATCGTATCAAAAAAACAAACCATGGTGGTGGAAATTCACCAGATTTTTTTTTTCTCTCTTTTGAGAATGAGTTAGAATTACAAAACAATTTCCATTGCATCGAACTTAGATCTCTCATTTATAAAAAAAACAAAATTATTTACTAGGGGAACTTCTATTCATACCTCTAAAATTGGCATTTGGACCTCTCTCTTTTTCCAAGTTATAGTTGACTTTATCAACTCATGTCAAATTACTAATAAGGACACAAACAAGAAAAAAAAAAATAAAGAGTTTCTTCTTACCTTCAAGACAATATGTAGTCTTCAACTTGGAGAAAACATTATTCTCCAACATAGACCCTACAATATACATCAAACTCTATGGAGAAAGTGACAATTCAGTAATTGAGCAAAACATCATTTTGGTGACTTCCCACAATGTATGGGTTTAGAAGTTTTATGTTCTTCTTTTTTCACTATCTTGATTACAATGGTTTTGTTTATTTGAAAATCAAGACATCTTCAGCTTTTAACGTTTTGATTTCAGGCCATTGAGATATCCCAAATATAGACCCCATCCCTTTTCATCTCTCACGATTTTCTTGTTCTTTATTTTTGTTTTGTGCATGAATTCATATATGTATTTCTATTACTATGACATTCATAAGATTTTTTTGTTGTCGTTAAGTGGGGGAGAGGTTAAGAATAGTACAATGGGTTTTCAGAGGTGTGAATAAAATCTTCCAAAAAAATGGTTTTTATTGATTTTATTGGACAGTGGGCATTTTGGGAAAATTAGGGAGGTGTAAATAGCATATTGGTTATTTGTAAAAGTAAATTGAAGGTCTATTAAGTAGGGAGGTCCAAATGCCAATTTTGGAGGTATGAATAGAAACTCTCATTTACTAGATCAAATGCAAAAAAAAAAAAAAAAAAATCTCCCCAATCAATATTTCCATGTATTTATTGAGTAAAATATAAGATTTCGGAAAAGTCTTTTTTGATAGTTGTGGGACTCCTCTATCTTCTCAAGTCTTCTTTACATGTCTTTTTCTATATGAAAGAAAAGAGTTTAACAATTTATATCCCTAATTGTGAAACAATCTGAAATTTATAAATGTTAATATTTGAAAATCTTAAACTGTTCTAGGTGCAATTTTACTTTTTTGTTACTTTGGAGGGGGATCGAATACTTGATCAACTGATCTTGCTAAATCTTAACCATAATCTCTACCCTCTTCACCACATGGGCTAACTATAAGTCATCAAAAAAGTTAAAAGATACTGAATGATAAATTTTGACTTATGCATTATTATTCTAAGAAAGAAAAATCAATATTAGATAGAAAGAAGACGGTATAATGTGGCACTATTAATACGTTAATAATTGATCACACATGCAATAATAGACCAACTTTTTGCAGTAATTAATTACTGAGAGAGGATTAGTACAAGAAGCTAGTTACCTCTCCCGATGTTAATATATTACCATAATGTTGTATCGAAGATTTTCATACTAAAAAAGAAAAAGAAAAATTAAAACTCAAAATGTCGTGCAAGCTCCAAAAAATCAAACCATTACATACATTATCTATCTCGTTATCCCAAAACCATGTTCGTGCATCATTTAAAACTTTCATGTGTAATGTTGAATCGATCATGTATTTTCTAAATTTCAAAATGTTATAAAGTCAAGCTAACCACCAATTTCATATAAGAAATTTTATCTCTTAACCAAAACATAAAGAAAATTCATAACTTCAACTTCTTGCATGATGCTTGCATATGAAATGTTATGGAAATGATGTGTTTCAACTCTCAACAAATGGGGTGTTCTAAATTTGAAAAAACATATGGGGTGTCTTAGAAGTTGCCAAAGAAAAAAATTGTTCATAAATACCAACTTTTCTATTTATTTATTTCTTGTATTTTTCCCCTGGAAAAAAAAAAGAAAAAGAAAAAGAAAAAAGAAGTGGGAACATTCAATATTGGAGTCCACACCAAAACAAGGTGTGTTCAGAGAATCAACCACCGCCAATGACAAGAACAAAACCTGTCCAAATATAGCTGCTAGATTTTAGACTCCTCCCCCAGAAAAACCAGCTACTATATTTTGACCCAACTAACCCCAACCTCTTTTCCCGCGCGTGCTCGCCACGCACCAATCCAAACCCCACAAAAAACAGAAACTTACCTTTTTCACCGCGCATCCACCGGCAGGTCAACGCGGTAACTTCCCCCCCCGCCCTTTTCACCAATTCCCGTGGTAAAAATCGACATAAAGGCCGACATTAAAAAACGCGAAGGATCTTATGGTTTTCGTTTTAATTAAAATTTTATCCCCAAAAAAAAAAAAGAAAAAAAAAAAGGAACTTATATTAGAAATTTGGAATAGCTGGTCAGCACTGACCTCCGATGTTTCTCAGCACCACCATCCCAAAATAACAAGTAACAAAATATACTAGTAGCTGTAAAGAAAAGATTTTTCCAATCAGAAATTCTCCTCCTTTTGATTTGATTTGTTTTCAGATCATAACTTACTAGTTCTTCATCTCCATATTCTTTCACAATCCACTCGCTACGTTTTCCAACTGGTAAAGGACCCATCTTTCTCTGTTTTTTTTTTTTTTTTTTTTTTTTTTTTGTTTCAGAAATGTATATGCTTTCTTGCTTTTTCTGGCTTTATCTTTATGTGGGTGTATCTGAATCTTGGTCTGTTTGTTCTCTGGCTTGATGGGTTGCTTTCTTCTGATTCAAGATTCGATCTTTGGTCTTAGTTGGTGAGCTTTTCTGGGTTGGGTTCTGATGGGGTCTGTGTTTGTTTCCAGGGAAAATGAAAAGGGTAATCTAATGAGGAAAGTAGAAAAAAATAAAAAGGTCTTTATTTTTTGGGTGAAATGGAATTCTGAATTTGAATGCTTTGCTTGCTTGCTTGCTTTCCTTGTTTACGGTTATGGATTCATAGTTGTGGACCCCATGTATAGGTCTGATCTGCATATAGTTTGGGTGCTTTAATCTGGGGTTTTGTTAGATATGCTTGTTGGTTATGTTTTGAGTTTGACTGTGCTTCTTATTTTGTTGGTATGATTTGCAGTGTGAATTGATGAGAAACCAATTGGGTGAGGAAAAGTGTGTGGAGAAGTCTTGAGGGGAATTGTGATTGTTTCATGGGCAACACATGCCGTGGATCTTCCAGGGGCAAATTTTTCCTTGGCGACAATCAGCCCGAAGAACAATCCACTGCTTCCAATACCAAGCGTAGCACCCCTACTGACCTTTCCGTTTCCGATACCTCCTCAAAATCTCAAGAACTAACCAAAGGAAGCCCCAGCCCCAGCCCCAAACCCAAAGACAAGAGTAACAACAATAATCTACCCCTCAGTAGTCCTAGAAAAGACAACGCCATGAGGAGAGGCCATGAGAACCAAACTTACTATGTTTTGGGCCATAAGACTGCCAACATTCGTGATCTTTATACTTTGGGTCAGAAGTTAGGACAGGGACAATTTGGGACTACTTATTTGTGCACTGAGATTTCCACCGGCTCTCAGTATGCGTGTAAGTCTATCTCCAAGAGGAAGTTGATCTCAAAGGAGGATGTGGATGACGTTAGGAGGGAGATTCAGATAATGCACCATTTGGCTGGTCACAAGAACATTGTGACTATCAAAGGTGCATATGAGGATCCACTGTATGTTCATATTGTAATGGAGCTTTGCGCTGGGGGTGAGTTGTTTGACCGGATCATCCAGAGGGGACATTACAGTGAGAGGAAGGCAGCTGAGCTGACAAAGATTATTGTTGGGGTTGTTGAAGCTTGCCATTCACTTGGAGTTATGCATAGAGATCTGAAGCCCGAAAACTTCTTGTTGGTTAACAAGGATGATGATTTCTCACTCAAGGCCATTGATTTTGGGCTCTCAGTCTTCTTCAAACCAGGTAAAGAAAAGAAAATGAATGTGTGCTCTATTTGGATTCAGTCTTGATCATTCTATAAATACAGTAACTACTCATTTATATTATTATCCATTAATTGTATAAATGCCACTTCTTATATTATTGAATATGGCTGTCTACGTCCTATTTTGGTGAAACGGTTTAATTCTGGTCAGAGGCATGTGAGTAACTAGACTTATTTGTGCATATATGGTAGTAAACCTTCATAATTCACGTTCAGAAATTATTCCTATTACCTCTAGATAGTAATTGAGGAGCTCAAAATCCATTTAGTCTCGCTAGCTTGAGTTTCATGTCTGTTTAACTCTACAAGTATGACTCAGGTCAAGTTTTCACTGATGTGGTTGGAAGCCCATACTACGTCGCTCCTGAAGTACTCCTCAAGCATTATGGACCAGAAGCGGATGTGTGGACTGCTGGCGTCATACTATATATTTTGCTAAGTGGCGTGCCGCCATTTTGGGCAGGTCAGGGTAGTTTTCTAGTGAGAGGAAAATATATCATCTTGTGCTATTACTGATTTTTCTGTGTGTTTTTGGTGTACAGAAACTCAGCAGGGAATCTTTGATGCGGTGTTGAAGGGATATATTGACTTCGAGTCAGATCCATGGCCCGTGATATCTGACAGTGCAAAAGACATTATACGGAAGATGTTATGTTCCCGGCCTAAAGACCGCTTGTCTGCTCATGAAGTTTTATGTATGTTCAAACCTTCTTTCTGTTTTAAGCTAATTTCAGTGAATAATTTGCACAATGTGATGCGACTAGAATAGGAAGCTTCCCTTTATGTGGTGATGTTGGAAGGCCAACATTATTACTAAGCAGCTAAGGCACCGAAACAGTGATGACTATCTTACCTTTTAAGCTTAGTTTTAAGGCGAACTTGGTGCAATCATTATTTAAAGACAATGAGCTATATTTCTCAAGCAAACTAAAAAAGAAAAAATTCAAAGTTTTGCACATTTATGACAGCAAAATTATCACCTTCCTTGTTAATATGAGGCTTCCCAAATTTTAGGAAATTGAGAACCAGAAAGAATTTGCTGAAGTGGAATTAATCATAATTGTAGTCTCCAGTGTAGGTGGAGACGTGGAGTTGGATTTTTCTTACCACAAGTTTTTAAGTGATATATCTTCATTTTCTAGGTCACCCTTGGATTTGTGAAAATGGTGTTGCTCCTGACAGAGCACTAGATCCAGCTGTACTTTCTCGTCTCAAACAGTTTTCTGCTATGAACAAGTTAAAGAAGATGGCTTTGCGGGTAAGTGCAGATTGGAGATTAAAACATTTTGTTAGGCACTTCTGATATCTACTTTGCAGTTATTGGTTTTCAATTTGAAAAGGACATATGAACTTGAGGTTAACTTTTGGCATGCCCCTTAATTAGGCTTGAGCACTGGTAATATTGTGATGTTAAGTTCCATCCTTATGTTTCATCAGGTAATAGCTGAAAGCCTTTCTGAGGAAGAGATTGCTGGGCTGCGAGAGATGTTCAAGGCAATGGATACTGATAATAGTGGTGCAATCACATTTGATGAACTCAAAGCGGGGTTGCGAAAATATGGCTCTACCATGAAGGATGCAGAGATCCGTGATCTTATGGATGCGGTAAGATTCTTCTTTCCAAACAGATTAGAATATGGTTGGCATTTTAACTGTGTTACTTCTTAGTTGTTGTTTTTTGGGCCGCAAAAAATAATTAGGTTTTACATTGTTAATGCTTCAAAGAGCTGAGCTGAGCTGATTTGGTTCTGTTCAGGCTGATGTTGACAACAGTGGGACTATTGATTATGGGGAATTTATAGCTGCTACAGTCCATCTTAACAAACTAGAACGTGAAGAACATCTTGTTGCTGCCTTCAGATACTTTGACAAGGATGGAAGTGGCTATATTACAGTTGATGAGCTCCAGCAAGCTTGTGCAGAGCATAATATGACTGACGTTCTTCTTGAAGATATTATCAAAGAAGTTGATCAAGATAATGTAAGTCATTAAAACTCTAAGAGGGAGGTGCATTATTTTGCTTTATCAAATAGTAGACCAGAGTTTGGAGTTATTAAGATGTATATAAAATAGTCAAAGACAGACAGAGGAAATAATGTGGACATAGAAACTAGAGATGGCAGATGATAACACTATACATGTGACGTCCTCAATCACAGTAATTTTTCTAACTTGATTTCCAAAATTTTAGATATCTTTCTATGTTAAAAATATTGTGATGTCGTTGGTGTCTGGCTTGTTTGCAACTCAATATACTTATGATTCTTATGTTTGCACGTTAGACCTGGAAGGTTTGATTTCCATTTAAATATTTCCCATGAAGGATGTGCTTATAGACATTCCGGATGACATATATTTATTTATACTGTGGGTGTGTATGTGGAGAAATAAATGGTATACTATCTATGTCAACTTTAGGCCTCTCTGAGCGATGTTAACTCAGCCTTCAATTCTTTCCTGCATGTAGGATGGAAGAATTGACTACGGCGAATTTGTTGCCATGATGCAAAAAGGCAATGTGAAAGGCCATATAGCTATTGGAAGACGGACTATGAGGAACAGTTTGAATTTGAGCATGAGAGATGCACCAGGAGCCCTTTAGCTTCCAACTAAACACGTCAGCAGCATCATGTAAAGGTATCCATCTTCTGTATTTGATGCTGTTCCATTTAATAGTTCCAGACAACATCATTTGCATTTAGATCATGAACTGGATCATATGAACTTTTTAGGGTGATTGAAGATTGCATTTGATAATGTTTGTTTCTTTGGCTGAGTTTCTTTTCAGTATTCTGCTATTAGACAACAAGTTGGCAGTGTTTATTGTGGGTTGGACTATTTGAACCTCTGCATCCCATACTCATACCTTGGCCCATTGGCAGGTTGTACAGCAAAGCAAGAGGAGATTTGGTGGTAGAAGTTTAAGAAACATTTTGCATTCCTCAACTTCAGTTAGATTGCTTTAGGACTCTGAAGATTTGAGTTGGGGCGATTCAGAAGATTTGGGTTGTGGAAATTCTGCTATTTCTTATTCTAGATAGTGATGCTATTGTATTGCTGTATGACCACAGAACATGTTGTAAGATTTGTTGACTCCAGTGTGTGAAATGTTTACCACTATTGAAGATGCTAATTTTTTTTGTTGTTGTGGTATTTTCATTTTAAAAGGTTTATGTTGGTCTTCCTATGATTGTTCTAAAGGTTTCTACCACTTCAGGCTCACCATATTGATAATGCTGAATTCGGATGATATATATATGGTAAAGGAAAATCAGCCTTGTGACATCTGAAAAATGTTTGTAAATCCTTTCTGATAAAGAAATTATGGTAATTCTGTCAATGGTAGAATTATTCTTTTTTGATCAACATTTGGAGGGTAGTTTCACCTTTGGTAATTTTTTTTTTCGAGTAAAGGACTGATGCAGCTGTCCTCAAGTCTTGATTAATGAAATTGTCGAATTCAAAAGAGAGGGGGGGGAGGGGATTAGAGTATTTTTAAAATATTATCAGAAATCTCTACTATTCAAACAAGCATTAACTAGCAAAGAGTGTTTTATTGACTGCTTCATTCGCCAAACAGAACGACAAACATTTGGAGGGTAGTTTCACCTTTGGCAATTAACATGCGCGAAATAGAGAATATGACCATAAATGAATGGTGGGCGGCGGCTATTTGTCTCTTCTGGTCAAGTTTATAGTCACTTAAGAGCAAGTCCACTGGTTGTTTTTTGACTGGGCATAGTCAAGAAAAACCTGACTACATGACCTTGAGATGAATTTTGCAGATTCCACCGGTTGTTTTTTGACTGGGCAAAAGCCACTCTTTCTTGACTACAGCCAAGAAATAAGTCAATTCCATGACTTATTCCATGACCGATCAAAGCCCATATAGAGACAAGAAAACCAACTAAACGTGGCTGACATCATGAGGGAGACAGAAGTGGTCGACGCGCCAAAGCAGGGAGTGGAGCATTCAGACTTCGACGCGTGGCGCAGCCATGGACAGAAAGCAGAGCGCCCCAGAGGTGGGGACGGCATGCCACTTGGCACTAACCCATTGGTGGATTTTGAATAATGGGCCTAACGGTCAAGCAATCCCTGCCCTTCATTTCAATCAAACTTTCAATCCTACGGCTGCCAACAAGCAATGTATATATATATATATATATATATTTGTGAACAGTGTTGACCGGACAAGAAAAACAACGGGTGCAAAAGCCACTCTTTCTTGACTACAGCCAAGAAATAAGTCAATTCCATGACTTATTCCATGACCGATCAAAGCCCATATAGAGACAAGAAAACCAACTAAACGTGGCTGACATCATGAGGGAGACAGAAGTGGTCGACGCGCCAAAGCAGGGAGTGGAGCATTCAGACTTCGACGCGTGGCGCAGCCATGGACAGAAAGCAGAGCGCGCCAGAGGTGGGGACGGCATGCCACTTGGCACTAACCCGTTGGTGGATTTTGAATAATGGGCCTAACGGTCAAGCAATCCCTGCCCTTCATTTCAATCAAACTTTCAATCCTACGGCTGCCAACAAGCAATGTATATATATATATATATATATATTTGTGAACAGTGTTGACCGGACAAGAAAAACAACGGGTGCAAACCCATGTCCAGTGGCAGTGAATAGTAGCTTGACTGGTCGAATTCTTGACTTCTCGACTTTGACATTTCTTGACTACGGGTGCACTTGCTCTTACAAGATCCGTTATCACTCTCTGTCAGACCCAGATTCCAGACCTTTTCAGCTGTCTATGGATTTTGTCTGTTCAAGTAATCTAGGCAAGAAGCCAAAGAACCCCTTGCTTTTTGGGGAATGTTGTTGTCAGTATTTAACATGCAGCAACACCAACTCTAGTGTGTACATTCTGCTTCATAATTAATGAAACCAGGTCAGAGAATAAGGTACAAATCACCAGCAGGCTGTTTTCTATTTATATAAATCTGGGAACCAGTAGCATCCAGGGCATGTGCTGCATACTATGAATTTGAATCAAAGTCGCAGACACGTTTTGTAGCTACATGACGATAGGCCATGTGATGCAGATCTTATTGTGATCCATTTATTCGTGAAAAAAAAAAATTTAGATACATTGCTTACGAATCCTATGTGTTTAAACTTTGAAGTTGACTTGCATCACAATTATTGTCCCATATTAAAGCTGATCCGAAATGTCATAAAAGGCCATCTGTCATTCATGCTGCAGTTTCAGAGGCTACTGAGATTTCCTGCAAGAGAAGATGAAATGATGTCAAAATAAGCATTACACTGCTTTTTTCAAGAACACGAGAAGCTGTGAGATCTGATATATCCATCTAAATTAACATTTCTGAAACCGTCAATAGCAACACTATGACCAAATCATATATATGTTTGGACTGGATCCTTAGCCTGTTTGTTCTAATCATTGGATGCTGAATCATTACTTAGAAATTACAAACCAATAAGTAAACTAATTATAAATGCAAACTTGCCTTCAGAGTTGCTGCGCTTGAGAAGGTGCATCTTGATGTGATGGCACGCCCTTCATCAAATAGCCATCCCACCTCGCTGTAAGTAATGCCATCTTTACCTTCTTTTACTGAACACCACAATTGCTTGGGAAGCAATATGAGACCACTTTCATCTCTTACTGAGTTCTGCTCGCTATCCCCTGAAAGTTCTTGAAAGTCCTGCATTTATCAAGTTCACATTAGTTACTAATTGGACCATGGAGTTGCAAGTTTTTGGACATCCAAGTATTGATGTGCAAATATGTTGATGCAAGTCATCAGTCAATAATATGCTCCAGTGGATCGAAATATGGGTTGTTTTTATACTCATGTTCATCTAAGTAAACCTAGATACAGTCATCATTCTGAAAACTTCTGCTTCTGATTGGTTCTACTAAATTACAACATCTATTGGTCCATAGATCCTTTTGAAATAAATCTTAATGCTATTACCGTATTACACAGAAAAGGCATCAGAATGATATCTGAAAATGTAGAGTAGAATGTAAAGATGCAAAGTTTGAATGTGATTCCCACATTTGCAAAAGGAAAGAATGAAATGAACCACTTCCCTGAGAAAAATTACAGACTTTCAACCAAATATAATAAGTATTTGAAAGTGTACAGCAAGCTTAATGAGCAAATAGCACCATATCATGCATGGATATAAGCAAAATAGCACCAAAGAAGATCATAATTGTATTCAAGGATTTGATTTTCATTTCAGCATAACATGCAGATCATACACACAAAACCAAAATAACTTGGATTTTGATAACTCACATTTTGAGAACCATTAAAATTGGCAACAGCACTGGAGCTCCGCCAAGTACCAACAACTTTTGAAGCTTCCAATGCGGGCGTAGAAGCAAAAGCAGAATCACGGATGGCACATCCACCTAATTGCTCCCCATTTCTGAATGGCCCATACCACTGTTCACAAAGAACTCTAAGACTCTGCAATACCATTTTCATATTGTCTATGCGAATCACCTGAATTATCCTCACACGAGACTCCTTATCTTGAGGATTGATCAAGCAATACTCTACTTCCAACAACTTATTCAAACTCTTATCCTCCACTGGCAAAACAGACACATAACATCCACTAGCCTGATATGCAAAGGCAGAAACTTTGTTGTTCACACCACCCACATTCCTCTCGAGGATGCTGTACCGCGTAGCAGCATCGGCTTCACATCCAACTGTGGGAAGTAGCTCTATGGTCTTGTAGGCAAGAACTTGGTCTTCTGGGTCAGCAAGAGTGGGACATTGTGTCTGCCAGTCGAAAACCTTAACCTCCCACTCCCTGTAAGCATCAGGCACAACCCTTTCTGGGAGTTCAATCGGGTTCCCTTCGGTTGTGAAGTCTGCTCCATAGCCATCCCATTCACCGGACACATTTCTGGCAAATTCGGACCACGCTTTGAACAAATAAAAGAGATTCACAAAAGACAGATTGAATCATAATACATCTTCAATATTACATTCTACACTTCATTATTCAACAGGAAGATTAGAGATTTAGAGATATTTAACCCCAACATCTCTTATCCAAAAAAAACTGGGCATTTTCTTTCTTTGCAAACTTGTACAGAAATTAAGCTTTTCTTTCTATTATACAACTTGCCTCTATACAATCAAAACCTAATAGCTTCAACTGCTCTGCTTTGACTACTAAAACGAAAGATGAAATCTTTTGATGCTGGAGATAGTAATCAGATGCTTTTATACAAACCCAGAAAAATATAGAAGCAAATAAGCAGAAACATCAGTAAAATTTCTGGGTTTAGAATAAACTAACCAGAGGCAGAAGTGGAGGTGGGATTGAAGCTGTTACTGCGATCATCCTCATGAAGTTGGTGTTCAAGGTCAGGAAGGGTGGTCTTGGTTGAGGAAGAGGCAGCGCTCTGGACAACTTGAGCAGCAGTGCGACGATTTTGTGGGTGTGGAAATTGAGGGCTTGAAGGCTTTTTATGAGGAGAAGAAGGCAAGGAAGTGCTTAAGCTTAAAGCTCTAGTGTGGGGGATTACACTGTTTAAAGCCATAGCCATGTGAATTTGGAAAGGTATGGTGGGTCTGAGTGGTGTTATCTATCCTCAGCAACCACCAATGGAGCTGAGAAAGAAAGACAAGAGTTGTAGCCTTGTTTATGAGCTTGGCTGGCTACACAAACAAGAAGAAGAAGATGGAATATTCTATTCTTAGGTGGAGAATCGAAACAAGGGAAATTACTGGACTGGCCTTGATTTGAAACGGTGTCGTATCAGCTTATCCATTTCTTCCTATTTCATAGTTCAGTAAAAACCCGAACTCTGTTTGATCAGAAGATTTTACTGGGTTGGTGTTTGCAGTGAGAAGCTGCAGTAAAAAGGTTATTTTTGCTGCTCTACCTCCCTCTGTTCTATAGTACTGGTTGCAATTTGAGTAGGATGGTAAACTTTACGCCGATAGTGATAGAGGAACTTTGCCTTGGTGAATTTCAAAATTTTAAGATTATCTCAACTTTTGAATGCCCCACCTAAAATCAAATCATGTCGCCACTACTGACTCTCTCACTTTATATCCGGTGTTGTCTAGATTCTGCATTTCTGGATCTGATCTAGGGAAAAAACTCAGCAGAGAAAGGCAGAGGTACGCCTTGCTTGCATGCAATTCAATTCTATTCATCTCACTTTCTTATGTTGCTTTCCTAGCTCCGAGTCCCTTCTGGTCTTTCGTATTGCTCTGCCTAGTGATCTGTATTCTCTAGTCAAGAAAAATCGAAAAAGAACGAGTAAAAACTATTTCTTATGGCTTGAGATGACTTTGAGTTGATTCTTTCTTCCATTTTGCTGTGTTTGTGAATTGTGATTGCTTCATCTGTTCCCTGTGCATCTGTATTTATCCACACAAGAGAGACAAAAAAAGAAAAGAAAGGGTGATTGTCTTCTTAGATTACTTTCATTCCCTTCCACGTTCATCTGTAAATTATTTCATTAAAAAAAAAGAAACAGCATCCTTTCCTAGGTTTTTTTTCTCCCTTACCATGCAGTTGTTCTGTGTACACCTTTATTGATTTCGTTAGTTGTTCCTCTCTCTTTCCTCCTCAGCTTCTTGTTATCATTCCTCGATTCATTTCTTCGTGTGTCGTTCCTTCCCTTCTGATCTTTCTATTATTCGTTTGTTTCACTTCTGACCCTACACCAAAAAAAAAAAAAAAAAGGTTTCAAAGAAATGGAAGCTATCGTTTCATCAGTTCTTGGAAAACTAGCAGAGTACACAGTTGAACCGGTTCTGCGACAGTTTGGTTATCTGATTCACTATGAGAGTAACGTTGCTCGTCTCAACAACCAAGTTGAGAGGCTGAATGCCCAAAGACGCGACGTGGCAGAAAAAATTGAAGCAGCGACCAGGAATTCAGAGACTATTCTTCACGAAGTTGAGATCTGGTTGGACCAGGTGGATCGAACCTTACGAGACAAGGATACGTGTTTTGAAAACGAGCGAACAGCAAAGGCGGAATGCTGCTCAAATGGCTGGTTCCCCAATTTGAAGATACGGCATTCGTTGAGTAGGAAAGCGAAGAAGATGACTCCGGATGTCGATCGCCTCATTGATAACAAGTTTGAGGTTGTAGGCTTCGCTGCCAGACATGAAGGGGCCACCTCCTCCCAGGCATCCAACATTATGAATTTTGAATCAAGAAAATCAACCATTGAAGGTGTGATGGAAGCTCTGAAAGGGAATCAAGTCAATCTGATTGTCATATGCGGCATGGGCGGAATTGGCAAGACAACAATGGTGAAAGAAGTTGTTATCAGAGCAAAGAAGGAGGGTCTAGTTGATGAGCATGCAAAGGTAGTTGTTAATGACAAACCTGATATAAGTAAGATTCAATCTGATATTGCAGAATTGCTGGGCCTGAAACTTGAAGAACAGGTTTTAGAATCAAGAGCAGATAAGTTATTTAATAGATTATCTGCTAAGAGAGTTCTTGTAGTATTAGATAATGTTTGGGAAACGCTGGATTTGCGGGAAATAGGGATTCCCAGTGGTCTAAACAGTTGTAAAATCTTGGTAACATCACGAAACCAAGATATATTCAATGATATGGAAGAAAATAGAAAGAAATTCCCCATTGATGTTTTGCCCGAAAGTGATGCATGGAGTCTGTTTAAGAAGATGGCTGGAGATGACATTGAATCTGATCCCGGGCTGCGTTCGATAGCAGAACAGGTACTCGAGAAATGTGATGGATTACCAGTTGCAATTTCAACTCTGGGAAGCGCACTACGGCGGAAAACGAAAGCGGTCTGGAATGATGCACTCAGACTATTACAAAAGCCTTTCGGGGGAGATATTCAAGGAATGAAGAAGAACGTGTATCAGTCAATCAGGTTGAGTTACGACTTTCTGGAAAGAGAGGAGGCCAAATCTTGTTTTCTGTTGTGTTGCATATTTCGAGAAAGCACTAATATATGTGTTGAAGATTTGGTGACGCATGGATTTGGTCTTGGGGTCTTTCATAGAATTGATTCAGTTGAAGGGGGAAGGGATCGTGTAGAAGCCTTGGTTGACACACTCAAAAGTTGCTATTTATTGTTGGACAGTGACAAAGAAGAGTGTGTAAGAATGCATGACGTGGTGCGTGCCGTAGGCTTACATATAGCCTCTGCTGAGAGTGAAGGCACATTTCTTATAAGACACGGAGTGGCATCGGAGAATTGGACCCGGGGATTCATTTGTACATCACTGACAGCCAATAAAAGTACTCATGAGCTTTTGTTGTTGTCATGCACAGATGATGAAAAGAGATCCGATGTGGACACACTAGGCACATTGTATGGAGTGGAAGATCTTAAGGTCTTGGACATCTCAGTTCCTTATAAGGGTCTTTATACATGGATAACGTTTGCTATTATGTCTAGAACAAGATTGGAATCACTTCCGGTACTTATGAGAAACATTCAAACTCTGTGTCTAAGGGGTTTAGAACTCAAATTGGAAACAATTTTTATGATTGGGGACCGACGGACACTCACGATACTCCGCCTAGGTGGATCTTCCATACAGCATGTACCTGAGGAATTTAAAAACTTGTGCAATCTAAAGTTGCTAAATTTGGCGGATTGTTCGGAACTTCAAGAAATCTCACCAGGTGTCATATCAAGTTTAACCAAACTAGAAGAATTGAACTTGTGGGGTAGCTTCGAGGACTGGAATGATGTGCGGATTATTCAACTTTCATCGGAGCTACTGCAGTTGCCTTTGTTGACGAGTTTAGAAACCACTCTGTCTGTTGAGATTCTGCAAAACAGCAGGCATCTATTTGCTAAGCTTAAAAGATTTAGGCTCTGTATACTAAAAAATAAAAGACGTGTACCCAAGTTTCTCCGCAGTATACCACTTTACAAATTGCCCGCAAATCCTCGTGACAACTTCTTGAGACTTGAAGATCTTGGCGCAGACTGCTCTCTTCTGGAAGTCTCTGTGTTGCTAAAGACAACTCATTTTCTACACCTAGGAAATGAAACTTTGGCCCACCCTTTCAATGTAGTAGATGCAGAGTGCGGTGGAAACTTGAAGGGTCTTTCGGTCAAAGACTGTCATGCTCTGGAATATCTCGTTGACTTAACTCGTGCTGAAACTACTCCTGTAGTCTTTCCTGTCTTGGCTTCACTGGAGATCTATGGTGCACAGAGGCTGAAGGAGATTTTTCATGGATTACTGCCAGTGGGGTCGCTTAAATCACTACGACGTTTAATCATACACCGGGCGGATGAATTAAGGCATGTTTGGAAGACAGAAAGCCAGTTTGACCGCCTGGAAAGTCTAACATTAACGATTGTCAATCGTTGCAAGTTATTGTTGCTTGGCAAGAATCGGGACATCATCATGCGGAAGAACCCAGGGAGATCAACTTCCCTAATTTGACACAGTTGGAACTTGCAGAACTACCAAGCCTCGTTGGGATATGTAGCAAAAAAGTCTGCAAGCTCAACTTCTCTAAATTGTTAGATTTACAACTCAGAACGCTTCCGCGATTCAGTGGTCAGTGGTTGAATGGTTTGGCTCCAACAAGTAACTCTAATGACGTCGATGTACAACAGGTATTCGACCCTTTTCCTTTTCTTTTCCGGTAAAATTGCATTTCTGAAGAGTGTTTAGAAAAGATGATACGTGTGTCTAGCACTTTTGTTTTTTTATTTTTATATTCGGTCTGAATGTGGCACTTTAAATTTGAAAAACAAAAGATTATTACATGGAAGTAAATGTCGAAATGATATGTAAGAGCATCTTCAACAGTAGGAATTATTTTGTAGTTAAATATAGCTAAAATTGTGAAATATAGCTATTGATTTAACAATGTTGCTCTAGCAGTAGTAGCTATTTATAAATAATATACTATATTTTATCCAATCATAACCTGACATGTGGACAAAAGAGGAGAGAGGAATATAACTTTTGCTTTAGCTATGCATGATTCTCTAGCTAAATATAGCTAGCCAATTTAGCTAAAGCTAAATTTAACTTAACAATAGCTAGTCTGTTGGAGTTGAATTTTGCTTTAAAAATAGTTATATATAGCTAAAATTTGAATTTAACTAGTCTGTTGGAGATGCCCTAACAATTACAGTCTGCAGGTACGTACATTATCACTGGTCACCATGTTTCATTAGTGGATCTATGTTGGTACGGGCCCAATGTTTGTCGACCAAAAAACAAAACAAAGAAAAGATCGATTTATAATGTTTATAATGTAACTTGATCAAGAAAATTATAGCTAAATGCCTGGCCTTTGGCCCTTATTTAATAGTACTAGCTTCATATATGTGCAATGCCCAGGGTAATAGTAAAAAATTTAATACGTTTTGGTCTCAAATATCAGTCACAAAAGTGAATAAAAGTTGAGAAACTACATGCAACAATTTATGAATTGAAATTGTGTTTCTAACCCACTCTTTTCTTCTTTTTTTGATATTCTTTTATTTGATTTTGATATTTTACCATCATGACATTTTAGATGTGTTTTATATGAATTAAGGTTTATTTTATTCAAAGGGTATATATGTCAATCAAATTTTTGGTAGAGCCTTTGACACCAAAAGAATGGTTTCCATTTATAGTAGTAGAGATAATCTTAGGGAGATGATTTTGTCATTTTGACATTTCAGTTTTACACTTGCACTTCACTTGTAAATATGCAGTGCAAATAATATAATATATTGAAAAATGAAGTGTCAAAATCATTGCCATTATTTTACATTGACAATCTTAATTAGTATGGTGTAAAGCCTTGAATCAATCATACAGTATTTGTTACATCCATGAATTCGTTCAGTTTTTTAAGATGTCTATTACTAATGCAGCCTAAGAGGAAATTGATGCAGTGAAAAGTACTTAAAGACTAGGTGGTATTTGCAGGTTGATTTTCCACTCTTGAGACTTCTGTATCTTGAACATATGCACAACTTTGAAGAGATATGGCACAACCAACTCTCTCCCTACTCATTCTGCGAACTAAGAGAACTCAACGTGAGACATTGTGACAAAATATCACATTTGGTACCAACATACATGCAAAACAGATTGCAGAAATTGGAGAAGATACATGTGTCCAAGTGTTCTTCGCTACAAGAGATTTTTGAATTGAGGAGATCGAGGGTCAATGAAGATGAAGGATCAAGGGAAACACCGTCAAATATTTACCAACCTGATCAAGGAATACTACAAATAAACAATCAGATCAAATTCTTTCAGCATCTAACAAATTTATCCGTCGATGGATGTGAAAGTTTGAGAAAATTGTGCTGTTCTTCCATTGCAAGAAGTCTTGTGAACCTTGAAAAACTAGAAATCAGTGAGTGCAACAGGTTGGAAGAAATAATAGCAGCAGAAGAGGGTGAAGAAGCAGAGGATAACAGCATGTTCCATCTCAGACTTTTGACTCTTCAAAATCTACCAAATCTCGTAAGTTTTTTCAGAGAAGAATGTGCTTTATATTGGCCATCCATGGAAGTCATAACTATTAAGGACTGCCCCGAAATGAAGAAATTCTGTTCAGGATCGCTTATCACATCAATGGAAATGAAAATAGAAATAAGTGGTAAAGTTGATGAGAATATTCACAGGGAGCTTGACATGAGTAAGAGGAAAGCCTGATCTGCATTTTAAGATCCCTATAAAATGTATACTATCATCCCTAACAGGTTCGTAATTGCAATTCTTTTGTTCAGTACTATCATCTGTAATTTTTACTACTTTTGGGCTGCTGTATCAATGTACGTGTCACTTATAAAATGTCGTATGTGTCAAATTTTCAGATTTAGATTGAGAGTTGCATTTCAGCGCGTGCAGGAGTGAATCTGGAGCAGTTACTTTTTTTTTTTTTCCTTTGGCAGAAGAGCTGTTAATTTCACAATTTGGGGCCACTGTGAGATTGTTACATGTGTTTGCAAGAATTCCTGAATAAGCGAACTTACGCCTACCTAGCAGACAATAAGATTGATAGTTGTGTGATAAAAAAAAAAAAAAAGGTGTGTCATTTGTTTATTTTGTAAGATGAGAGGTTTTTGTTATTGTGTATTAACTTTTATGGCACGTTTACTAACTTGAAATCGGAATAAATCATGAATCGGAGACAGCTGGAATGGGAGAAGAGAGGAATCGGTATGAGAATAATTTAATTCCATTACGCTGTTTACTTACCATGTGGAATCGGAATAAGAATGAAACTGATTACGATTGATGTTGTTTACTTACATTTAGGAATGAGAATTAAACTACTTCGATTACTAAAATACCCCTAGAAATTGAAAAGGGAAAAAGACAGCTATATGATTTCAAACACACCCCATAAATCGACAACCCGGAAGTCCGATACAATGAGACGGTGGACAACTCGTCGGCGCCGCCGCAATGTATCTAGCGCATCCTATCAGAAAAAGAAAGAAAAAACATCATATATCATGAAAAGCAAATTACCAGACAAGAATATGTACACCCTTTTTCGACTTTTGAAATTTGAAGGAAAACTATAAAAATTCTAGCTTCGTTCTTTCTAAAAAAAGCTTGCTTCTAAGTTGGTCAATATCTATCATGCCAAATTAGTGAAAGAAAAAAAGAAAGAAGGAGAAGACCAGAGAAGAGAGGACAAAGATCGGTGACTAACCAAAGGAGTCCAGCCGTTTCTTTTTTGTCATTGATGTTTTCTGATGTCGACAACAGTATATATATTTCTAGGGTTGGGTAATTTGGTGTTATTGAAATTATGTTAGGGTATTTTTGGTATAAAAAATTGATTCCGGGTGGGTTGATTTCTAAACTCATCTCCCCCCTAAGGTTATCGAATTCTTGAGTATTCAGGAATTGATTCCTGATAAGTATGCGGGACCCACATTCATTCTGATTCCCTTACATGTAAGTAAACGACGGAATTCTCTTATTCCGGAATCATTCCATCCATTCCCATTCTGATTCCAAGTTAGTAAACATGTCATTATTTCATTCAGAGGAACTGTTTGGCTCCAATTTTACTGCAGCTGGTCAACAGTCTCTTTTCTGCGCGGGCGTGCCAGCACCGTTCGGGTGCGGTCGTTGGGGGTGTCCCTTGACCTGACTTCTTTTGAGCGATTGTGGACGAGGAGAGCACCAACCTCGTCGTGGGATTCTTTGTGCCTCGTGGTGAGGACTTTTGCTGAGCTTCTTGAAAATCACCAAATCGATACTCGATGTTGTAGATCGAGCAGAGCGAGAACCACCGGGAAGTGAGGAGAACTTGCTAAAGCGTGACTTTAGCTTGGCTGGGTTGCTAGGGCGTTACCCTTGCTTGGCTGGTTCTGTAACCGTTGTGGTCGCGGCACTACCGTCGGCTCCCGAGGAGACTAGGACCGAAGCACGTTGACAGAGGGTTTGGTGGCACTGAAAGTCGGCTTCTGAGAAGACTAGGACTAGGAGTGTGATCACCGGTAAGAGAAAGAGAAAGAGAGGGAGAGGAGTTGCTCTTACAGAGGTTTGCTCTAGAGAGAACTTAGATCATCTTAGAGATGTTGTTGTTGAATGTGAATGTGTCTTTTAGAATGAGAGGAGAATGTGTTTATATAGGGAAGAAAAAGAAGAGTGAAATGATGAGTGGAAGAAAAATAATGAAAGTAGATCTAAGTTCACTTGTAAAATATGGAAAAGATAGAGAAAAGATGAAATGAAAGCAAAGCATGAAGGTGCAGCAACATGGAAGTGGTGATGATCTATTAAAGAGATTGTAGAAGAAAAATATATCCAAGGAAAAAGAGAAAAGCATCTAGCTTTCTTCATGTGGGTAGGAAACATGAACATGTGAATATTGAGCTGGTTTTAGGTCAGTTTCTGCCCCTTTATTCCTTCAATTATTTCTCCAACAAGACTTCATTATATGCCTTCGACTTCTTCATATGAAATGTTCCACTATGAGTGTAGATCATCCTGACAAATTTTCAGATTTTTATTCCATGTGGTTGGGCCGAAAATGCTGCTGGACCTCTTACAGGTCCAGTTTTCCAGTTTTGCTTCTGTAGAAAATTGGGCTGATTGTTTGAAGGCCTTCCACTCAAAAAAAGCTCTTGCACTCTTCATAAAAAATGATCCTTGGGCTGTCTAGAATGGATCTGCAGAGTTTCAGCTCATTTCAAGTTCATTTGGTCAGGCGGCCGCCCCTCCTTCCTTGTTTAGCTCGGTTTCTCCTAGCCGAAGTAGGAAAATGTGCTAAAGTTGACTTTTCATGTTTACATGCTTCCATTCTTCCATAATAGGCTTTATTTAGCCTCTAAATATATATTTCGAACTTGTCGACAATATATAGCTTGAGCCACTGACATTGGCTCAATTTCTCCAAGACGTGCCTTGTCAGGCCAAAATGTTCATTTTGGGTCCAAACAGGAACGACCTGATTGGCTTTGGATTGCATTAAATAAGGTTTTTGTGGTTATATTTTTTATTGTATCAATAAAATTGCAGGCAGTGATGGCTTAGTATTCCTTTGGATTACAAGGTGGAGAGAGACTTGCGTGGGGCACCCGCACCACGTGGCATATGCGGCAGACCAATCACGGCCTAGCAGGGGGTCTTTTGGATATTGTATATTTAAGGAACAGGGGCATTTTCAGAAGAGAGAAAAAAATTTCTTTGTTCTGATTGGATGGCCTTAAAGCCGCGTGGTGGGAAACCCCCACCTAAGAATTTCTCTACAAGGTGATGGCCTAAGTTGCCATGT
This sequence comes from Rosa rugosa, assembly GCF_958449725.1. Taxonomy (NCBI): domain Eukaryota; kingdom Viridiplantae; phylum Streptophyta; class Magnoliopsida; order Rosales; family Rosaceae; genus Rosa; species Rosa rugosa. Next base: position 36,226,305 of record NC_084822.1, read on the forward strand.
TGGGCCTTTATTTCAGTTTTGTCTTAGTTGGCCTAGCCGCCTAGGTGGGTCTTCTTTTGTAATTTGCACTGTTAACTGTCCCTTTTGGTCGCTGTTGATGTCTCTTGTTGTGCTTGATTTGCGGGCGTGCCAACACCTGTTGGTGTAATTTTGCCAGGTCTTGGACTTGTACCTAACACTTCCTGACTTCTTCTCACGACTGCAGACCTAGAGTGATAACTCTAGGTGAAATTTTTCAGTTTCCTTGAGGAAGGACTTTCGCCTTTAACAAATCAGATGTTTGTCAAAAGTCACTGATAGGCTTCACCTAACTATTGACACTAGATAGTAAATAGTGTATCGATACTACACTTGAGAATGTGTTCGACTCCTTGATTCGAGTGTCCAAGATACAAAGTTGTTGCCTAAGCTTGAAGGGGGAACGATGTAGCTGCTCCAGACACTGAACTCGCCTAACTAGCCCAATCATCAAGTCTTGTAGGCATCCACCCTAGCAAACTATCCATGTTGGACTGGGCCAAACCTACCCAACTCTAAATCCAGGACGAAAAGCCCAAGACCAAAGCAAGGAAGGAGCAACCCAGCCAACACTCATCCTCAATAGCGCCACTGACGCCACCGCTAAGGTTTTTGGCAGATGTCCGCCTCAACAAAACCATATAAACCACCAAAATCAATCTCTGAACCCTGCTCCTCTACACACTGCAATAACACTAGTCGAAGCAAACTAAACAGTTTAACCAGAGGGACGTACATACACCAAGCAACAAAAAGCCACCAATTCGCTCCTCACTACCACTTTATCCTCCAGATGCGGACAACGAGTGTCACTGAGAACGAATTCATGACCACCGAGATAGTTAACAGAGCAATCGCCGACGAATAGCGGTGTAAATGCAAGTGCGCCGTGAAATAGCGGCCTAATTAGAGACCTCCCTCGCCGAGAGGACTGGGTGCACGAGCAGCGAGCGCCGTCGAAATACAGTTGTGACTGTCAGTGTTGGGATAACCGCTAAGCAGCAACAAGCAACGGGCAGAGGCCCAATCTAGGGTTTTCTGAAATACTTTCTTAGGCGCCTGAGGCACGTTTTACTAACCTCCTACCATTATTAATTTTGTGGAATAGATTTCTCCATTTCATTATTCAAACCTCGTAGCCTCGTAGGAATGTTCAAAAAAGAAAAAAACCTAATTTTTTTCTACTTTTTTCTTCTTTAATATGGAAAAAGAGGAACATATTCAAGTTAAGTGACTCACCTCTACATCCATATTATTCTTGATTAATGGATAATTTTGTCTGGAAGTGAACATAAAATTTGATTCCCGAGCTACAGTATGTGCGTTACACCTATTATTATAGTACATCCTAAATAATAGCATTAGTATGTGCGTTACACCTATTATTATAGTACATCCTAAATAATAGCATTACTCTCATGCTCATCAACACCAGAATAACTAGCCATGTGAGATATTCTATCTGCCTCACAATTTGCTTTACGGAATACAAGACCCGCATTGATGTCACCCAATGATGTTAAGTATGCCCTGCAATCACGTGTCGTACTTTGTTTTGGCAATTTGGATTGCTAATGGGTACCATCCAATTCAAAGACACCCAAATTAGTGTTACTGTCTTTTCTATTTTCTTTTCAGGAAAACATTGTGGAGTGAAGATGTGAAAATGAAGAATTAATGCGAATCATCTAAACGAGATTGAGTATTTGACCTCGCATGCAATCCCTCACTTTACGAAAGTACCGTAATAAACTGAAAATGAGCCTTACTTTGTGCGGTGGATTCGTCTTCCGGCCACCGCAAACCATTTCAGTTATTAAAATGTGATTCATAGAAGCTTATGAATGTGGTCCTCCAGGACAAGTTTTGATAGATTAACAATACATATTGGTTAGCATGTCCGTCCTGCAATCCCTCATCGTAATAGATTAGTATTTAATTAAGGAAGAAAGAAACCGATGATTGGCATTTGGCAGCTCGATCAGAGCATAATTGACTTTCAAATAAGTTCGTTCTCTTCCAACTATTTAGTCGGTGCAAATCATGGGATCCATGTGCTTCCATGCTTTGGTCAAACTCGCAAAACTAAAACAAATCACATATATAATCTCTTTGCCCTTTTTATCATCTTGTGTTTGGACACAGAAGTATCCCTCCAATTATACACAACCGACACTTTCTACTTGGTTCAGGTTCAGGGCTTTCAGCTGTAAACGAAAAAGAAGGACTAGTCCTTCACCCCAATTATTTTGTCATGAAAATCTCTAGTTACATATAACATGTCAACCCCACAATGCTAAATTTTGGTACGAATTCAAGGAGAGTGTAAACACACAATCGGAATTGAACTTTCATGCGTAGTCTTTGTCTACAGAAAGTTGTTCATGATGTTATTTGTTTGGTGGCAATGTATGACATACATCACCGACGATCCAAATTTTTATAATTGAAATGCCAAACACAACTATATTTTTGGCTTTGTCTACGCTTTTAAGGTATTTAGAAAAAAAAAAAAATTAACATACCCATTTGAGATATAGGAGAAGAAAAACACGCGTAAAGTACTCCAAAACATAAGCTGTGTGAAATAAATTGTAAACCCAAATATTTCATGTTTAATTCCTTTTTCATGTTAATTCGTTACGAGTGAAGAGAAACATGACACTTTTAAAAGTTTCTTGGGGGTTTTACAAAGACTTATCAATGAATTGGAAAGGCAAAGCTAACTTCACTCGCAAGGCATCCCTCACCTTAGATCTACCACCGCAATAAGAATTATATTCAGAAATGTGGACTGAAAGCAAGATCTCCAAGAAGAATGAAAGAGCAGCTAATAAATATTCCACAATCACTAGAAAACTAGCACATAATATTTGATACAAATTAATTATGGAGTTGTCTGCAAAAGTAATTGCCTTTAATCCAAAAAAATTAAAAATAATAACAATCATAATAAATCGGTATTTACTAATGAATGAAATGCTGTCTAAATCTAATTAAGAAGATGATAATAAGCACCAGCAAAACCCTGCAATTTCCTTCGGTTGGATCATCACCGGCGCGGACGACCAGAACTCGTTTCTTCCGGATCCCGAGACCCGCACCGACAAAAAAAATTGCAGAGAATCCAAGAGGATTTCGATCCGATCCGACCCGACGAGCAACGACCAAAGCAGCAAGTAGCTAGTTCTATAACAAGCCCCCACATAGACACATAATAGAACAAGAAAAGATATCATCTAATTACAATCATATAATCAATCTTCTTCATTCATTCTGGATTTCCGAACAAGAACATAGCAACCTTATTCCGATCTTCACTTCTTCGTTTTGGGGTAGTTCAACGAGTTGTAGGGCCTGTAAGTTTGAGGAAGAGTGGTGACGTTGTCGGAGCTCACGAGCTTCCGGAGCTCGGACCGGACTTTGAAGAAGACATGTCGCCAGCTGCCTCTGTTGTCGGAGCCGAGAATCTTGGTCTCCTCCTCGTTCATCTCCAGATCCTGAGCAAAGATGGGCTTTCTGGAGAGGACCCAAGTCCAGCCCCAGTCCCACCATCTCTTAATGGACCCGCCGGCGTACTCGCCCATGGCGGAGACGGACTTGGACCGCTGCAGGGCCCAGGTGGTGGCCGGGGAGGAGATGGGCTGGAGCTTGAGGGAGAGGGACGACAGCCTTCGCCGGAGAGCAGGAGCCTGGTCGAGGCCGGAGCCCTGCTGGGAGACGGGTAGGGCGCCCTGGTTTGTGGGCATTCTCTTCTGGAGGCTCTGAACAATGGAGCTCATGATGAAGATGGAGGAGAAGAGAGAATGAAGGGAGGGAAATGGGTTTGGTGGTGTTTATGTGTGAGGAGGGGGTGGTGAGGTGTTGTGATCAGAGCTCCTCCATCACAGGCTGTTCTTATTCGTATTCGAGTTGTGGGGCTTGGGTTCTGGTGGGGTCCATTTCTTCTTCTGAATTCTGAATTCTGCGATTTACAGCATTTTCTCCTCTGTGATGGAAGACAGGACAGAGGGAGGGCGTGTTTTCTCGGAAGCACGGGAGTTTATAGGTTCATTCTCGCGATATGTTTGCGTGGGGGGGGGGGGGGGTCTTGATTTGGGGGTTAAGTGCTAATTAAAATAGGGTTCTTTATTTGGGGGTTGAAGTGCTAATTGGAATAGGGTTCTTAAAATGGAGAACAGGTTTAATTTAGCTGGAGTCATCAATTAGTACTATTCTTAAAATCTAAATTTAAAGATTTCTGGGTCCATGAATACCTTTATTAAATATAGCGAGTGCTCGGTTAACTCCTCAATTAGAACCGGACATTAGTAAGACATATGATACAATATTTAGCACATTTGTGAAGTTAATAATGCACTAATTACTAACTTGAGACTACCGTATTAAACTAGAAAAAGTCTTTTATTGTGCAATATTTTGAAAATGGTGATGGCAAAACCTAGAAAATTAAATAGTGATAAGGTCGTGTCCTACAACGAATTCAGATGGTATGTTGGTTTCTGAGCAAGAGTTTGGGTTGGAATCTAACTATGGCAATCAGGTCCTTAGCAAGGTTTCAAATATTCGGATTAGGATCTAGGATCTCCATGACTTAGGTCATCTTCAGTAGGAGAGCTATATTGGGGCTATGACTATAATTTAGCCCTCATAAATATTATTCTTTATTCATGAACAAGTGAACCATCGACATGGCTAAATTTTAGCCCTTTCAAGTATTTTATGATTTTACATTATATTTTTTAATTTTTATGAATTTATTTTATTTTAATAGTATTTTAAATTAGACTAATCATTGAGAAAAAAAATTAATTTTTAAGGTGTATATTTGGATGAGATATTTATGTGGTATTGTTGATAACATTTTCGGATAGGATTTTTAAGTGCCAGCCACTTCGGAAGCAAATCTGTAGATTCTTGATTAGATATAGTATCGATGTGACAAAACTAATCATTACAGAGTCATATCAAATTTACCAATAGGATTTTTGAATGCCACGTGTCGTGTTGTGATCAACTCTCTAGATTTTCGATTAGATTTTATGCATACGTGTCAATTCTATCTTCAGTTTCAAACCTCAATAAAAATGGTGGTTTCGGATGCATATCTCACTATCTCTTCTATCTCCTCTCTAATTGTTCGTTCAGTTTATGACTTTTCATTACATTTTGCAATGAATTCGAACTGGTTTTCTCAGTGGAATGAGAGGTGACGTGAAGACGATGATTCAAACTTAAGATTTGAATCGATATTATTGGATAAAAGATTCGAGTATTTAATTTTGGCTCTAAAAAGGTCGTTTGCCATCCACCAAGTCCTTGACACACTTGGTAGGCTTCTTTTTCTTGGTTTTTGGACCACCACTTTACGGTGTTTATTTTCAGATATTTCCGCACTAGCGTTGTTGGATAGTTTACATCGATTATTGTTACAATTACAATCTCCACTGCTTAACTAACATTTGCAGTGTGTTGGTCGATGTCTCATGGAATTTGGTTGACCTTATTTTTAATGCAGTTATACATCTTAGTTTGCTTTATTACTTTCTACTTTTCTATGCATTTTTACATCTACTTTTTTTTTCTTTATCCTTACCTAATTCACCTCACCCAACTCGGATACTAGTAAAATTTGACTCACGATCTTCACGTATAATTCATAAGCAAAAGTGCATTCCTTTTTATATATAAATTTTTTTGAGACCCATATCTTGGCTACTTAAACTTAAGGTTGGCCGTGCACATTTGAATGCTCTTTTTAACGTTTCAATTAGTTTTACATGTTGTGTAGTAAATATGGTTGTGCACCAGCTATGTGATGGAATAATGGTTCTCCTAATCATCGATCAAGTCCGGAAGACATTGTTGTATTCTTTGCTACTACTTAAACAAAAGACGTGATACAATTTTGTTTCTTTAAAAAAATAAAAATAAAGCATAAATAGTTGGAACAACATGAAATCATTTCACACGTTAGAGTATTATTTGGTCTTAATTACATTGAATGACTAGATATTTTTGTAATACTTCTATAAAAAGAGACATAAAATTAGATTATTACACGTCGTGAATCATAGGTTTACATGGTAGGAATGGAGTTTTGGTTGGTGCACTACTAAGTTAGTGACACATAATAAACAAATTTTTGATGCGTTGTTCGTTTTGGCCGTTATCGGGTTGTTGGCATTGTTGCTTACCCAATGATTACCAAGACTGTTTATTTGTTTAATACACATCGATGCCTTCATAATTACCACAAAGCAAAGCAATAATATAAAGGAATATATCGCGAGAAATTCAGACATTTATCGTATCGGCCAGAAAACGTGGGGAGAAGGAGCCAGAGTGTGATTGCAGGGTCCACCTTTCAATCGTCGGTTGTAAAGTCTGGATCTGCCGCTTAAATATTTCGATACATTCCCTCTCTTACATTGCTTGCATTAGTGTTCATCTAACGTTGTTAATGTGCACAAATAATGGTACACTAATACTAGTACCTACACTTCTATTCATACTCTTCACTATGTACACCTCAATCGTTCTTGGGCAAATTTTGAGAATTCGGGAATTCAAGGAGAAGTAAATTTAGGGCCCTCGAAATTTTCAATATATTGATTAATTTTTTCTTTTGATTAGATTGAATTAATTAAAAATAAAGATTGCATAACACAATACATAAATGAATCAAAAACTATCTTCTCAAACTGAGGACTAAGATCAAATTATTAAAAATCTAAAAATAAAATATTAATTTCATAACATGCATAAAACAATAATATTATCTATGAATAAACTTCAAACTTCAATACCAGCTATTGAAGAGAAGAAAATGAGTTGGAGTTGAAATTAAATTTGTAATCATTCTCTTCCATTTATGAATTTTTACCTTCCAGTGATCAGCAAAAAAAAAAAAAAATTTGTCCCACTTAATTAATTTTTAATGGGAGTTGTCACTAACAAAGTTTTCATCTCTCTAAGAAAACCCTAAGGATGCGGCTTCAAGACCTGTGAGCATTCTCGTCCGACGACGCCCCTGGCCTCTTGGCTTTGCTGCCGGGCGGGATTTGAATGATTGCCTTTGTGATTCTTGGGATAGAGTGGTTTTGATCAAGGTTTTTTGCAGGGTCTGTTTCTTAGCAGTGTTTCCGGTGGTCAACTTTGTACTCTGGTAGCCGTGTTGTCGGGGACTGGAGAAACTCGTTTTGACAGCGTCAGCTTGTGGTTTCTATGAAGGCAGAAGTCGTGTGTTGTTGGGTCGAGCGATTCGGTGGGGCGCCATGGTGGCGTGAGAGATGGGTCATGGCGGCGTGTGATGTTGGTCGTGGCGGCATACGATGTCGGTCGTGACGGTGTCAAGGCGGAGTGCGGTGGTGTATCAGGGATTCTGGTACGGCGGCGGTTGCCGGGTCGAGTCAAGGCTGCCTTGATGGGCCTTGGTTGGGTCACTCCTCTCTAGGCTACGTTTTTTGGGCTTCTATGGTGGGCTTCGGTGTTTGCCCTATGCTCATCCCTATATTTTTAGTTTGTCTAATTACAATAAATTCCTTGTATTTAGGAAGTAAAGCACCAGTGTGCACTCTATGTATCTCTAGCGCATTTGGAGTAGTACCAAATGAAGGTCTTCGCTACCTCTACGTTTTTGATTATATAATGAGTAGGACTATATGTACGTACCACTTGTGGGTACTACCACTAGCTTCTTGTTTGTCTATGCCCTTAAATGACAGCAGAAGAGTATGTAACGGCCTATTCTGGCTTGTGATGAATATATTTTTTTCCTGATTCAAAAAAAAAAAAAAAAACAAAGTTTTCATCAATAAATGTACAGTTCATTTATATTTATTTTTTACAGGAGACAAATAAATCAGGTAACAGCGTGCAACTTTTCATATATAAACTTTTTTGGGGTCAGCCTAGTCCGTTTTGACCAAGTATGAAATATCTGCGAAATTTCTAATATATTACTAAATTTTTTTTTTTTTTAGAGTGACCGATATATTATACAAAAAATACTTTATCTTCCACCATTTCTGTGAAACTTATCCAATATAGTTAAATATCCTCGATGTATAAGATATTTAAGATATATCTTAATAAAATGAAGAAATATCTGCAAATTCTAACGTGGAAAAAAAAAATCAAAAAGTTACCAAACATATATTATGGAACATGGAGATTATGTGGGGTGTAAAATTTTAACAACGATTTCTAATTACGAAATTGTCTAATAGAGAGGTAGCGCAACTTGTTTGGGAAACCTCCCAAGATGGATTTAGGTGAGGTGAAATTCTCTCAAGGCGGATTTAGATAAGAAGAAATCTCCTCAAAGCGAATCTAGGTGAGAAGTAATTTCCTAAAGGAGAATCTATGTGGGAGAAATCATCGCAAGGGGAATATGGGAGAGGAATAATCCTCTCAAGGCGAATTTGGGTGAGAAAAATATTCTCAAAGCGAATCTGGGTGAGAAGAAATCCCCTCAAGGCGAGTCTATGTGAGAAGTAATTCTCTAAAGGCAAATCTGTGTGAGTAGAAATCCTATCAAGGCGAATATGGGTGAGGAATAATCATTTTCAAGGCGAATATTGGTGAGGAGAAATCTCCTCAAAATGAATCTGGATGAGGAGTAATCTCCTCGAGGGGAATCCGGGTGAGGAGAATTCATGATGGAGCAATATCAGCAAAAGAAAACAAACCTGATGGAGAGTTTCAAAAAGCAACTCACTCACTTCATCTTTCTCAATTATATGCATCATGCCACCTAAGATAAGACACGAAACTATAGAACAATTGGTCATGGTGCTCAAGAGAATATTGTTCATAGGAGGAGGACTAGAGGTGCAACTGATGATCAAAGTAGCTCATTTGATGTTGTTTCAGTTGCCTTAAGTTTTGACTCTATCAGTTTAGGCATAAAGTGCAATGGGACCTCAAATGAATCTGATAAAGGCAACAATCAATTTAGCTATGACGCCTATGGATATAATCAATGTGAAGAAGTACATGACGAGTCATCCAGTTAGATAACTCTTATAAGGGAAAAAGTCAGCATCTCCAAAAAGATTTATGATTATCATACACTACACGTCGTACTGTACAAGTCACATGTCTTGGTTTGATTATTGTAGTTTCATAGACCAATGAATGACTTTTCAACCACTTAGATTCTCTTTTTGGATGTAGATGAAGTTAAAATTCATATCTATTTACATGTAAATCCAGTAAATTAACTGTTTTCTAAAATATTCCCGATATTTTCAATATATATATATATATTAAGTTTCGTTAGATTTAACCGATATTCTTTGATATTGACAAACTCATCTTAAGGATGGAGAACCAAAATATATATCCACGAGGCTGAGGAAGTTAAGAATATACACACGCACACACGCAGCATTATTTCTTTTGTTTTCAGCAGTAAAGGATCTCAAAATCAGAAATTGAAAATGATGGAGTAAACGTGTTTCATAGACCATTTTGGAGCATTCATATATGAATCATTTTTCCAAAAGCGGTTGGAACACCGTGTTGGGAAAGGACTTGGCCAAGGAAAACTAGAGTCGTCACGATAGGAAAGATAAATGACCATAAGGATCACCTCTCCAAAGAAGAGAAAGAAGACCCTAACTTAGAGTTTGTTACTGCACCTGCCATGAGAACCGCTGCTGCTGATAAAAGGAGGTTAAAAAGATGTACGTCAATACTACCTCTGCAATCCATATTATAAATACTCCGATGGTGATTCCGATCGAAAAGAAGAACAAACGAGTATGTGTGGAAGGCTGTGTGACTAGTTCCGAATTCTCGTATCCAAACTTCAATCTGGAGATCTTCTCTTCTGAGACTCGTGAATGTAGAGAATTATGCTCCCGGCTCTTTTCTTCATTTGCCACTTTTTTTGGCCATACAACCAGTTCTGCCACTGCTTACAATGGAATGTCGTATTGGTGGTTATAAGGATGACTATATTTGAGTTGGATCTCTCCGCATCCACCAGTAGTACTAGTAATATTGCTGAATGTCAGTTCATTGAGCTGAGTGAGGGTATAAAAACTGGAGGCATAGGCCATTTAGCTGTGAGCGGAGGGAGGCTACGGTTGTGTGGGACTCATGAAGTCCTCCATGACGACGAAGGTCGACAGGTATTCAGAGTTCGGGAGTTGAAACCAGTTGTGGAAAACAGCAAAGGCAAATTTAAATGAATAGTCGACAAAGTTCCCATAACTTGCAAAGATATTGAGGTGGTCAGGCCTTACCAGATTTCAGTGACTTTCCACCCAAACAATGAGGATATGGATATTTAAGATATGGTCGGCGACATTATCACTTGCAACCTCCATGGCGGAATGTTAGAGACAACTACACAGATTAAAATTATTGGGCATATAAGGAATTCCGCTACCCATTTTCGCTCCCATGGTGGCCTAACCCGGTCACTAGACTCTAGAACCTCTAGACTAGCTAGAGTCGATGCTACAGCTAAAAGAAAAGCTTTCTTCTAGCTTTGATGTATTGAACTTTCTTCTAGCTTGATGTGTACCGAATCTAAACTGATGGTGCAATGTCTGTCAAGAGCAATGTTCATGCATATTCCATTTATCTGACAAAAATGATATCTGTGTTGCTTTGCAATGTCATAATACTCTGGTTCCACAAACCTGCAACATCTGACAAATTCTACCTCAAAGGCTTCATGTCCTTAGAAGCCCTAAGCTCATTGACTGCCAATCGGAGAGAATCATCAGAGAGTATTAACCGAGACAGTGCACCTGTGCTCAACCCCAGAAACTTTGCTGCCTCTGAGACAGAACCATCAACTGCATAAAGGAGATCCAACAGAGCTTGCATTCCGTAAACAAATTTCGGATTGTTCGGTCCAATTTGGTTACCAATATCTGATGTTCTAATGGAAGATGATTTGGGAAGAATTTGAAGAAGCTCTCGAGGAGGGGAATAACCATCAAGATCCACACTGTTCCTGATTTTGAGAGCTATAAGAGTGCGTAGGCGAGATAAAGCTGAGGCACGATTCATGTGCTGGGATCGATCCTCAGAAGCCTGTGCAATAATACCAGTTGGGAGATGCTTAAGGCGTACTGCAGACTCTCGCTTGTTGCGGTGCTGACCCCCTGGCCCTGACGTCTTGAAAGTGCCCATTTCGCACTGGCTCATCAATTCTTGGTCCGTAGATTCCAAATATCCCTTTCCGCCATCAGTGCTAATACTATTGGTTCCGTATTTAGAGCTCCGTATGAAGAAGGCATTTCTGTTCCTGTCTTCTGGTAATTGTGGTTGCTGTTGAGACCACCTCCACTTGGTTAAGCTACTTTTTCTTTGTATTTTTAAGGCCATGGATGGAGGTGGAAATGGAGATGATGCATGAAGTATAGCAGCTGCTGCACCACTACTTGTTCTTGAAACTCCTATTACTCTAACCAATGAACACGTATATGAACATGAACACGATGACTTCCACAGTGACCCTGCCATTACCATTCTCATTACCTGATAGACTATTTCATTCAAACATTAAGACATTGTCATACACTTCAAAGAAGCCCCAAATTAACAGCTGAAACCAATCTTAAAAACAACCCCACCAAATCACCATTTTCCTTTCTTTCTTTTCTTTTTCGTCTATAAATGTTACCTCAGATTGTAATTTCTAGAACCCCAACAAATCAGAATTACTATCAACCCACAAATTTAAGCAAAAATGCACCCATCAAGAAATCCAACAAACAATTAAGTTGAAAAATAACAAAATGCTCTCATCTAATCAACCTATGAATCAGTTGCATGCCATGCCAGACCAGGCTGAAGTCAAGCTCACTGCCCACCCTGACTTCAAATGAACAAATTCCCAATTCTCAAAATCCCATCTTAATCAAACCCTAAATCAGAAATCGAAATCCTTACAAATTAATTATTGAAACAATCAATGCGGGAATCCAAAAAAATGCAAGGTACACAAATGGAGCTAATCTGTAACCGCAACTATTACAAAAGATTTCAACAAGAAAAGCTTACCTCTAGTCCTTGGAGAGTTGGAACTAATATCCCAACTGAAGAAAGAATTGAACTTTGGAGCAGAAGAAGAAAAGGAGCAATTTAGAAAAGAAGAATGGAGAAGAGAGAAGATGAGGGGGGGGGGCCTGGGCTAATTTAATTGTGTTTCAACGTGAGCCCAAATAGGCCCAAGATGAGGAGCACGGCCCAAACAAATAACCCGCCGACGGTGTCGTTTTCGTTCTGCTTTCTTCTGCTTGAGGCGGAACGAGTCTTGCATGTGGCTCAGTGTGTCAATCCAAGCAGGGAGTGTGGTCTGTTAATGGCTTAAGCTTCGTAGAGATCTGAAAAGACCGAAGCTTTCACAAGGAAAAAGCTGAGTGAGTGTGAAAAATGGAGTACAGGAAGCTCAAAGATCAGGTATTTTCTTCATGAAGTTATCGAATTTCTTGTATAAACCTCAAATTATGGAGCTTTTGATTCCAATCTGATCAAAATTTGTAGGATGAAGATGGGAATTCAGCTGCCGACGACCTCGAAAGTTTACGGGGAAAGCCGCTTTCTGTTGGTAACTGTGATTTTCTTAGCTCTTACTTCATTGATCTCAATCTAATGAGTTGAATGTTGATGCTTGAATTTTTGGTGTTCATGTGAATAATGTAGCGGCCAGTTTGGGAGGGGGACCAGTAGACCGAAAATGGAAGCGAAAGTATGGAAATTTATACTACAGAATCGAATTTTGGTTCCAATTTGAACTTAGTGTTGTTGTTTTGATTTGATTTGGGTTTTGTTTTAATGCAATAGGTCAATGGTTACTCTGGCTTTGACTGTTCTTACGAGTTCACAAGCAATATTGATTGTGTGGTCGAAGCGAGCTGGCAAGTATGAGTATAGTGTTACCACTGCTAATTTTTCGGTGAGGACTACCGAGATAGTTGCATTCCACATTACACTTGAAAAGTTATTAGTGTCAATTTTTAGGTGACATAGAATTGGTTCTGTTTTGGGAAGTAGGTGGAGGCTTTGAAGTGTGCATTGTCGCTTGCTGCTTTGGCACGAATCTGGAATAATGAAGGTGTTACTGACGATAACAGGTCTATCTCTTAACTTGTACAATGCTATCAGTTGTAGTGTTGTTATAAGAGACTAGTCATTGCAAGAAGTATTGTGCATTCAGAATTTCTACGTGATAGACATGTTAAGGGGATTAAACCCAAATTTGCATGGTTCTGTTAAATTTTTCTTGACCATTTATGTTAGCTGTGTCATTGACTAGGTTGAGTACAACATTGGATGAAGTTATTGTATACCCGATTCCTGCAGCACTTTACCTAGTCAAAAATTTGCTTCAGGTTGGTTGTATGTTATCTGTTTGTATCAATAAGTTTGGTCTTCTTACTTCCTGATATGTGATTGCTTCAACTATTCATTTTTACTTGGCAGTACTATATATTTGCATATGTGGATGCCCCGGGTTATCAAATACTGAAGAACCTGAATATTATCAGCACTGGGGTCTTATACAGAATCATACTCAAGAGGAAGTAAGCCATGTTTACCATTTATGCTTGTCTTTGCCATTTTAGCTTATTACTCCCTATAGAGAGCTAATTGTAAAAGGTTCATTACTGGAAACTTTTACATAAGATCCATTTTATCTTACTAAGCTGCCATATACTTGCATCATAGATATAAGCAAACTAATGTCATGAGCCATTGTTCTTTACTCTATCGGTTGCAGGTTAAGTGAGATTCAATGGGCTGCTTTCATAATACTATGTGCAGGGTGCACTACGGCGCAGCTGAACCCAAGGTATTAATGATCACTACCATATCATTTTATTTCATATTATCTGATTGAAGTTGGCCGAGTATGTCTTTCAGTGAACTGTTTACTTGTTAGTTGGCATCTTTTGTCAACAGGTCCTTTCGATAAGATTGATCCATAGTGCTATACATGTTTACCACATGTTGATAATACCAAATCAATTCTATTGAATAAGTGAATGAGGAACTCAGGTCATTAAAAATTATGCCGCCTTAGTTATGTTTGAAAGCTGGAGTGTATTGGACATTGTTTACCACCTTTTAGTTTGTGTTTTATAAATGTCAGCTTCTTTTAATTCAATAATTTGGTTACATGGCATTCTTTTTGCAGTTCTGACCATGTTCTTCAAACTCCATTGCAAGGTTGGGTGATGGCCATTGTAAGTTTTTATCCTTTTTATAGTCTTAATACGAATTTTATATATTCTTTTTTTAAAATTTGTTTGCCGCAAGAAATGTTTTAGAGCTTGCAAAGTTTGTTATGGAGATCCTAAAACTTGTTTCTTTGCAGGTCATGGCACTTCTAAGTGGTTTTGCGGGAGTATACACCGAGGTGAATATTTAAGTAGATAGTCTCTTCTTCAATTCATGTTTAAAGCCTCATAATGGTCAAGTCACTCAGCATACTTGATTTGATCAAAAGTTGGGGTTTAAATTGTTTTTCATAGCTTTTAGAAAACTGGGATTTCACCCTTTTAACGAATAGTTTTTTGTTCTATGATTGCTTTAGAAAATCTATCTCTTATGTTTATTAATGCCTATGATATTGGCAGGCGATAATTAAAAAGCGGCCTTCAAGAAATATAAATGTGCAGAACTTCTGGTTGTACGTCTTTGGAATGGTCTTCAATGCTGCTGCTATAGTGATTCAAGATTTTGATGCAGTGGTGAACAAGTATATAAAACACTTCTCTCTATTTATGATCATGCATTTTCTGCTTACTATATGTTTAGAATTATGCCTGGATTCCAATTATGTTCAACTCATTCTTCTATATTCAGGGGCTTCTTCCATGGATACTCATTTATAACAGTTCTCATGATTCTCAACCATGCACTCAGGTATATTTCCTAGGATGCAAGATATTGTAGACATGTTCTATTTGGCATGAGTACTGCAACAGTTGACTGGTTTTGATAATGAACGGTCTATCTCTCTGAATTTGTTACTATGTTTCTATGCAAATTTCTTATATTTGCCTCCTTTACAGTGGCATTGCTGTGTCTATGGTAATGAAGTATGCTGACAATATTGTGAAGGTAAGATAAGGGAACCACTATTTTTATTTGGTGAAACCTTCACTACTATATTTTTACATGCATCTGAATAATGTTCTACGATTAGTTTTCTTATGAATCTTAGTCGGGGTTGGGAGCTCTCCTACATGTCTTTGTCCTGTTATTATGTTGTGGCTTGTCAAGTATTAATTACTATTTTTCTTTCCTATTTTCCCTAGTTATGGTTGAAGTGTCAATATATTGGTTATTATATTGATGGAAGTTCATTGGAATCACACATTGGTAACTTCCTGGCTTTTTAGGGATTTTGATTTAATTTAGTTACGTTCTGCAGGTGTATTCTACTTCGGTAGCAATGCTGCTTACAGCTGTTGTTTCTGTATTCCTATTTGGCTTTCATCTGTCCCTTGCCTTTTTCCTTGGCTCAATGTAAGTTCTCTCTGCTCGCATGAAATATCTACAACTAATTTTCTATTTGGCCATCCATCTCAGATATTCAATGGTGTCTGTGTTTAATTCAATTCTTGTGTTTCCAGTGTTGTCTCGGTGTCGGTGTATCTGCACTCAATCGGGAAGGTGCGATAGTGATGGCATCGTACCATCTCTAGCCATTCTGATGTCCGTGTAAAGGCTTATGTTACCGAGATTTTTGTCGCATTAAAATTTTCAATAGATATATCTTACGCTGGTTAGGTGACAAGAGACAAACCCTTCTGTAATTTGTGTTGCAAATCCATCAATATAAATGAGTTTAAGGTTCTAGTTTCTGGTAATTGATTCAAATTTTTATTTTTTTAGAAATTACTCATTAACTTCAGTTGTGAACTCTGATGTAACGAGTCATTCCATCTGTAAAACACGTCTTGTAATTCTTTTATTACTTCCTGCTTTGGAACTTTGCATTACTGCAAAAAAAAAAAAATTGTACTACAGTTAGTTTTTAACTTTTGGGGTTTTATCCATTTACCCCATTTCTAGGGATTTTTTTCCCACTTACCCCATTAAGTTTTTTTAATTCTCTCTTACCCAATACACTCTAAGGGAGTGTTCCCTAATACCCCATTAAGATTTTTTTTTTGTTTTTAATTTTTTTTTAATACCATTTTACCCCTCACCCCTTTGTTACTTAGAGAGAGAGAGAGAGAAAATGGAAGAGAGAGAAACCATAGGAGACTTCGCCGGAGCCCGTCACCGGCCGCCGGAATCCGGTCACCGGCCGCCGGAATCCGGCCAACTTTCCCCGGAATCCGATCACCGGTCGCCGGATTCCGGTCACCGGCTGCCGCCCACCGGAATTTGCTGAAAATCTTACCGGAAAGTTTTTTTTTCCCCCAATAGACATCTATTGCCCCCTAATAGAGGGGCAATAGACGTCTATTGCCCCCCAATAGACGTCTATTGCCCCAATAGTCTATTGGCCCCCAATAGACGACTATCAGCCATGTATTGCCCCTCAATAGACGACTATCAACCATGTATTGCCCCCAGTAGACGTCTATTGCCCCCCAGTAGACGTTTAGATTACCGAAATGGTAATTAATCTTCCTAAAACTACACAAATAAAACTTTGATTAAAAAAAAAAACGAGGAGATTACATCAATTCAAAACGTCTATTGCCCCCCAATAGATGTCTATTACCCCCCAATAGACGCTTTAACAGATGTCTATTGCCCTCCAATAGCCCTCTATTGCCCTCATATTTTCTAAGATAAATGGTCAAAACCCCAAAAAAAAAAAAAAAAAAATCTGATTGGGCACCCAGAAAATGATATGGGCACCCATGTCCTCTTCTCCCATCTTTCTGGCTGTAGACCCGGGACCGGAAGTAGTCTTCCGGCGAGGCAGGGGTCGTGGATGATGTCGCTGACGTCCTCCAGGAGCTCGAGCCCAAAGCCTCCTCAAAACCCGATCTGATTGCGCGACCTTGACCTCCTCCTCGACGACACCATCTCCGCCGGTTGGAAGCTCTGGCGACTGGATCAGGGGACAGCTTCGTGTGCTTCTTGCGTTACTTGGAAACACCAGAACAGCCATGGCCGGACGTTTGGATCGGAGATGGCTTCGTGCGCTACTCGAAAACACCGGAACAGCCATGGCCGGACGTTCTTGCAAGTCGCAGCCATGGCCGGAAGTTTGGATCGGAGATGGCCGGACTTCTCTTCCTGCTGCCGCCGGTCTACAGAGAGAGAGAGAGATATCGCCGGATCGGAGAGGGATGAGAGCTGTGGCCGCGAGAGAGAGAGAGAGAGAGAGAGAGGAGAGAGAGAGAGAGCTTCACCGGTCTGCACAGAGAGAGGGAGGAGAGAGAGAGAAGGATGATGAGTGGCAGATGGTAGTTTTTTAATTGGGTTGAGGGTAATATCGTCATTTTATTTTAAAACGGGTTGGTGGGAATAAAAATCTCTTGTTGGGGTAAGTGGGATGATTTTTATCAATTTTGGTGCTTTGGGTCAAGAACCCTTAACTTTTTATCTTGAATTTTCCTAATTAGGAAGTTACCTGCCAAAACCTTTATCTTGTACACTGATGAGTGATGAACTCTGTTTAGAATGTTCAATGTGCCTTTATGAGCATACATTTTGAGCTGAATGATAATGGGAACTGAAGCTCAGAACCTTGCCAATCGACCAAAAAAGAAGTGTGCCGATGGAATTTATCCAACTATCATTTGCATTGAAAAGAAAGTAATTCTTGGACATTTTCAGTGTTATATTGGAGAAAATTGAACTGTCACGACCTAAGTCTTTTTTTTTTGTCTGAAAAAAAAAAAAAAAAAAAGACGTAGGTCGTGACAGTTCAATTTTCTCCAATATAACACTGAAAATGTCCAAGATTTACTCAAGTCTCCAAGGCCCAACCCCAAGGGTAATTGTTGGAGAAATTTCACTGTTAAACTGACTCCATCATTCGACCAAGTACTTCTAGAGTTCTAGTAACCCGTCCCTTTGACATAATAGTATCAAATTCAAAACTATCTCTCTTAAGCTTCTCACAAAACCATTCAAAAAAAAAAAAAAAAAAAAACTTTGAACACGTCTAAGATGAGGTCAGAATGGTGAGATCACCAATACCGATTAATCTATGTCCAACATTTACGGATGATAGAGTGATTAGAGTCCACAGCTTCAAGTTTGAGCTTTGATAAATGGTGCATAACTTGTAGTAACAAATAGCCAAAGAATATAAAAATAAAAACAATGAAGAAGGGAGACAATAGCTTCTACACAACAAAGTTACAAAGGCAGCAGCAATTTTCACCCATGTAATTGAAATCATATTGGATCTAGTTTTACCCTTAAACAAATAAGAATGCTTTGGACAAAAGCCTGCCAAAATTTACGTTTGGTTCGCCTCAGTAATGTAGAAAACAATTCAACCACTTCACGGGAAAGCAACCCCAATACCATGAATCAAACACTATATAAGACCACTCATACCCTCCTTCACATTCATCAATTCATCTCTTCCTCTCTTCCCTCTCTTCTTTTCTTGCTCAGCACTGATGGCTTTCTCTTCATTTTCCAAAGTGTCCCTTCTGCTCTTCATTGTGCCTTTCTTTTTAGGCACTTATTGTCTGGCTCATGATTTTTCAATTGTGGGTTACTCACCCGAGCACTTGTCTTCCATGGACAAGTTCATTGAGCTCTTCGAGTCATGGATATCGAAACATGGCAAGATTTACCACAACATGGAGGAGAAGCTCCATAGGTTTGAGATATTCAAAGACAATGTCAAGCATATTGATGAAAGGAATAAGAAGCTTGATGTTGACAGCTACTGGCTTGGATTGAATGAGTTTGCTGACTTGAGCCATGAAGAGTTCAAGAGCAAGTACTTGGGCCTGAAAGGTGAATCCCCAAGAAGGAGAGACTCCTCTGAAGAAGAGTTCAGTTACAGTGATTTCGTCGAAGAGGCATTGCCCAAGTCTGTGGACTGGAGAAATAAAGGAGCTGTTACTCCAGTGAAGAACCAAGGTTCATGTGGTATGTGCCAAAGCTCAAAACACTATATGTTGAACTGTGATTTACAATCCGATAACATAACATGTCAAATATCTGGCAAGCAAACACTACTAATGAGCAAAGTTGATAATGTTATGCAGGTAGCTGTTGGGCATTTTCTACAGTTGCTGCTGTTGAAGGCATAAACCAGATAGTCACAGGAAACCTAATATCGCTGTCCGAACAGCAACTGATAGATTGTGACAATTCATTCAACGATGGCTGCAATGGCGGTTTGATGGACTATGCTTTTCAATTTATCGTCTCTAATGGTGGGCTTCACAAGGAGGAAGAATACCCCTATATCATGGACGAAGGAACTTGTGAGGAATCAACGGTAATATAAACTGCGGTCACCTGCTGCTTTATACCTCTTGAATCAAATTTAGATATCAAGAAACCATGGCTTGTTGTTGACATTTGATTTTTTAATCTTCAGGGACAATCAGAGGTGGTGACCATATCTGGTTATCAAGATGTGCCTCGAAATAGCGACCAAGCTCTCCTCAAGGCACTGGCTCACCAGCCCATTAGTGTTGCTATTGACGCCTCTGACAGAGATTTCCAGTTCTACAGTGGGGTAAGCCTTTTATAACACCATCCCTTCTATATTTCAACTCGATACTCAAAAGGTCGAGTAATGCTAGGAGGAACTTTACAAATTACAGCATGGATTTTTCGGTTTTGCAGGGTGTGTTCAACGGGCCATGTGGAACTCAGCTAACTCATGGTGTAACAGCAGTTGGCTATGGAACATCAGAGGGGTTGGATTACATCATTGTGAAGAATTCATGGGGACCAAAGTGGGGAGAGAAGGGATACATAAGGATGAAGAGAAACACAGGAAAGCCAGAAGGAATCTGCGGTATCAACAAATTGGCTTCATATCCCACCAAGAAGAAGTGATCAATTAAAATATATATGAAATCCCCTTAAAAACCATAATCTTTCTTGCTTTTCTTCCCTGTTAAATACTTCCACAGTGATGGATTATCAACTCTGTAAGATTTCCCCTTAAGTTTATCAATAACATGACTGGACTCATGGAAAGTATTTCATATAATTAAAACTGGAAACAAAAATATACTCTTTTTTTTTTCGTTTTTTTTTTTCAAGTTAAAAGATCGTTTTTTTTTTTTTTTTAGAAAAGGAGATAATATCATTCAATTATCCATGGCCAGAAGGCACGTACATCGAATGCTGTCTTACACCAAAATCATACATGGTATAAGCTACCAGGCAAAGGACAGGTGACTCTCACTGTTAACAAATGCGCTCACTTATTGAGCCTATATACAGGAAATCAAATCCTCACTACAAAACCTCTATTTTGAAAAGTAAACCTAGTCGCCTAGAGACCTCAATTGGTGTATAACTAGAGAGAACTAAGAAGCAAGTAGTAAAAGACTCAAAGTCAAGTACTAGGCAAGGAGACCCGAGAACCAAAAGCTTCCCACGTCCTTATCTCGAGAATCCTCCGTCGTAACTACTCAAGAGGATTTGCTAGAGGCACGAAAGTGCGTAGTTCTCTAACAAAATTAGAGAGTAATACAAACCTAGGATTCCCAAAGCAAGGAAATATTAGAGTAACTAAAAATAAAATATAAAACTAGGGCAAAACCAGCCCAAAATAAGGCCCAAGAGAGCAGCCCAAGGAGATGAGTCCAGCCCAAGGCCCAACAAAAGATTGACCTGAGCCAGCCACCAAAACCATCCTCCGCCAGCCCAAGTTAAAAGATTGTTGTAATGTCTCACAGAGGTAAAAATTAAAAAAAAAAAAATGGAAAAAGGATGAAATTAAACGATGAACCATGCAACTCAAAGTTTTCTTATCGTAAAACCTAATTGTTGTGGGAATACCAACTGGGTCTAAATTGGTCTTTCCCCTGCCTCATTAGACTGGCGCAGATATTAACTCTCTGAAATCCTTCTCTCTTCTGTTCTGAGATCTGCTCTCTTTACTTCAGCATTTCATGAATCTTGTTCCTTCATCTGACCTCCACAATCTTACCTAATAAACTAAAACTAAACGCTCAAATCATATTAAACTGGGTTTTCTCCATCCACTCTTTTCTTATCTTTCTCACACTAATTTTCATCCCTCCACATAAAAATAAAATAGCAAAAACAAAAGCATTGTATTAGCGAATTCACTGCTAAAAGAGATTTTTATTTCTCATTGAAACTAAGAATTAGTTGGGTTGGCTGTGAGCAAACCTGCTGACATGTACATAAAACAGAACCACGTGACAATTTCCATTTTTATCTATCAGCAGAGGAAATTTTGAAAGTTCATATATATAAGATCTTCTCGTCGCTAAAGGACTAGTGGGATCAAATATTAAAAGAAGAAATAACAAGGTTATTGAAATGGATAATTCATTGATGGTTTCAATATTGATCCGCTGCATACATATATAGCCTAGTCTCATACAATCTACTCTAAACATGTGGCACAGGACCCACCACATGTTGAGAGAGAACAAAATGTGCAGTTGCAGCTGGTAAGGGACGGGTTGCAGACTGCAGATGCAGGAGACAATGGCCAAACTGATATGTATACTGTTGTCCTTGAGTTGTGTAGGTAATGTCTGGGAATTAGTGGGCTGTGTTGGTAATTGGGTTTAGGTCTGGGCCTGATCCCAACAAGTCCTCCCCCCTTGAGAACAAGCTTGTCCTCAAGCTTGAAAGCTAGGAAATTTGGAGACAATGTCACGGGCCACCTCGCAAGTGACATCTTCAATAGCTAGTCCAGCCCAAGCAACCAACCACTTTGTGATAGACTTGTTACGCTTAGTGACCACTTGCATATCGAGAACTCTCTCAGGTTGCCAGTCGAGTGCGCCACTCTTGTCAAATTAGGGAAGGGTTGCAGCCACAGGAGTCTTGTCGCCAATCCTCTTCTTTAGCAACGACACATGAAAAATTGGTGAAGCTTTGAGTGGGGAGGGAGATGCAGCTTGTAGGACACTTTGCCAATTTTGGAGGCGATCTGAAACACGGGCCATAGAAGCGCCGGGGGGGGGGGGGGGGGGGGCGGCTAGCTTATGAGATGGTCGCCGCATGAGCGATTGCTGACAGTAGGGATGCAGCTTCAGGAAGACCCAATCTCCTTATGCAAATTCCTTTTCCGTGCGGTGTTGATCAGAATATTGCTTCATCTGGTTTTGGGCAATAGCCATGTGATCCTTCAAGGTGCGTAACAGGGCATCTCGGTTTTGGAGGGCTAGATCCACCGTGTGATTGGAAGTGGGTGATGGAGGGAGGAGGGTGGTTGTACACGACTTGGAAATGGGGCATCGTGATTGTGGAATGGAAGGTGGAGTTATAGCACCATTCTGCCCAATGCAGCAGGTTTGACCAATTGTGAGGTTTATCATTGATGAAGCAACGTAGGTAGTGTTCTAGAGTGCAATTAAGGACCTCAAATTGGCCGTCAGTCTGTGGGTGGTAGGTCGAGCTTCAACACAACTTCGTGCCTTGCAATTTGAAAAAGTGCTCCCCAAAAGTGGCTGATGAAGATTTTGTCCCTATCACTGACTATGAAGCGAGGCATGTCGTGAAGACGGAAAATCTCTCTGGTGAAGATTTTGGCAATCTGGGCAGCTGATTGACGGTGATGAAATGGCCGTATTTCGACAAACGATCGACCACAACTAATATGGAATTCTTGCCCTCAGATGGTGGAAGGCCATCGATAAAATCCATAGCAATGTTAACCCAAATGTTTTCTGGTATAGGGAGAGGTTGGATGAGACCAGGGGGATTGACAGCTTCATAGTTATTGCGTTGACACTGATCGCAAAAGGCCACATTCCGCTTTACGTCTCGCCGCATTCCTGGCCAAGCAAAGTTGCGAGCAAGGTGAGTGAAAGTTCGGAGGAAACCGGAATAACCAGCAGCCAAGGTAGAGTGAAATTCATAAAGAACCTTGCTTCTCCAATTTGTATTCTGAGGAATGAAAATTTGGTGCTTGTACATGAGTTGGCCATCCTGGAGAGTGAAACCTTTCTTGGTGGGTTCAACAGCTTCCAAGGCTGAGATGATCATACTGGCTTTGGGGTCAAGTTTGCAAGCACCAGAAATAGCAGGTATACTGTCAAAGATGGGGGAGGAGAAGCCTTGGATGCTGCAAAATTCATGGCTGCGAGAAAGGGTGTCCGGAACTGTGTTGAGATGGCCGGCCCTGTATTGCACTCTGTAATTGTACCCCAATAGCTTGGCAACCCATTTATGTTGTGCAGGATTCTTTGGGTGA
This sequence comes from Rosa rugosa, assembly GCF_958449725.1. Lineage (NCBI taxonomy): Eukaryota > Viridiplantae > Streptophyta > Magnoliopsida > Rosales > Rosaceae > Rosa > Rosa rugosa. The sequence continues at coordinate 36,249,658 of NC_084822.1, forward strand.
ATATGTGTTGTAATGGTTGGTGATCTGTGATTATGGTGAATTGGTTCCCAAGCAGGTAAGGTCTCCACTTTTCTGTTGCATATAACGCGGCAAACATCTCCTTCTCATAAATTGATAGAGATTGGTTACGTGGTGATAGAGTCTTGCTAAGAAAAGCCACCGGCGCGGGTGTTGGTTTTGTGTGAGAATCGCCCCAATTCCTTAGCCGCTTGCATCGGTTTCGAAGAAGAATTCATCTTCAAAGTTTGGAAGGCTGAGGACAGGTGCAGTGGTGATGGCAGTTTTGAGAGCAGAGAAGGCTGATTCTGCGTTGGGTGTCCAGAGGAAATTTTCTTTGTTCAGCATTTCATTCAAGGGCTTTGCAATCAACCCATAGTTCTTGACAAAGAGCCGGTAGTAACCGGCTAGGCCCAGAAAGCCACGTAGAGCCTTGATGGTGCTTGGTTTGGGCCAGTCTTTAATGCATTGCACTTTGCTATGATCCATAGCAACTTCTTGGGCCGAGATGATGTGGCCCAAATAATTGACACTCTCTTGGACAAAATTACATTTGGACAGTTTCACATACAACTTATGCTCATGTAAAATGTTCAACACTTCTTCAAGATGAGTTAAATCAGAATCTAAGTCTTTGCTATACACCAAAATATCATCAAAGAAAACAAGCACATATTTGCGGAGAAGATCACGAAAAATATGATGCATGAGTGCTTGAAAAGTAGATGGTGCATTAGAAAGGCTGAAGGGCATTACCACAAACTCGTAGTGTCCCTCATGTGTCTGAAAGGCGATTTTGTGAATGTCCTCAGTGCACATCCATATTTGATGGTAACCTGACCTTAGGTCCAACTTGGAGTAAATGGAGGACCCATGAAGCTCATCTAACAATTCGTAAACCACCGGAATTGGAAAACGGTCTTTGATAGTAACCCAATTTAATTCCCTATAGTCAATGCAAAACCTCCAAGTGCCTTCTGTTTTGCGTAGGAGCAAAAACGGGGAAGAGAATGGGCTAGAGTTGGGCCTGATTAGCCCTTGTTTCAGCATCTCTATTACTTGGGCTTCAAGCTCCGTTTTCTGTGAATGGGCATAGCGATATGGCCTTACATTTACTGGGCCTGTGTTGGGTGCAAGTGGGATTTTGTGGTCAATGGCCCGAGATGTGGGTAGGCTTGATGGGGAGTCAAACAGGTGAGGGTATTTTTGTAACAAAGCCGAAATTTCAGGTTTTGGGGAGGTTTGGGCTATTTCAGAGAGGATGGAGGAGAGATGGCCAACTGTGTCAAGTTGGTCAGATGGGATAAGGTCAAGGATTTCAGAGTCGGCTATGGGCTTGGTAGGGTGAGCGGTGATACTGTGTAATACATGGCGTGTGCCATTCACCACGAAAATCATGATCTTGTCGAGGAAGTGCCACCCAATAAGGGTGTCAAGCCATTGAACTCCGAGGACTAAGTCCTAACCGGCCACCTGCAAAAGGAGGAAGGAATAAGTGAAACTATAACCTTGGGTTTGCACGGTGATGTCGTGAGAGATGCCGGAAGGAAAGAGGACATGGCCCGATGCGGTTGTGAACTGAATAGCAGTTGGTGTAGCAATAGGCAAGCCCAGTTTGGTAACCACTGCAGGGTTCAGAAAGTTCATCGAAGCACCGCAATCAATGAAAATGTCAATGGGTAAGTCTCCAATTGTACCCTTCAATCTCATCATCTCGCTGAGGGTGGTAGTGGTGATTTTGTGAAGGGGGTATAGGGCTGTTTCATTTTCAGGAGCCTCTTCGATTTCAATAATCAAGGCGGTGTCTTCCGGTGACTGAAGATAATCAAGTATAGCGAGGAAAGGCTTTTTGCAGACATGACCCTCATGGTATTTCTCATCACAGTTAAAGCAAAGGCCTTTGGCACGACGCTCTCGTTGTTCGGGAATTGAAAGGTGGCGAAAGGGTGGTTGTCGATGTGACTGGGAAGATGGTGTGTTTGTAAGCAGAGGTCGGGGTTGGGCAAATTGGTTGGGGGTGGTTTGATTGCAGGGTAGTTTGTGGGTGACTGGGTGTTGAAGTGGGGACGGTATGGAGGTGGAAACTGATGTGAACGAGAGCAGAAGGTATGAGAGTAGCGAAACTTGTTGTTGCGGTTTCAAAGCAATGAGCTAGGCGTTGGGCTTCAATTAGATTTGTGGGATTCATGGCTTTAACATCGTGCATTAGCTCAGGCCGCAAACCGACGATGAAGATTGGTAACAGCTCGCTATCTGGCCAATCTGGAGCTTGCACGAAAGTTTGGTAAAGGATGAGACGAACTCATCAACGATGGTAGTTTGCTGGAGGTAAGCTAACATACCCTTGAAATCGGAGTTGCTGCCGGAGTCAAAACAAATGAGAAAGGCAGTGACAAACTCCTCCCAGGTCGGGTTGGGGTGGCGGAGCTCATATGCGCACATCCAAACGGACGCGTCGAGAGCGAAGTGGTTAGCTATCAGCTATACCCAATCATAGGGAGGGACGTGGTGGGAACGCAGGTAGTGCTCTGCCATTGAGAGCCAGCTAAGGACATCGTCGCCGGTGAAATGAGGGAGTTCGATTTTAGGCGTTCTGTAATGCTCGTGGTTAAGAAAGAATTGGTTAGCAGGGCGGTGGTTTTGTGGTGGGGGTTGGTGGAACTGATGTGGTTGGGATGTGAATGGTTATTGTGGGGTTGAGGTAATGGTGAAAAATTGTGGGGTGGAACTCATATGGGGGTGTGGACCAAAGGAGGTGGATGAGGGGTATGTAGGAGGGGTGTAGAAACCCGAAGCAGGTTGTGATGAGTGTGGAAGTGGAGGAAATGAAGGTGAGTTGGGATGTGTAGTGAGTGGAAGGGAATTGGGGTTCAGTAGTGTGAGTTGGGGGTGGGGATGAAGGTGTGAGGTAGCCCAGAGAGGTGGTGGTGAAACTCAGAGCCGGGGAGGTGGTGTTTGTGGTGGGGGTCTGGGGCTGCCCTTGGACCATATTGGAGAGCATGGTGTTTTGGAAAGCTGCAAACTGGTGTACCATCAATATTTAGCTACGAGCTATGGCTTCCATGGTGGTAAGAGGGTCGTCGTTTTCAGATATGAGGATTTCATTCTGGGCTTACAGAGTGTCCACCGTAGCTTGGAAAGTGGCTAGGCGATCTGTAGAGATGGAAGTGGTGGTGGAAGTGGGTGGTGGTGGGGTGTGGGTGGGTGGTATTGGAGGGACTGCTCCGCCGGCAACTGTCGTGGATGGATGTTGGACTTGATTGCCACGCATCGGTGGCTCTGATACCAGATAGTGGGATCAAAGATTAAAAGAAGAAATAACAAGGTAATTGAAATGGATAATTCATTGATGATTTCAATATTGATCCGTTGCATACATATATAGCCTAGTCTCATACAATCTACTCTAAACATGTGGCACATGACCGCCACATCTTGAGAGAGAACAAAAAGTGCAATTGCAGCTAGTAAGGGATGGGTTGCAGACTACAGATGCAGAAGACAATAGCCAAACTGATATGTGTATTGTTGTCCTTGAGTTGTGCAGGTAATGTCTGGGAATTAGTGAGTTGTGTTGGTAATTGGGCTTAGGTCTGGGCTTGATCCCAACAAGGACCTAAGGGCAACTCCAACAATAAGTTCTATTTGGGGGTGCTATTCTCATTTTAGCATCCCTTGTTGCACTATTCATATAAGACTCAATTCTCATCTCCAACAATGAGGTGCTATATAGGGATGTTATTTTCACTATTCTTGATTAAAATATAATATGAGTATAATGTTTATGAATATTATATTAAAAATATGTTAATTTAATTAAATAAGGTAAAAATTTTCATTTTAATTTTTATCATAATATTTAAAAATTATTCTTATCATTTAATGAATTTTTTTGTTGTGCTGTGCCAGCATATATGACGAATAATCAAATTATTTAGAAGATATTTTGATGTGTTGTGTTGGCATTGACAAACAACCGAATTTGGATGTGATTTCATCGCCACGTGTCAATCTCTAATTGGCTGTCCAAATTACAGTTGGGTCTTTGCCCGCCACGTGTCATATCTTATCTGATGATATCATTTCAAACCATCCATAAATATGGGGTCATTGTCATCCTCATCTCTCACAAATTCACAAACACTTCTCATATCCAAATCCTACAGATCTCCATATTCTTTACCTTTTGATTTTGTCAAACCGTTTATGCAATGAATCGTTTGACGAAATGGTTGCAGAAAAATCAAGAAGAGGCCGTCATGAGAAACCGTCGAAGAGCCATGATGATGTCTGTTGTTGCCTTGCAAATCCAAACTCTAGAAGATGAGGATTCACAATGGGGTTGGTTCTTCGGAAAGTCAAACTATAAGGCCAGGGATCTTCGACTCAAAGCTCAATACTTCACAGATCTGTGCAGGTATAAACCAAACATATTTCGTAGGCGATATAGAAAATGCAACCTTGGGTCTTTGACAGGATGATGCGCAACGGGGCCAACTACGACCCATATTTTGTTCAAAGAAGAGATGCTAGTGGGAGAGTCGGCTTATCCACTGAACAAAAGCTGACATGCGCCATGAGGATGCTCGCGTATGGCATCACAGCTGACTTTTGCGATGATTACCTAGATATTGCGAAGTCCACAGTCATTCAGATTTTAGAGCACTTCACGAAAACAATCTGGAATGTGTATCATGAGACTTACCTCCGCCGACCAACACCGGCAGATTTGTGACGGCTGCTCGACAAAGCTACAGAAACGGGATTCCCGAGGATGGTCGGGAGCCTTGATTGTATGCACTGGCAGTGGAAAAATTGTCCCACCGGATGGGCAGGGCAATATACTGGCTACAAGGGGAAACCGACAATCATCTTGGAGACGGTGGCGTCCTACGATACTGGATTTGACAAGCCTTCTTCGGACTTCCAGGTTGCTTGAATGATATTAATGTCCTTGGATGTTCACCGTTGTTCAATGACGTATGCTTTGGTCAAACTCCTCAAGTGAGATACCAGGTAGGTAATAGGCGTTATGGCCAATGTTATTACCTAGTTGATGACATATATCCTAAACAGGCGGCATTTGTACAAGAAGTTAGAAACCCAAGGACGCCACAGACACAACATTTCACAAACATAAAACAGAACCACGTGTGACAATTGGATTATCAACTCAAAACTTCATTGTATTTGAAGACACAATCGTGTGGCCGTCCTCCAAGAGACGAAACTGGGCAACCTCTGGATGTTTCACCTGATTATTGATGGGGGAGATGGAAACATAAGTTGCACAAGATTAATATTGTGCAGAAATGAAGAAAAACTCATCGACTAAATCAGTATTAGAAGCAACAAAACTTACCATTACAATCTTCTGGGAATCACACTTGAACTGCACATTATGGCCGCGTTTGTTTGTGTGGATTAATAATTGGATAGGACAAAAATATATCCAAGCTACTGTTTGGTGGTTCAGATTATTCTGGGATTGGATATTTAAATCTTGTCAAAGTAGGACATCAACTCCCGTTGGAAAGGTGGGATATGCACAACAGTACAAGATTATAACGAGAACCATCCTTGGACCTTGACGAAATGACCACCATCCTCTTCAATCAAAATACAAACCCCAGCCCTTGTATCATCCTCAGTGCGATCTGATCGAACCTGAACATCCCTCCACTCAATCTCTCCGTCTCCGGTGGCGGCGGTGTGAGCTGTACATCCCTCCTCCCTCGTTCTATTCCACTGCGCTAGCTGGAGGCACCTCATTTACACTCCTTTCCTGGACACAATTTCCCACCAGACCTCCTCCACCGTCTTAGGCCTCGGCGGAGGCGCTGCTGTTGCAGACGTCGCGGAAGAAGCTGTCGACAGTCATTGAGCCCAGCTAGATCGGCGTGGGATTGGCCGTGTTAATGTAGTTGGTGGTGGTGGTGTGGTGTTTCGGGTTGAAAAGTAAGAAATCAAAGACATCGAAGCCCAATGAGGAGGAAAAGTTGAGTACAGTTGAAGAGTTCTCGCTGGAGCGATTGGAGAAGAAGAAATGACCTCTGTTCATCTTTCTTTGGGTCTCAAACCTTGCTTCTTCTTTTTTTATTTTTTCTCTCACTTTTTGCATCTTTATCCATTCCGGCTCTAATCCTATAATACCAAACATGTGCAAGGAGGATAACAAATCCAATCTTATACTAATCTAATCTAATCATGTATCTTAATCCAATCCTATCATGGTTGCCAAACGCAGCCATAATGTCTTGTCTCTATCCCACGACGTCCCTGTCAAAAGCAAGATAAGATATGTGAAGACAACGTAAACAACATTATTTAAAAATATTGAACACATCCAATATTCCGCACACGACACCATTTTTAGCATCCATGTCTACCACAGTAATAATGCCTACTTCATTCACTCTATTTCCAGTATATACATAAATTATCTTCAACATAAACTAGTTGATTCAACAATTGAATAAGAATCCAGGAGGGTTCTTAGGTTTTTACCATCCCTTCCAAGACAACTAGGTCTGCATCAGTGGCCAGGTAAGCAAGCTACCAAGCTTTTGTGACACGCTTGCAAGATCAATAAGGACCTAAGGGCAACTCCAACAATAAGTTCTATTTGGGGGTGCTATTCTCATTTTAGCATCCCTTGTTGCACTATTCATATAAGACTCAATTCTCATCTCCAACAATGAGGTGCTATATAGGGATGTTATTTTCACTATTCTTGATTAAAATATAATATGAGTATAATGTTTATGAATATTATATTAAAAATATGTTAATTTAATTAAATAAGGTAAAATTTTTCATTTTAATTTTTATCATAATATTTAAAAATTATTCTTATCAATTAATGAATTTTTTTGTTGTGTTGTGCCAGCATATATGACGAATAATCAAATTATTTAGAAGATATGTTGATGTGTTGTGTTGGCATATATGACAAACAACCGAATTTGGATGTGATTTCATCGCCACGTATCAATCTCTAATTGGCTATCCAAATTACAGTTGGGTCTTTGCCCGCCACGTGTCATATCTTATCTGATGATATCATTTCAAACCATCCATAAATATGGGGTCGTTGTCATCCTCATCTCTCACAAATTCACAAACACTTCTCATATCCAAATCCTACAAATCTCCATATTCTTTACCTTTTGATTTTGTCAAACCGTTTATGCAATGAATCATTTGATGAAATGGTTGCAGAAAAATCAAGAAGAGGCCGTCATGAGAAACCGTCGAAGAGCCATGATGATGTCTGTTGTTGCCTTGCAAATCCAAACTCTGGAATATGAGGATTCACAATGGGGTTGGTTCTTCGGAAAGTCAAACTATAAGGCCAGGGATCTTCGACTTAAAGCTCAATACTTCACAGATCTGTGCAGGTATGAACCAAACATATTTCGTAGGCGATATAGAATGCAACCTTGAGTCTTTGACAAGATGATGCGCAACGTGGCCAACTACAACCCATATTTTGTTCAAAGAAGAGATGCTAGTAGGAGAGTCGGCTTATCCACTGAACAAAAGCTGACATGCGCCATGAGGATGCTCGCGTATGGCATCACAGCTGACTTTTGCGATGATTACCTAGATATTGCGAAGTCCACTGCCATTCAGATTTTAGAACACTTCACGAAAACAATCTGGAATGTGTATCATGAGACTTACCTCCGCCGACCAACACCGGCAGATTTGTGACGGCTGCTCGACAAAGCTACAAAAACGGAATTCCCGAGGATGGTCGGGAGCCTTGATTGTATGCACTGGCAGTGGAAAAATTGTCCCACCGGATGGGCAGGGCAATATACTGGCTACAAGGGGAAACCGACAATCATTTTGGAGGCTGTGGCGTCCTACGATACTGGATTTGACAAGCCTTCTTCGGACTTCCAGGTTCCCTGAATGATATTAATGTCCTTGGATGTTCACCGTTGTTCAATGACGTATGCTTTGGTCAAACTCCTCAAGTGAGATACCAGGTAGGTAATAGGCGTTATGGCCAATGTTATTACCTAGTTGATGACATATATCCTAAACAGGCGGCATTTGTACAAGCAGTTAGAAACCCAAGGACGCCGCAGACACAACATTTCACAAACATAAAACAGAACCACGTGTGACAATTGGATTATCAACTCAAAACTTCATTGTATTTGAAGACACAATCGTGTAGCCGTCCTCCAACAGACAAAACTGGGCAACCTCTGGATGTTTCACCTGATTATTGATGGGGGAGATGGAAACATAAGTTGCACAAGATTAATATTGTGCAGAAATGAAGAAAAACTCATCGACTAAATCAGCATTAGAAGCAACAAAACTTACCATTACAATCTTCTGGGAATCACACTTGAACTGCACATTAGTGTCTTGTCTCTATCCCACGACGTCCCTGTCAAAAGCAAGATAAGATATGTGAAGACAACGTAAACAACATTATTTAAAAATATTGAACACATCCAATATTCCGCACACGACACCATTTTTAGCATCCATGTCTACCACAGTAATAATGCCTACTTCATTCACTCTATTTCCAGTATATACATAAATTATCTTCAACATAAACTAGTTGATTCAACAATTGAATAAGAATCCAGGAGGGTTCTTAGGTTTTTACCATCCCTTCCAAGACAACTAGGTCTGCATCAGTGGCCAGGTAGGCAAGCTACCAAGCTTTTGTGACACGCTTGCAAGATCAATAATCTCCGATGAATTGAGAAGACAAAAAGGCTATTCATAGATTAATAATTCATAATCCTTTAACAGACTCGCATCAATTCAATCTGACAACAAATACGAAATACCATTCCCTTACCGGCAAATCATTACCGGAATTGGCAATGAAAAGATTTGTAGTATCAAGTTATCAACACCCTTGAGCTTCCTGTGGTTGTCCTTCAACTGTTGAATTGTCGCTTATAATGTCAGAGTCAACCAAGATTTTGAATAAAATATATTCTAAAAGTTTTGCTATTACCTTTACCAAAATCTCAATTAGTTCAGGGTAGGTTACGTTGTTGATAGAAGGCATGTCATTAGCTGCCAACATAACCTGCAAAATAAGAAAGAGGTGATCATGTCAAAGTAGACTAAAAAATGCAACTCATTGAAACAGGGGGCATAAAACGCAATTTAAGTTCTTGGAAAAGAAAAAGAAATCAGCTCTCGAAACTTCAGCAAGCTTCAATAATAAGGGCAAGTAAAAAGGTCAGGTAACTCCACTGAAAGCTTTTGTTCTAAAATGTAGTTATGTACAAAAGAACCATCTTATAATGCATATCAATAAGTATCAGCGTGATGTAAGCTCAAATGTAAAGCTCTGATGCGACCAAATCAAAGCAGTGGAGAATTAAACCTTTGTTAGTGCAAAATATTGTAGAATTGGCATTTCCTAGCTCAACAATCAAGAGTCATTATAACTAGGAATTGTTCATCTCTTGGGACTTCATAAATATGGAGATTTCCAAACAGAAAAGTATACTTTCCTCAACTCATCATCATCAGGTATAAACTGCATTCATATTGCTTGCTGTTTTAGGACTGAAGGTTCTTATCTATCCTAACTTAGGATGAGACTTGCGTTTCAATCATGTGTGTCTAAGTTAAGCTGGCAGCTTGTCTTAAGCTTGCTTTTTTAATGTGTCTGATCTTAAACAAACGAGTTATCTTTATTACACATACACAGTGACCGGCTCCATATCTTTATAAATAGGTTATCATACTCAGCTAGCCATACACTTGCATTGAGAGAGCACTGTTCTTCAATTTCTCTTATCCTCAGATGTCTCTAGAAATGCACTGAGCCTAAATTTTCTTTGAGAATGTCTTAGTAAGTTGTTCCATGTCTAGCTTCCAAAGGATGTTCAAACTCGGAAAACCATACCTTTAGAACACCATCTGTGTATGTCTTCATGTGTGTTGCATACATGCCTTTGTGCCTTGAGATGATTGACGATTATGTGGAGAGTTGTGCCATTTGAAGAATGACGAAGGAGGTTCATATCCATCATTCAGAATCAATAGCAAATTAGCAGATACAGAGCTGCCTTCTAGATTGGGTCTAGGAAGATTGAGTGTTTGTAAATTCTTTATGTGCTAATTTCTTTAGTGGCTTTGTTACAGGCATAGTTCCCGCAGTTGTTTCCCTTTTCTAAGGGTTTTACTGTGTCAACAGATTTGGTGTTTGTGTGTGATGTTTTAGATTCTGTTGATGGTTTGGTATTTCAAGAAAGTACGATCATAACATCGATCATTAGAGATCGATCTGCAGTTTCAATTAGGATTCAAGTAATACTGCAATCTTATTTTAGGATGCGAACCAGCCTGCACTCCTAAGACTGATTCCTAAAGTTGTTGACACATTGACTCATTTCCATTAGTTGGCAAATATATATCCATTCTGTAATTACAACCTTAGTTGGATATTAACTTGATTGTCAATCAACTTTACACACACTTCTATGTAACTATAAAATCTGTATACCTGTGCAGAACCAAGATCAAATATGTTTCCAGCAAATTAATATCCCTCTATTCAGATTCTCTACCCGCTTGTCTTCATCTTCAATAGCATCATTAAGATCCACCACATTCTCAAACAGGGATATGGCCTTTGCATTCTCTTCATCCTAAATGTTTAATTCAAAACTCCAATTCAGTCAATGACACAATTCATTACAATAAACTGCAATACAACAGTTAACAGAGTCACTCACCTTGACTTTCTTGAATATATCTCTGAACCCCAACTCCCTAAGAATCTGCTCACGAAGTCTGCAAAGTAGCTAAAAGATCCCCCAACCCAACCCGAACCCCCACAAAACAGTTCATATCAACACAATAGCAGTAACATCAGCACTAAAGTGGCAATCAAAATTAACATAATGCTTACAATGCAATCAGGCGGACTGCAATGACTCTCAGGATCCTTCTTCAAGTCCTCAAGTATTTCAGAGTACCTTCCAGGCATAATCACAAACAAGTTACAGTCATTTCAAAAATTAACCTAATTAGTTGATTCCGAGTTGTTTTAACCAGAAAAAAGCAAAGCAATCAGAAATTCAGTGTAGTTTTACCTTTGAGGAAACGTTTCAGCTTTAGCAGGAGCATCATTGACAGTAGCATCACTCTCAGCTCGCTTCCTGCTCCGAAAAAAAAATAGATCAAATTCGCAAACAGAATAAGAAAAACAAAGTAATTAGGGTTTAGGGAGCTGAATGGGGATTTCTTGAAGGAAGGGATGGAGTTGAGGACAAGGTCGATTTGGCATGCACTCATTTATAACAGTTCTCATGATTCTCAACCATGCACTCAGGTATATTTTCTAGGATGCAAAATATTGTAGACATGTTCGATTTGGCATGAGTACTGCAACAATTGATTGGTTCTGATAATGAACGGTCTATCTCTCTCAATTTGTTACTTGTAATTACTAGATAGAACAAAATGATTAAGAAAACTGCTTTGTAAATGTAGTATGCACTTTCCAGTCAACACAAAGATTGCTAACGCAGTGTAAACCTCTCCACTGAGGAAACTTCACTGCGTGGCTTGTAACGTAGCCAACACGAGAAAATCAATCCACTATAACTCAAATGAGTTTTCACTATACAAGTAGTGTTGTTCACAACAATCACTTTCACTTAGCAAACAGCTAACTTGTTTTACAACTGTTATAACTCCTAACTTAATTATCACTCTATCAATTGAACCAATCTTCCAGTCTTCGTTGCACTCAACGTCTCACTGATCTTGAGAATCAAATATGCGAGTGACAGAGTATGTAAGGAAAAGAAACATATAACATGCAAATAGAGTTTTTTCAGAAAATGACTTGAGTAAACATGTGCAGCACAAATACGACAAGTTTAGATGTATAAAAACTATACTCAATGAAATCAGTTTCAAAGCCTTTTATAGAGGAGCAAGACTCCCCCTTAATCAAATCTCTTTTTCATATCAAATAAGATAAACAAGGAAGACTTTTAAAACTGATTTCGATAATAAATCAATACTTCCTAATTACTTGCAAATCCAATCTCTATTTGATAGACATCTCAAAAACCTTTTAATGCAGATACATAGATCAAATCAATTAAAACCGATATGCATATCAATCCTAAATGTAAAGTGATATGGAATGAATACCATCTTTAACTCAAGATCAATGAGAGTGATTATCCTGGATTTTCTCTTCAAGTCTTGCATGCCTCTTTGATTCCTTGAGTCACCGGGAAAGTTGGAGAAGTCCTTTCCTAGTCTTATGCAACTTGTGCTCTCCTAGTTACCTTGGGAAAGTTATGTATTGAGAGGTAATAGCCCAATATCCTTACATTACTATGTTTCTATTCCTTTACAGTGGCATGCTGTGTCTATGGTAATGAAGTACGCTGACAATATTGTGAAGGTAAGATAAGGAACCACTAATTTTTTGATTATTTGGTGAAACCTTGACTACTATACTTTTGCATGCATCGATCTGAATAATGTTCTACAATTATTTTTCTTATGAATCTTAGTCGGGGTTGGGAGCTCTCCTACATGTCTTTGCCCTGTTATTAATTATGATGTGGCTTGTCAAGTATTAATTACTATTTTTCTTTCCTATTTTCCCTATTTATGTTTGAAGTGTCAATATATTGGTTAGGGAAAAATTCATGAATAGTACCCAAAGTAAGGTCCACTACGAATTTCAGTACATAAATTTCCAAAACATAAACTTTGGTACATGAGATTTCAAAACCGACCCAATAAACATACACGACGTCAATGACGCCGTTAGTTTCGTGCCAGCTGTCGTATTTCAAGGGGTAAAACGGTCTCTTCAATTTTTTTTACTATGAGCACTCGGTCCTCTCTCCTCTTACTGTGGGCACCTAGCTCTCCCATCTCCCTTTACTCTGGGCACAATCTCTCTCTCTCTCTCTCTCCCTTATCGGGTCTCTCAAATCATATAATCGGAGCTCAACAACCAATACCAAAAGCTCAAAATTGATGATCAAGCTGAGGAATTTCAAGTTCGAAAACTTACGATCTTAACAGCGACGATCTCGAACGTGTCCACGTGAGTAGCTGCAAAAAAATGAAATTGAAAACACTGACAGAGAGGATCAGCTCCGATCACAATTCGGAATTCAAATTTGAATTACTCACCTAGAAAGATTTCACCGAACGATCCGCTGCCGTTCTTGCGGCCGAGCTTGTACTTGCCGCCGACGATCCGCTCCATGCCCGAATTCAACCCGATCGGGTCTCTCAAATCATATAATCGGAGCTCACCACAACCTCGAATTGATCCGCTCCATGCCCGAATTCAACCCGATCGGGTCCTCTCTCCATGGCCGTCCGAGACCCACCACAACCTCGAATTGATCCTAACTTCAGTCCCGAATTGACTGCAACAAGAGTTGGATGAGGAGTACCTCGGCCGGAAACAGCTTGGTGCTTGGTTTTTGCAACTGGGTCGGCTCCGAAACGGTGGAAAGAGAGCATCTTGGAGGTGTGAAGTGGGTTCGGGGTAGCAGAGTTGATGAGCGAGTGATCTCCCCGAGCTGGACCGGCGACGGCAGAGGCTGCATCTCCTCCAAGTTCCTGAGGCGGTGGTGGGTCTCGGACGGCCCAAAAAGCTCATAAATGACATGGTAAGCGGCAAAGAGCAGAGCCAGAAGTGTGAAGAAGGTCGCCGAAAGATAGGCCCGTGTAGTCTACAATTGCCTCCTTCAGTGTTTCCTGGAGTTGCAGAGCCATTCTAGAGAGAGAGAGAGAGAGAGGGAGAGGGAGAGGGAGGGGGAGAGTCAGAGAGAGTGAGGGAGAGGAAACCCTTGACAAATGAAAAAACCTATTTTGCCCTTCATTATGTGCATAATGGCACGACGTCTGACGGAGTCATTGACGTCGTGTACGTATATTGGGTCGGGCTTAATATTTGATGTACTAAAGTTTATGTTTTGGAAATTTGTGTACTGAAATTCGTAGTGAGCCTTACTTCGGGTACTATTCATGATTTTTTCCCTATTGGTTATTATAATTGATGGAAGTTCATTGGAATACACATTGGTAACTTCCTGGCTTTTTAGGGATTCTGATCTAATTTAGTTACGTACTGCAGGTGTATTCTACTTCGGTAGCAATGCTGCTTACAGCTGTTGTTTCTGTATTCCTATTTGGCTTTCATCTGTCCCTTGCCTTTTTCCTTGGCTCAATGTAAGTTCTCTCTGGTAGCATGAAATATCTAGCTACAACTAATTTTCAATTTGGCCAATGGCCATCCATCTCGATCAGATATTCAATTGTGTCTGTGTTTAATTCAGTTCTTGTGTTTCCAGTGTACGTTGTCTCAGTGTCGGTGTATCTGCACTCAATCTGGAAGGTGCGATAGTGATGGCATCGTACCATCTCTAGCCATTCTGATGTCCATGTAAAGGCTTATGTTACCGAGATTTTTGTCTCATTAAAATTTTCAATAGATATATCTTACGTCTGGTTAGGTGACAAGAAACATACCCTTCTGTAATTTGTATTGCAAATCCGTCAATATAAATGAGTTTAAGGTTGATTCAAATTTTTATTTTTGTAGAAATTACTCGTTAACTTTCACAACTCTGATGTAATGAGTCATTCTATTTGTAAAACACATCTTGTAATTCTTTTATGGGAGCTTCTATTCATACCTCCAAATTTGGCATTTGGACCTCCCCACTTAATAGACCTCCAACTTACTTTTACCAATAACCATTTTACTATCTACACCTCTCTAATCTTCCTATAATGCCCATCGTCCAATAAAATCAACAAAACCCTTTTTTTTTTTTTTTTGATTCTATTCATATTTTCAAAAATCATTAGTTGGACCTCCTTTAGTTTTTGAAGATTTGGAATTGCAGCCTTTGTTTTTTTTTTTGGAAGTTCATCCTCCATATATGAGTTACAGAGGTGCTAGCACTTTTTCAATGAATTGTCAACTCTTACTTAGCGTAGGCAACAATACCATGTTTGCTCATCATCTCGTACAAATATGTTTTCCAAGTATTATTTTCATTGCATTTAGGTGTCATTGTCCCTAAACTGATTCAATAGCAACTTGAAATGAACATGGTTCTTTTGTTTTAGATATGTATGGGATAGTGGAGGAAATTACAATAATCAACCATGAGTCTAGTGCATTCTCTATAGATTTATATCATAGGGTTGATTTTTTCATCATATCTATAGAATAGTTCCACATAAAATTGCTCTGACTGATGATGTGCGGGAAGATCTTGTGGACAACTACCCATTGCTGCATTTATTATATAAACGTGCTAGAGTACTGCTTTTTGTCGCCGCTCGTTCACATGTTTGTTTGCATTCAGAATGAGTAGGGCTTCATCAATTAAGGTGTCTTTGTATTTCCCATTTTCTCTCCTTTTATTTTTTATTTTTTATAGCGTAGTGATAGATCTTGTAAATTGTCAGTTATCTCAGCAAGGAAGTCTATCACTTTACGAGGATAAAGTCAAATTCTGAAAATTTTGATTACAACGTTAAATAACTTTTGGCGATATATATTTTAGCGTTTATATAAGTGAAGAGAAAGTTTTCCCCCAAGTTGAAGAGTATTACTGTTCGTAGAGATAAGAAGAGATTTTTTTTTCCTTATTTATGTCTTTATTGGTAATTTGACATGAATTGACAAAGTCAACTATTATTTGGAAAGAGAGAGAGGTTCAAATACCAATATTGGAGGTATGAATAGAAGCTCCCTTCTTTTATTACTTCCTGCTTTGGAACTTGACATCACTATAAAAAAAAATTTAAAATTAAAATTAAAAAGTTAAAAAATTGTACTACAGTTGGTTTTTATCTCGAATTTTCTTAATTTGGAAGTTACCTACCAAAACCTTTATCTTGTACAATGATGAACTCTGTTTAGAATGTTCAATGTGCCTTTATGAGCATACATTTTGAGCTGTACGATAAGAGAATGGGAACCGAAGCTCAGAATCATGCCAAAATGTGTAGTACCAAAATCAAAACCTATCTCTCTTAAGCTTCTCAAAAAAAAAAAAAAAAACAAAACAAAAGAACTTTGAACACCTAACACCTTAGACGTGAGGTGAGATCACCAACACCCATTATTGTATGTCTAATTTTTACGGATGAGAGTCCACAGCTTCAAGTTTGAGCTTAGACAAATGGTACAAAATGGTGCATGACTTGTAAGTAACAATTAGCCAAAGAATAAAAAAGAAACAATGAAGAAGGGAGACAATTTTCCTGATCATGTAGCTTTTTGCTTAGGAAGTGCCCTTCTTCCTGGGTCACTAACCCTCTCTTATTGAAATTTTGTTGTTTGATGGTCTGACCTATCCTCCCCTGATGTTTTGAGGGTTTTTGGTAAGTTTCTGTTCTTTTTGGTTTGTTTAATGAAACTTAAATTGCCAAGGAAAAAAAAAAAAAAAAACGTTACAGGAGCAGCCGCATTCTCACAATCTCACCCATGTACTTGAAATCATATTGGATCTAGTTTTACCCTTAAACAAATAAGAATGCTTGCTTGGGACAAAAGCCTGCCAAAAGAACCAACCGTAAAGCCTCAGTATTGTAGAAAACAACTCAACCACTTCATTTGAAAGCAACCCCAATACCATGAAATCAAACACTATATAAGACCACTCGTACCCTCCTTCACATTCATCAATTCAACTCTTCCTCTTTTCCCTCTCTTCTCTTCTTGCTCAGCACTAATGGCTTTCTCTTCATTTTCCAAAGTCTCCTTTCTGCTCTTCATTGTGCCTTTCTTTTTAGGCACTTATTGTCTGGCTCATGACTTTTCAATTGTGGGCTACTCACCCGCGCACTTGTCTTCCATGGACAAGTTCATTGAGCTCTTCGAGTCATGGATATCGAAACATGGCAAGATTTACCACAACATGGAGGAGAAGCTCCATAGGTTTGAGATATTCAGAGACAATGTCAAGCACATTGATGAAAGGAATAAGAAGCTAGATGTTGACAGCTACTGGCTTGGATTGAATGAGTTTGCTGACTTGAGCCACGAAGAGTTCAAAAGCAAGTACTTGGGGCTAAAAGGTGAATCCCCAAGAAGGAGAGACTCCTCTGAAGAAGAGTTCAGTTACCGTGATTTTGACATAAAGGCATTGCCCAAGTCTGTGGACTGGAGAAAGAAAGGAGCTGTTACTGCAGTCAAGAACCAAGGTTCATGTGGTATGTGCCAAAGCTCACACACTATATGTTGAACTGTGATTTACAATCCGATAACATAACATGTCAAATATCTGGCAAGCGAACACTACTAATGAGCAAAGATGATAATGTTATGCAGGTAGCTGTTGGGCATTTTCTACAGTTGCTGCTGTTGAAGGCATAAACCAGATAGTCACAGGAAACCTAACATCGCTGTCTGAACAGCAACTGATAGATTGTGACAAGTCATTCAACAATGGCTGCAATGGCGGTCTGATGGACTATGCTTTTCAATTTATCATCTCTAATGGTGGGCTTCACAAGGAGGAAGAATACCCCTATATCATGGACGAAGGAACTTGTGAGGAATCAAGGGTAATATAAACTGCGGTCACCTGCTGCTTTATACTACTTGAATCAAATTTAGCTATCAAGAAACCATGGCTTGTTGTTGACATGTGATTTTGTAATCTTCAGGGACAATCAGAGGTGGTGACCATATCTGGTTATCAAGATGTGCCTCAAAATAGTGAACAAGCTCTCCTCAAGGCACTGGCTCACCAGCCCATTAGTGTTGCTATTGAGGCCTCTGACAGAGATTTCCAGTTCTACAGTGGGGTAAGCCTTTTATAACACTATCCCTCCTCTATTTCAACTCGATACTCAAAAGGTCAAGTAATGCTAGGAGGAACTTTACAAATTGTTACTTGGATTTTTCGGTTTTGCAGGGTGTGTTCAACGGGCGATGTGGAACTGAGCTAGATCATGGTGTAGCAGCAGTCGGCTATGGAACATCAAAGGGGTTGGATTACATCATTGTGAAGAACTCATGGGGACCAAAGTGGGGAGAGAAGGGATACATAAGGATGAAGAGAAACACAGGAAAGGCAGAAGGAATCTGCGGTATCAACAAAATGGCTTCATATCCCACCAAGAAGAAGTGATCAATTAAAATATGAAATCCCCTTAAAAACCAAAATCTTTCTTGCTTTTCTTCCCTGTTTAATACTTCCACGGTGATGGATTTTCAACTGTGTAAGCTTTCCCTTCAAGTTTATCAATAACATGGCTAGACTCATGGAAAGTATTTCATATAATTGCAACTGGAAACAACAATAGACATTTTTTTTATTCGTTTTTTTTTTTCAAGTCTAAAAGATTGTTATATGGTCTCACAAAGGTAAAAATTAAAAATGGAAAAAGGATGAAATTAAACCATGAACCGTACAAACTCAAAGTTTTCTTATAGTAAAACCCTAGAATACCAGCTGGGTCTAAATTGGTCTCTCCCCTGCCTGATTAGACTGGCGCAGATATTAACTCTCTGAAATCCTTCTCTCTTTTCTTCTGAGATCTGCTCTCTTTTCTTCAGCATTACACAAATCTTATTCCTTCAATCTGACCTAATAAACAAAAACTAAACGCTCAAATCATATTAAACTGGGTATTCTCCATCCACTCCTTTCTTATCTTTCTCACACTAATTTTCATCCCTCCACATAAAAATAAAATAGCAAAAACAAAAGCATTGTATTGGCGAATTCACTGCTAAAAGAGATTTTTATTTCTCATTGAAACTAAGAATTAGTTGGGTTGATTGTGTGCAAACCTGCTCACATTCATAAAACAGAACCGCGTGTGACAATTTCCATTTTTATTTATCAGTAGAGGAAATTTTGAAAGTTCACATATATAAGATCTTCCCGTCACTAAAGGACCTAATACTTCATCTACTGCAAGACTTAGAATAGAATGGGTCAGGAGTAATAGACAAGAATCAGCATATTCTCAACTCAAAACTTCATTGTATTTGAAGACACAATCGTATAGCCGTCCTCCAAGAAACTGGGCAACCTCTGGATGTTTCACCTGATTATTGATGGGGGAGAAGGAAACATAAGTTGCACAAGATTAATACTGTGCAGAAATGAAGAAAGACTCCTCGACTAAATCAGCATTAGAAGCAACAAAACTTACCATTCCAATCTTCAGGGAATCACACTTGAATTGCGCATAGAGATTTGTCTCTATCCCACGACCCTGTCAAAAGCAAGATAAGATATGTAAAGACAACATAAACAACATTATTTAAAAATATTGAACACATCCAATATTCCGCACACTGCACCATTTTTAGCATCCATATCTACCACAGTAATAATGCCTACTTCATTCACTCTATTTCCAGTATATACATAAATTATCTTCAACGTAAACTAGTTGATTCAACAATTGAATAAGAATCCAGGAGGGATTTTAGGTTTTTACCATCCCTTCCAAGACAACTAGGTCTGCATCACTGGCCAGGTAGGCAAGCTCTTGTGACACGCTTGCAAGATCAATAACCTGCGATGAATTGAGAAGACAAAAAGGCTATTCTTAGATTAATATTTCATAATCCTTTAACAGACTCGCATCAATTCAATCTGACAACAAATAAGAAATACCATTCCCTTACCGGCAAATCATTACCGGAATTGGCAATGAAAAGATTTGTAGTATCAACACCCTTGAGCTTCCCGTGGTTGTCCTTCAGCTGTTGAATTGTCGTTTATAATGTCAGAGCCAACCAAGATTTTGAATAAAATATATTCTAAAGTTTTGCTATTACCTTTGCTAAAATCTCAATCAGTTCAGGGTAGGTTATGTCGTTGATAGAAGGCATGTCATTAGCTGCCAACACAACCTGCAAAATAAGAAAGAGGTGATCATGTCAAAATAGACTAAAGAATGGAACTCATTGAAACAGGGGGCATAAAAGCAATTTAAGTTTTTGGAAAAGGAAAAGAAATCAGCTCTCAAAACAACATTCCATTATGACGATGCAACTTTAATACATATACTACAGAATTTTTCTTTGAAAAACAAAGGATTCTAGAAAACTTCTGGACTTTCTACCACAAGAACCAGATAGATTGCAACGAGGAAACCAGATCTGACTGCATACCTGTGTACCACGACGGAGTAACTCTCTTGCAAATGGTAAGATACCCAAAATAATATCGGCACCAGAATTGTCAACAAATATAACAGCCTGTGAAGACAAAAAACATAATTGCTTACTACATAAGAAGCAATATAACGGTATAGATTCTTCCAAAGATATGTATTGTTACTTAAACATGAAACTTGCCTTTTTCCAAGGCTTCTTGCTCCATTTCAACTTGAAAGTGTCCAGGTCATCAATAACCCAAGGTCTAGGGACAAGGTTCTGGCAACTAGCTAAAAAAGACATACCATCCTTTGAGAAAACTTCAGCAAGCTTCAATAATAAGGGCAAGAAAAACGGTCAAGTAACTCCACTGAAAGCTTTAGTTCTAAAATGTAGTTGTGTACAAAAGAACCATCTTATAATGCATATCAATAAGTATCAGTATGATGTCAGCTCAAATGTAAAGCTCTAATGCAACGAAATCCAAGCAGTGGAGAACTAAGCCTTAGCTGGATATTAAATTGACTCTCAATCAACTTTTAAAATAGTTCTATATAACTATAAAATCTGCATACCTGTGCAGAACCAAGATCAAATATGTTCCCAGCAAATATTCCTCTAATCAGATTCTCTACCCGCTTGCCTTCATCTTCAATAGCATCGTTAAGATCCACCACATTCTCAAACAGGGTTATGGCCTTTGCATTCTCTTCATCCTGAAGTGTCCAATCACATTTCCAAACTCCAATTCAGTCAATGACACAATTCATTACAATAAACTGCAATACAACAGTTAACAGAGTCACTCACCTTGACTTTCTTGAATATATCTCTGAACCCCAACTCCCTAAGAATCTGCTCACGAAGTCTGCAAAGTAGCTAAAAAAATCCCCCAACCCAACCCGAACCCCCACAAAACAGTTCATATCAACACAAAAAACAGTAACATCATCGGTACAGCATTAAAATGGCAATCAAAATTAACATAATGCTTACAATGCAATCAGGCGGACCGCCGTGACTCTCAGGATCCTTCTTCAAGTCCTCAAGTATTTCAGAGTACCTTTCAGGCACAATCACAAACAAGTTACAGGCATTTCGAAAACTAGCCCTAATCACTTGATCCAGTTTAGTATTACCAGAAAGCAAAGCAATCAGTGATTCAGTGTAGTTTTACCTCTGAGCAAACGTTTCAGCTTTAGCAGGAGCATCATTGACTGTAGCATCACTCTCAGCTCGCTTCCTGCTCCAAAAGAATTGGATCAAAATTCACAAACAGAATAAGAAAAACGAAGTGATTAGGGTTTATGGGAGCTGAAAAGAAAAATGGGGATTACTTGAAGGAAGGGATGGAGTTGAGGAAGAGGTCGATCCAAGCAATCTCAGTGGGGGTGGGCTTGCGGGGATTGTCGGTGGGGAAGCGGTAAGGGATGGTGCAGGCTCTGTAGTTCGATTCGATCGGCGTCGTCAGCAGCGGAAATGCCACCAATTCTGAAGCGCTCTCCATTTTCGTCTCCGATTTCAACTTCTCCGACTGCGTTTAGTGTTTATATATATATATAAGTTATAAACACCAAAAAGCGACAGGGCGTGTGGGAATGGGAATGGGAATGGAAATGACCCAAGAGAATCCAATCTTTCCTACTATACTATTATTCTTTTATACTCTTTTCCTTTCTCGGCTTTCTTTTCTTTTTTTAAATACCATAGTCGTTATTTTAGAGGCCATACAGAGTAGAAACGAAAACTTTTTTCCATGATCCCATGATGTCAAAGATTTAAACCTGTGATCTCTACGGTATTGAATTTTTAAAAATCAAGCTTACGACTCAAATGCTTGTTATTATTGAACAAACATGTCATAAACTTTCATGCGTTGCCATCTAAGTAATGAACACAATAATATAGTATTTTAAAACCATATGTTCTAATGTAAATCGAAGTATGTCATGTTTTTTATCAAATGAAAAAATAAATGTAACAATTGAAAAATGAGTATATTATATATGTCCTTTGTTTTTCTCTATCATATTTTCATCAAGTTCTTGTCAACAAAATATCAAGTGATTTTACATAGTAATAAGCACAACTAAAAATTTCAAGACATCAATGAAGTTATGCAATTATTTTTCTGAGCTAACGAAATGAAGCTCGCTGCCATCACCGGATCTTCTTGTTTGGTTTTGACCAAATGATTATAGATTCCTTACCTAACATATCTCATGCACCTTGACTCCTTGAGTGTACCTAACATATTCCGTTATTTGCAAGTATACTCAACCAACATCACCCTCCAAAATTGTTGATATTGTACAATAAATTTTGTTCAAAAAGAATTTGATGAGTGATTGTTATGACTCCTGCTAATTGCTTACAGGTCTCCTTGATCCTTATTAGGCCTTAAAGCTTTGTTATAATATTCGACACAGAAATCCACAAAGATAACTCAAGTTAACCTTCCTGAAACAGCTAGGATTGCAGTTCAACATCAAAGTTCAGGTGGAAACTATCAATCTGGATCTTATTCTCAATCCACATAACAAAGGGAAAACTAATCAAGTACATGGTGGTGGGATTTGGGTGCCAATGAATTTGGCTTTAACATTACTGCAAGTTGAAGTGGCTTCCTCCTTCCCAGATGACAAGTCCAGATGAACATCTTCAAGGTAAATGTTCTGGCATGGAATCCCTTTGCTACATTCAAGTGCAACCGCTACTTGAGAAGACGAGGTCCCTCTTATGTTCTTGAAGTAAATGTCACTCAGCTCCACTTTTGATGGCACCTGCAGATTGTTTATATATAAATTTTTGAGTGTATATGAAGCCTAGAACAGAGACCAGAAATAGACTGAACATGCATGTTTACACCTTATTGATTACCTTAGTAGCGCAAGACGTGAATGGACAATACGTCTGATCGATTATGATGGGGTTGGTCACATTGTTCATGATGATGTTTGTGAATGTCATGTTGGTGGCTGCACTTCTACCTGGAGAGTTAGCCCATGTCTTGATCCTAATACCATTTGTGGTACCTGAAATGGTGCAGTCTCTGACCACAAGCCCACTAACATCTCCTTCATTCGGATATTTTCCCAAACTTCCCACACTAGAATTACAATGAGATCGATTAGTTAGGTTTCATACATTAGTTCATTTGAACGAATTAAAAGAGGCTAGGCATATTACTGAGAGAATTTAAATGTATATACCTGATTCCATGACCAGGTCCACAAGCAATGCTAGTTATGGTGACTTGGGAGTTCCCTTGTCCAACTGAGATGCAGTCATCACCAGTAGCAATGTGTGACGAAGAGAAGTACACACTCGAGCTTCGTTCAATGTGGATTCCATCAGTATTAGGACTGGTTTCTGGGGCTTGAATCTTGAGTTTACTACCTTTGAAGTTGTGACATTCCACAACAGCTATATGAAAGAACTTGCTGTTCACCGAGGATATGCCCCGGATCACTGTCTTATTCATTGCAACAAATTTCAAACTCTGAAAAGGGAATAAAATACAAAGAGTTTAATTGCTCATTTAGTACTACAAGTAACCTTTTCTAATCTTAACTAAAAGGTCAAGTAATTGAGTCCTTCATATAGCAGAGCTTATACAAATGTAAGTTGTGAACACATTGAACTAAAAGAACAAAAAGGGCAAGCTGTAGAACATGTACATACAGTTGGAAGAAGTTTGCAATTGGAGTCTTTAGAGCACTTATTGTGAGGCCAGGCTTTAGCACCTTGACCATCAAAGGTTCCGCCTCCGGTCAAGGTTAGCCCCTTCATCCAAGCAAATTCAATCCAACCGCCACCGAATTCATACTTGGACAACTCCGCTGTAGCCTTCAAGTAACCCTGCAAGTAAGTATTCATTTCTCAAAATCAATCATCAGCAAATGGCTTGATATTAACTGCAAAAATGTCAAACTGATGGAGAGATAGTCTTGCCTTTACTCGAAGATTTAGAGCCGATACGTTTTGGCAGGGGCCTGAAAACTTAAGAGGGCCAATCATGTATGTTCCTCTTGGGATTATTAGGTGGACTCTACCTTTGGACTGGCACGCCTCTTTCCATGCTGCTGTGAAGGCCTGCAATTACAAGCACCATTACTAAGTACTCCTTGTCAAAGTATCCATGCTTACTATGAAGCTGGGTAACATGTTTTCGGTATATAAGAGCCATCCATGGCTAACATCACATTCAACTCGATTAAGCTTCAACTTAAAATGAGTGATATTCTAAAAAGGATTTTGAATCAAGAATAATACTAAAAAGGGTTTCAAGAAAATAAGGGTGTGGAAGAAAGAATTGAGATCGAACTTTGCTGTCATCGGTTTGGCCATCTGCTTTGGCACCAAAGCTCTTGACATTAAAAAAAAGAGAGCTTTTGGCCTTGCGATCTACATTGATGGTCTGCAAGCCTGAACCTGCTCCTCTTTCTCTGCCAAACACACATTCGAAGCAAAATAAGGACAGCAATAAGAGCAATCTAACATAGAAGTAGTCGAGGCTCATCATATTGCTCCTCTTTCACTTCGGACCTCTGCTTGCCTAATTTGCAGTTCTGCTTGAGCGTTAGTGTTGGCCATTTTATTCATATAGGGTAGTAGTCTCTGTAGATTTTGAAAGGTGGTGAAAAGGGCGGGATTTTGGACGAGGAAGAAGGAACCATAACTGCTATTATTAACTCCCTCTCCCACTACTCCCACTACATGAGTGGAGGTCGTCAACCGCCGAAAATGAAGCTTTTTCTTTTTTTTCTTTTTGTTCTTTTTTGGAGAAGAAGAAGAAATTGAAATAATTAATTAATCACCTCCTGCGCATCCATTTCCAAGATAATGTTAGCCGACCTAAAAATTTTGCTTGATGAAGAGTTTGTAAGCCCAGAGCTACTGCATAAAGTTTGGTTGCCTTGACACTGAAATGACCTGACAAGCCTTTAGAAACTGCAAGGAAATCACCACATTCATCACGTAACACTGCCCCCAAACCTCTTCGACCTCTAGAGACATCAACAAAGTCTTCTCCATCGTTGTAACAGATGTGGAGGGGAAGAAAGTTGTGTTAGAGTAGTGCGAGCAGCAGTTGCCCAAATAAGGTTTGGATTTGTGAAAATAAAAAGCTGTGCATTGGTTTAATTACATTGAAACAGCTCCTCATTCCTAGCTTGCTCAATAACACCATAGTCAATTCTGATTGTGATTAGAATGAAGAAGCATGATGAAATAGATCAGCAAAAGTTCCTTTATTCCAATCACCAACACCCTTCTTGAATGGAGTGAGCAAGGACACCTGTTTATGCTTTTAGCATAAGTCCATAATGCATGAAGAGTAATCTCTGAATACAGTTTGCTGCGTGGACAACCACTACGTAGTGTGTATGAAGAGTAATCCCTGTTAGTGTAATGCCCACATAACTGATCTATCTGGAACTGGATATAGAGGTAAATGAATAGAAAATATAGCATCAACCTCAATGCACTAGAAGGAACTAGTAATTAATCAAATGATAATTGCATAACCCATCAGTTGTGATAAGGTCGGACATCAATTTACATTGACACAGCTGAGACCAAGGAATCCCACTCTTTCCTTTTATTCGACTCCACCAGAAACGAGCTAAAAGTCCTGATAATTCGTGACACAAATACAATGGCATACGATACACACTCATAGAATAAGAGGGAATTGCTTGAATCACCGATTTTAACAGAATTTATTTCCCAGCTTGAGAAAAGCAGCTTCTCCTTCCAGCTCGTAATCTTATACCAGATTCTTTCCCGAACAGGTTTGAACAAAGTCTGTTTTCTTCTACCAGCCAAAGCGGGCAATCCCATAATATACTTTTTTCATGACAGTCAACAACCGGAATTTCGAAAAAAAAGTGCCCATAAAATCCCGGGTGCTATTCACATAACCTCATGTAATGTTCACTGCAAATGAAAACAAAGGAATCACTTATCGATCGATCATGCACTGCTTTTTTTTCTTTTCTTTTTTTGGTGGGGGGGGGGGGGGGGGGGGGGGGGGGGTGTGTGCACTGCCTTATTGGTGGATGCAAGACAACTTGACAATGGTTTTGATTGGTTAATTGATTGGGTTTTCTTTCTTTTCTTTCCTTTAACTTGACAATGGTTTTATTGGATATGCATCTTATTACAATCAATAGGAAGCTTGAGTCTTTGGGGAAAGAACCCACTAACAATGCAATATTGCTTCATAATCTCAAAACTCCAAGTCAATTCCACTCAAGTTAGTTATACACGATCCATTTCCATATCACTCATAACATTTACTTAACTTCCACGAATCACACCGACAAAGCATGAGCAAAAAAGATGTTGAAAGTTTTTTAACTTGCAATATGTGACAACAATCCAGGAATTAATTAAGTAATCATGTAGCACAAATCGGTCAAACTACACTACTTACCAGGTATGGTTCAAGGTATTTTGGAGTTGAGATGCAATCATTGCCAAGATTAGTTTGTTTTCGAGCACACAAAACCTGCTTACCCTTTTGAATCTAAACAAATGACAGGACTTTGGGCAATGCTTCCAATTATATGCCTGGATATACATGAATTGGAGCTTGCATACAACGAATGAAGTTTGAAAACTTTCCAAGC
Source organism: Rosa rugosa (assembly GCF_958449725.1). NCBI lineage: Eukaryota > Viridiplantae > Streptophyta > Magnoliopsida > Rosales > Rosaceae > Rosa > Rosa rugosa. The sequence continues at coordinate 36,276,427 of NC_084822.1, forward strand.
AAGTAGAACTTATAACACAATCAAGGCAAGCATTAGCTTCTTTTTTCTTTTTTTTTTTTCTTTTCTTTCATCCTGCTTTCTAATGCATTCATTTCTTTGCCTTGGCAAACCTAAGACATCGATACTTCTCACCACTTACAGTGATTTCAAGAGCTCCATCTTGGTTATCTTGATTTGATGCAGTTCCCATCAGAACACTCTTCTCTTTCTCAAGGTTTTCCTTCTCTATTTTCAGCCTTGCTTCTTGTCTGGCAATTTCTGCCTGAAACAAGATAACGTTTATGAGGCTAAAACAGAAAACAGTGTTACAGCATACACTTTGTTAAACAATGGTGATTACAGTGATGAATACAACCACATAAATAGCCTTAGCTGAATTTCCTGAGAAGAAGCCTAGACTCAAGACTGTTACAGAAACAATTATGATATGTATGAAAATTGCAACCCCTACACAACTTGTCAGAGAAAATGTTATGGTCATGAACATGAAGTGCAACTAAAAAACCAGGTTCCAAATCAGAACTTTCAACTTATAAGTCGATGAGAAATGAGTCAAGAGTTCAGTGGTTCATTATAAGTCGATAAGAAAAGCACAAGTTCTCCGGTGACTATCTCTCTATTTCAATGTAACTTCTTCTCACTTCATCGGTCATCTAACAAAATAAAATTAGGCATCGAGAAACAACACCAAACTTTGAAGTGAACTCGGTAAGGCAGCAGTATTTGTTAAGTGTTCAGTGGTTCATTAAGAGTCAATGAGAAAAGACACAGATTTTGGGGTCAATATCTCTCCATTCCTATGTAGCTTTCTCTCCAGACAAACACACAGGTCACTCAGTTTCTACAGTTGGTCATTGTCGAAGAAATTTAAGCATCAAGTAACAAGAACCCAGTTTGATATGATTCTTCAGTTTATGATTGCTAAATTCTGAGATAGTATAAACTTTACATTTGTGCGTCCATGGGGCTATGGCTGTAACAAAAATTGAACCTCCACTGGGTTCCTAAACCAATCAAAAAGCAGGGAAATTTGGCAATGCAAACCCAAAGAGAAGACACCCAGGAATGAAAAACACAAATTGAAGCAAGTAATGGGATTCAATTGAAAACGGTACAGTAAAAGGGAATAGGGAAAAGGAAAATGACCTCACGGCGAGAGAGCTCGGCTTTCCAAGCAGCTTCACGCTCGGCGACTTCGCGTTCGCGTTCTTCGATGTAGCTCTGCATCTCCCTCTCCTTCATGATTCTGTCTTGAATATCCGCATCCAAAGCTTCCTTGAGCTCCTGTACAAACTTGTCCACCACCACTTTGATTCTCAGAGACATTTTCGAAGCTCCAATCTCGAACCCACAATTCTAATTGGAAAAAGAAACCCTAAGACGTTGGTTCACTCAATCAATCATGGACATGATTGCTTGCGCTGGTGAGTCAGGAATCGGGAGTTCCGACTAGGCGGCGATTGCCGAAAGATAGGGACAAATAAATTCGGACCTTCCTTTGCTTCCCTGCCACGTCTTTCTTTTGGGGTTTTATGGACTTAAAGAGGACTCTCCCGCTTGGGGCCGTAAATGGAGCTTGGTTCGTATTGCACTCGTTTGGCTCGTGTTGTAAAAAAATATCTTATAGTAAGCTTAGTAGGGAACCACTGTAAGTGGCCTAGTGGTTCTTGTCTAGTTGGGTGTGCTCCCCAACCTAAGTTCGAACCCCGAAGCTGTCAAAGTGGCACGAACTTGATTAAGCTCAAGTCGGGCTTGAGATGGAAGATTATAGGGTGGCTCACCCAATAGTTCTATGTTGTGGTCACTTGTCCTAGTTATGTCAAATAAGTTCAGGCTCTTTTAAGTTAGGGTTGTCCTCATGGATTCTGCTGGGTTCCTGAATTTGAGTAGCAGATCCGCGGTTAATAGGACCCAAGTTTTCTTCCAGCTTAAGACCGTTTGTTTCATTATCAGCATATACGTTGAAGTGATTAGAAGATTTTAGGATGACACATCCAAAAGTTCTCTATTGTGGTTACCTATGTCAGTTTACTATTTCGTTCAATTTGGCTCGATCAGTCGTTTAATCTTGTCCTCATTGTTAGATTTATTGACATGTTTGTGTCTTCTCTTTCGAGTGAGAGTTCTTGGTCTTAATTTATTGATATTTGTCTTTAGTTTTTTATCCTTCAATAAATGATGTGACCATTATCAGTTTGTAATTAAGAAATTTTTTTGATTATAAAATAAAATAAAATTTTAACCAAAAAAAAATTAAAAAACCTTGGTCGAGTACTCTCTCGTACCTAAAACGATGAGTTTGGGTAATAAAGTGGTAAAGCCATCTCCAAGTTCTGTACCCGCTCTCTGTCCTCAAATGAGAGCCGTCTCCAAGTTCAAATACAAAGCATGGCCTCCACTTTCACTCTCACGTCGTTGCTCTCACATGGCCACTGTCACAGAATCACCGACTCTGGTCGAACAGTTCACCCAATTCTGCTACCAGAGAGACCTCCCCAGAGCCATGACGGCCATGGAAGCTATGCAAAGACGTGGACTTTGGGCTGACTCCGTCGTCTACTCGGAGCTCATCAAGTGCTGCCTAGCTCGTCGCGCCGTTCAACAAGGCAAGCTCGTCCACAAGCACGTTTTCTCAAATGGGCACCACCCCCAAACCTTTTTGATCAACATCTTCATAAACATGTATGTCAAATTTTCTCTATTGGATGAAGCAGAGCAACTGTTCGACAAAATGCCTGAGAGGAATGTGATTTCCTGGACGACTATGATTTCAGCTTATTGTCATGCCAAGATGAACAGCAAGGCCTTGGAGTCTTTGGTTTTGATGCTTAGAGAGGGTGTGTGGCCGAATAGCTTCACATACTCTTCGGTTTTGAGGGCTTGCGAGGGGTTAGGGAATCTCAAGCAGCTGCATTGTTGTATTGTTAAAGTGGGGTTAGAGTCTGATGTGTTTGTTCGGAGTGCTCTGATTGATGTCTACTCGAAATTGGGTGACTTGCATAATGCGCTAGGCGTTTTCAATGAGATGGTGACTGGGGATTCGGTTGTTTGGAGCTCTATCATTGGAGCTTTTGCGCAGAACAGTGATGGCGATGAAGCTCTGGATCTTTTCAAGAGGATGAAGAGAGCAGGTTTTAAAGCTGAAGAGGCGACGTTGACGAGTGTCTTGAGAGCCTGTACAGCGTTGGCGCTTTTGGAATTGGGGAGACAAGTCCATGTTCATGCACTGAAGTATGGTCCGGATTTAATTCTAAACAATGCGCTTCTGGATATGTATTGCAAGTGTGGCAGTTTGGAAGATGCGGACGCTGTTTTTACGAGGATGGTGGAGAAGGATGTAATCTCTTGGAGCACCATGATTGCAGGGTTGGCACAAAATGGTTTCAGCCAAGAGGCACTGAAGTTGTTCGAGGAGATGAAGGTTTCGGGGACAAAACCAAACTACATCACAGTTCTTGGGGTTCTGTTTGCTTGTAGTCATGCGGGGCTTTTAGAAGAGGGGTGGTACTACTTCCAGAATATGAAGCAGCTCTTCGGGATTGATCCTGGAAGAGAGCACTATGGCTGTGTTATTGATCTTCTTGGAAGGGCTGGGAAGCTTGACGAGGCAGCAAGGTTGATTCAAGAAATGCAATGTGAACCAGATGCAGTGACATGGAGGACTTTGCTCGGCGCATGCAGGGTTCATCGGAATGTTGATCTAGCTACACATGCTGCCAAACAAATTCTGAGAATGGACCCTGATGATGCTGGAACCTACATATTATTATCCAATCTATATGCAATTTCTCAGAGATGGGATGATGTTGCAGAAGTTAGGAAGAGTATGAGAGCCAGAGGAATCACCAAAGAACCAGGGTGTAGTTGGATTGAAGTGAACAAACAGATCCATGCGTTTATTATGGGAGATGACTCGCATCCACAAATAGAAGAGATCAATAAGGAGCTAAGCTTCTTGATTGATAGACTCATGGGAATAGGTTATGTTCCAGATACGAACTTTGTTTTGCAAGATCTTGAGGGAGAACAGAGGGAGGCTTCTCTTCTATCGCACAGTGAAAGATTGGCCATTGTATTTGGTATAATGAACTTGCCTAAGGGAATGACTGTTAGGGTCAGGAAAAACCTCAGGATCTGTGGAGACTGTCATGTATTTGCAAAACTTGTAGCAAAGTTGGAGCAGAGAACTATTGTGATAAGAGATCCCATTCGGTACCACCATTTTCAAGATGGAGTATGTTCCTGTGGAGATTATTGGTAGGGGAAGCAGAGGTTCATAAGCGCTCTTGACCCCATATATCAGTAAAACGTGAGGTGAAAAGAAGCCTCCTGAAAGACCAAGTTGGTGCTCAAAATGGACTCTCACAGAATTGTTTGATGAAATTGGAGCTGATAGAGACAATGCCAACAATGGCGGATTTCATATTAGCAGATATTTTCCAGCTCATCGGCTTTCCAGAAACTATAAGCTGCAAAGCTTGGATGACCATCGAATGTCCGTCAACTTTAGACGGCAGCTTGTCCTTCTACCAGCAGAAGGTTTCTGTTTATTAGTGAACATAAAATGGTGGGAGATCATAACTGTTTTTGTCATGATTGCCCTTCAATTTGATCCACCAAACATGAAACTTATTCAACAGAATTCTTGTGATCAAGTGCAATAAGATGAAAAATAGCATTTGTTTTTCTGTCATGAATGAATTGCTAATATTGATTGATGCATTATGAGAAAATGAGAAACTGAAATTCCATGAGGGATCAATCTATATACTAAAACCATGTCTATTTACCAAAACACCAACCAGCTTACAATAAAAAGATCGTGTGCATAGTTAAAGGTGAACCCCCAGCTTCCCTCTTATTGTTACAGTATTACACACCTCTTATTGTTACAGTATTACACAACATCTCTGATCTCCAAATATATTACAACAGAGCAAAAACGCTATGCTGTCCTCTTGCAAAAAGGATTCAACCATGTTTCTCCTCTACAACTCATCTCTCAAGCCCGCCGTCGCATGCTCAGCATAAGATGAATAAGATTTGATAATGGATTCATAAATCTTGATTCCTTTCAAGTATTCATCTTTGTTTAGAAACTGCAACAAAATGAAAATAAATGGTCAGATTTCAAGAGGCTAAATTGGATAATGAACAATGGGAATAACATAAATTTTCGATGCATGAGCAAAAACAACCAAAGGATGTATATACAAAAAACAATAAAAACAACTTGGCTGTTCACCTCGTTATGGTCATGGAGCAGAATAGGAGTGTTAGCCATAGGAGAGAATCCAATTGCTGGCAAGCCTTGTAGCCGGAAATAGCGAGCATCTGTTGAAGCAGGAAAAATCTCAGGTTTACCAAGTTTTCCATCAGCTTTTTTGACCGCTTCTTCTAGCAGGGCCCACCAGGGGTTTGAACTGTCAGTTGCTGTAAGGACTGGCCTCCCAGATTCATCAAGCACAGAAACCTTCTGCTTGAACTGCCCAAGCTATGACGTTAATTAGAGAAACTAGCATGGATTTAGACTATTCATATTACTTCACCATAATCCATTTATGCCTGAAAATGGAAACTTTGGACTGCCATACATATGGTAGTTCACTTTCCACTGATGTAATGCAGCTAGGCTAAGCTAAATCTAATGCATACAGTTCAAAATACATTTGAAGTGATTGTGGCAAATTTAACAGGGCATTAGAGCATACAGTTCAAAATACAGAAATTTTTAGGCAAGAAAGAAGAACACGCTTGTACGGTTGTATGACACATGAGTAAAAGGAGGAAAGCTTTTTCCATATATTTTATCAGCAAGGATGTGATGTTATGTATAATATCCTTCTAATCACAGCGATCTTCAGTAGGCTCTAGAATTTAGTGCAATGTAACCACTGCATATACCACACCATATTGAATTTCTCAGTCAATACTTTCTAATTTTATATTGAATAGCAATTGCATTGATTTGAGGCATTTTTCATCCTGGCGTGCACATATTATACTCATCTATTGGTAAGTATCCACTAATTTCTACTTAAAAGGATCAAAGAACTAATTACCCTAAATGTCATGTTCCGTGAAGAAGGCGCCCATTCTTCAGCAATCCGTTTCTCCAAAGACTCCTGATCAGCGGTTGGGGGGACCCTAATATCAAACCCAGCTTCTGCTTCAGATGGCTGCAAATTCATGACAAAACCCTGGCACAGAAAAAAGGGGGAGCATTTATCATCAGAAAGAAAATATTATGACTGGTAGAAAGGGGAAGAAGAAACATCTTCAAACATGATACTAATTTCAGTGTTTAACATTTTATGTCCCATAGAAATAAAATCATGTTACATTTTATTGCACCACAGCCTCACAACTCCCCCTAACATGTGAATTGTAGCTCTCTACAAACCCATGATCTATTGGAATTATGTTCCTACATTCATATTTTCAATAGCACCTACAACCTACAAGCCATTCTGTTGAGTATGCAGCAAACAGTCTGTTCAGTTCCAGTTGATATCATAAAATATAAATTGCCTATTACGATGCTGGTCCAGAACTAGGTGAATCTGCAATGCAGTACTGCATACTACAACAAAAATTTATTGGGGCCCTCGCAACTCTTAAACATGAAGAGTCAGCAATCACATGTAAGATAACCATTTTAAACATGATTTGATCCTAAAGAACAATAATCCATTACACTAAGAACTACAATTGACCACCACAATCCCGCACAAAAAAACACCAAAATGAGTAAACTTACAGTTGGACTGGGTGTGCCAGCCTTCAAAAATGCCATATTGACCGAGACGACCTCCCCTTCAGCCTTCAAACCCGCCTTCACCAAATCAAACTGCGAAGCACGGAACCTCCTCACACTCTCAATGCTCTTCAATAGATTCTCCATAGCAGTATTGTCATACAGCTTAGCCCCATGTCCAGGAGCTCCAGTAGCCTTGATGATCAACCACCACGGGCACCTCTCCGCATAGAAAGCCCTATAATGCTCACTCGGCGAGGCCAACCCTGTTTTCCAAAACACCAATCACCCAAATAACACAATCAAATTCACACTCCAAGTCTCCTTTTTTTTTTTTTAAGTAAGACTGTAAAAGCATAAAGGACCTGACCTTCATCGAGAACTATCCCAACGTTCAAGGCTTTGAAAACATCAGATTCAGCAAACTTCTCAGCGCCATCATGGCCACCGACCTCCTCATCAGGAACGAAAGACAAGTAAACAGTCCGAGTGGGCTTAAACCCAGAAGCCTTAAGCCGTCGAATGGCCTCCAGGTACTGAAGCCCGACGCACTTCATGTCCTGGGAGCCTCTGGCGTAGATTTTCCCACTCGGGTCGACGTGGGCCGAGAAGGGATGGTGGGCCCACTTGTCGTGCTCGGCCGGGACGACGTCGGTGTGGGAGTTGAGGAGGATGGAGGGGAGAGAAGGGTCGGAGCCGGGCCATTTGAGGAGGACGAGGGGCTTGCCGGGGACGAACTCGAGGGTCTGGGAATCGAGGGAGAGGGAGTTGGCCTCGGAGAGGATGAAATCGGCTGCTTCCTGGTACAGGGGCTTAGGATGGGCCGTGTTGATTTGGAGGTATTTTTGGAACCTTGAGATTATGGGTGATGAGTCTTCTTCTTCTTCTGCAGAGATGGGTGTTGATGAGAGTAGGAGAAGAGAGAGTAGGCAGAGATGGAGGAGGAGGAGCTCCATTTTCTTCTCAGGTGTCATGTCAGCAGTGGCTGACTGAGGAAGCTGGTGGATTTATAAAGAGTGAAAGATGGGATAGATTCTTGAGGGCTAAGGTGTTCAGGCCCAATGAAATCCCTGGTTTGATGTTTAGGGGTATGGCCCAACATAGAGAACTGGATTCAAATTTGCAAGATTTATTTTGAATCCTACCAAAATAGGATGGGTGGTTCTAGTTGAATCTCTAAATTTGATATTTCAACCTCCATCTTTTTTTAATTATCAAAGTCAACTTATATAAAATTAAATCTGTTTCTAAAAGAAAGTTTCTATTGGGAGGACCTCTAAATTTTCTCTCAAGTAGGGGTGTGTAAAGCAGGGTACAAACCGACCAAACTGACCGATAAATATGGTTGGGTTAAGGTTTTTTAACTTTAAAAATTGAAAGCCGGTCTAGACGTCTAGTACCCATTTATGTACTGGGTTGGGTTGGTTTGTCTTGTGCTTCAACTGCGGAATCCAAATCGACCAGTATTTTTTTAAATATAATAGGAAAAAGTTTTAAATTTATATACATAATAAATATATATTTATTTGTCCAGTTTGTTATAAGTAAGTTTTAAATCAATCAAAAAAAAAAAGTAAGTTCTAAATCTCCAATTATAATTTTATTCTCAAATGATATACTATCATACTGAATCCAAGACCCAAAGGCCTAGAACCCTAGTATATAATAGCTATAATTCTTGTTTCAGCTGTCTTGAGAGGGGTCTGGTCCAGCTAAACACGGGATGTCATGGTCTGCTAATATCGCTATCGGTCTCGCTTATCTGCAAAACAGACGAATGTCAGAGGGAAGACCGGGTGTGTCGGCCTTCAACGCTCTGATATCTAAGTCAGTATCGTTATAAGATAATGATAATGGAAAGCGATAGTAAACAGTTACCTCTTTGGGTTGTTGGAGATGCCCTTATTATAGCAGATTTGTGGGAGTCTGGCTCCGTTTCTTTCGGTGTGGGACGCTCGGGATCCCGATATTGCCCCGTGGGGTATCGGGATCGCCAGCTGGGGGCTTTACTTACTTCTTATATTGGCGATTCGAGTCTTGTGCTTCCGATACTTGTGCCTAAGAGGTATGTGCGTACTAACAAGTCCCCGGTCAAGAGTTCTCTTGGGTGGGGAGTTTGTCTTTGGTAAAAGTATCAGAAGTTCAAGGCGAGTTCATGCCACGTGGCTTCCGTACAGCCATTACCCCCAAGTCCCCACTTAAGAGGAGTCTTGGCTGGGGTGAGGAGATCGTAATCGCACTTGGTGTTGTGTCGCTATCGCAAAATCGGTGGTAGGGTTTCATGTGTCTTTTGGCGCATACGCTATGCCCTGGTGACACGTGTAGTGATGTCATTCATTTTTTGTGTGCAGGAAGCCCGGTGTACTGGAGTCCGGAACATGTAATAATGGCGTAGTGGTAAGGAGTCGAGGCGACAGTGCATGACTTCTGTAACGTTCAGGGATGTCGGACACGTGGTGAGATCTGGTGTTGTCGTCCTTGCACGTCCAACGGTCCCTGTATTCTCGAGGTCCCTTTATAAGGACAGAGGAGGGATATGGGGCTAGTTACTGTTCCTGTGTTCTTGTTGTAGATTGGGATAAGAACGGATTAAAGTTACAGCCTTTAGGGTGTAGAAAGCTTGAAACTTTCGGGTGGTGGTCGGAATTTCGTTTTGTTGGCGTCGTTGTCTCTGTTTTCCGGTTGGAGGAGTGAACAGGTACGCTGTCTCTTGGCCTTTCTGGGTTTGTCTGAGGGTGTTTGTGTGCGTGGGTTTTGTTAGGGGGGTCATTTTCCGGGAGTGAGATTTACCGGCGGGCTCTGGGTGGCATTAGGTCCGGTGAAGTTTTGGAGAGGGAATTTCAGGTTGAGCTGGGTTTGTTGTTGCGGCTCCGAGTTAGGTTATTAGGATTTGAAATTTTGCGGGGGCGGGTCTAGGAAGGCGATAGATAGGAGGCGATTGACTAGTTGTTTGTATCGCTGTTAGTATGACGCGGGAGCATCGCAGTCGCTGTAGGCGAGAGAGTTCCTCTCGTGGAGGTGAAGGAGTTTCTCGTGGTAGTGTCGGCACTTCTCGTGGAGGTGGCGTGGGTATTTCTCGCAGTCATGGAGAGGGTGCTCCCCGCGGGGGTGCCGTGGGACGTTCTCGAGGAGGTGGCGAGGGTGTTTCCCGAGGAGGTGGTGAGGGTGGTCCTCGTGGGGGTGCCGTGGGCAGTTCCCGAGGAGGTGGTGATGGTTCGTCTCGTGGAGTTTCGAGTAGGGTTGAGCAAACTGTGGGTTCCGATATGCCTGAGGTGGAGAATGTCGAGGTATTGGAGATTCCTCACTTGCCACTGGGGCGGTTACTCCTTGGCGAGATGCCCATTGATCAGCCCGGTCCGAGGTCCGAGGTTCGAACCCTCCTTCTAGCGCCAAATGTTTCAGCTGTCTCGAGAGGGGTCTGGTCCAGCTAAACACGGGATGTCGCGGTTTGCTACTATCGCTATCGGTCTCGTTTATCTGCAAAACAGACGAATGTCAGAGGGAAGACCGGGTGTGCCGGCCTTCAACGCTCCGATGCCTAAGTCAATATCGTTATAAGATAATGATAATAGAAAGCGATAGTAAACAGTTACCTCTTTGGGTTGTTGGAGATGCCCTTATTGTAGCAGATTTGTGGGAGTCTGGCTCCGTTTCTTTCGGTGTGGGAAGCTCAGGATCTCGATATCGCCCCATGGGGTATCGGGATGGCCAGCTGGGGGCTTTACTTACTTCTTATATTGGCGATACGAGTTTTGTGCTTCCAATACTTGTGCCTAGGACGTATGTGCATACCAACAATTCCTTTGATCATCTCTCTCAATCTCTTATTCTCTAACCTTTAATACTACCATATTAAACTAGCACTGGTGATTGCGCCATCAAATAAGGGAATCACTTTGAATCTATGTAGATTTTGATTTTTGAATATTAGTTTTGGATTTTTATTATTGAATTTTTAATTTAGATTTTGTTCTTTAATAGAATTTTTATTAGGGTCTTTGACCCAAAGCACCAAAATCAACCAAAATTATCTCACTTACTCCAGCAACAAATTTTTGTTCTCACATACACAATTTAACAACAAATAACTATTTTACCCTCAACTATTTTGGGTGAAAATATAACCATCAAAATTTCATAGAATTCCCACTCCAAGAATTAATTGGCTAACCCCATATCTTTCATATCAGAACTAGAATTTCACGTCTTCTTTATGGATTTAATGATGTCTTTGTTGGTTCCCATTATTAGCATGTCATCCACATATGGACACACAATCACATAAGTATTTTTGATTTGCTTAAAGTTGTCACATTCATTTATGGAAAAACCATAAGACATCATTGTATTATCGAATTTCTCATGTCATTGTTTTGGGGCTTGTTTAAGTCCATACAAGTTTGCAGACTTTCTTCTCTTGACCTTTGACTATGAACCCTTCAGGTTGTTCCATATAAATTTCTTCCTCTAAAAATGCTGTTTTGACATCCACCATTTAAAAATGCCGTTTTGACATCCATTTGATGTATTTCTAGATTATATATAGCAACAATTGCTATTAACATTCAAATGGAAGTAATTCTAGTGATAGGAGAGTAAGTATCAAAGAACTCAAGACCTTCTTTTTGACGATACCCTTTTGCTACTAACTGAGCCTTATATTTGTGAATGGTACCATCTGGTCTTAGTTTCTTTTTGAATATCCATTTGTATCTAATTGGTTTATTTCCAGGTGGTAAATCAACCAATTTCCATGTATTGTTATTCTTAATGGATTCTACTTCACTTTGAATTGCCTCCTTCTAATAAGGTGCTTCTGATGACTCAATTGCAGCCTTGTATGTTTGAGGTTCTTCTTCAGTTATAAAGGTCATAAAGTCTGGTCCAAAATCTTTTGCAACCTTTGCTCTTTTACTTCTTCGTGGTTCCAAATCTTGATCATGAACCTTAGAAGTACATGCATCATTTTCATTATTTTCGACAAGTATTCTTGCATCTTCATGTACTCGTTTTCTGCTAGTACATGATCTATCTTTGAATGGAAATATATCCTCAAAGAATTCAGCCTCAGCAGACTCAATGATAGTGTTTACTTGTATTTCTACATTTTCAGATTTGTGAACCAAAAACCGATATGCATCACTATTATTTGCATGACCAATAAACACGCAATCCACCGTTTTTGGTCCAAGCTTTTGCCTATTTGGAAGAGGAATTTGAACCTTTGCAAGACAACCCCACACTTTCATAGTTTTATATGTAGGCAATCTTCCTTTCCAGATTTCATAGGGAGATTGTTCACTCTTTTTATAAGGAATTCTATTAACAATTGTGTTTGCAGCAAGGAGTGCTTCACCCCACAGATTGTGTGGTGCACCTGAACTGTTCAACATGGAATTAATCATATCCTTCAATGTTCTATTTTTACGTTCAGCAACCCATTTTTCATTGAGGTATAATGTGCAGTTGTTTGATGCACAATTCCATGTGTAGAACAAAATTCAAAAAACTCATTAGATTCATATTCACCACCTCGCTCTGATCTTAGAATTTTGATTCTCTTGTCTAATTGATTTTCAACTTCTACTTTGTATATCTTGAACATATTCAAAGCTTCATCTTGCTATTTATCAAATAGACACAGCAAAACTTGCTGCAATCATCAATGAATGATATTTAGTAATTCTTTCCTCCACGAGTTGGAGTTGATTTAAAATCACAAAGGTCACTATGAATCAATCCAAGTACTTCATTGGATTTTTCAATAGATTTATAAGAGTGTCTTGCATACTTTGATTCAATGCAGATCTCACATTTATGTTTATCACTATCATTAGGATTGCACTTAGAAAACAGTCCCAAATTCACCATTCTTTTCAATAAGCGATGATTAACATGGCCTAGTCTAGCATGCCATAAATTAAAGGAGTCAAGTAAGTAGATATAAGCAGTGCTATTGCCTGCACTATTATTATTAATAGTAGGTAGTACATTAACTTTGAAGAGCCCCCTCATAAGGTAGCCCCTTCCTACATACATCCCACCCTTGGTGAGTACAAACTTATCAAATTCAAATACTAACTTCAAGCCTTTGTTGCTAAGAAGGGAACCAGAAATTATATTCTTTCGAATCTCAGGAACATGCAGCACATTAGTGAGTGTGAGTTCTTTTCCGGAAGTGAGTTTGGGAACCACATTTCCCTTTCCTTCAATAGCAGTAGTACTAGCATTCCCATGTACAGATTCTCTCCACCTGATACTTGTTCATATATAGCAAACATGTTCTTCTCAGCACACACATGCCTTGTTGAACCTATGTCAACCCACCATTCATTAGTATTAGTCATTAGTTTGACCTCAGACACAACAACAACAAACTGATCTTCTGTCATATTTGCTTGGTTAGAAGTTCTAGAATTCCCTTCCTTCTTGTGGCGTCAGTCCTTGGCTCTATGACCAGGCTTCCCACACACCAAGCAGCCACCTTGAATTTTCTTCTTGAAAGTATTAGCCTTTAAGGCAGTGAATGCTCTTTTGGCAGCAACCTTCCCCTTCTTCTTTTGATTGTGAGGGAACTTAGACTTGGAGGTGCTGCCTTCAACTACATTGGTTTTTGCTTCCATAAAAGTCATATCATATTTCTCATTCTTGCAGTGATCCTCTTCCACATGAAGTTTGAGAATAAGCTCATCAAGGTTCATATCTTCAGTTAGGTGCTTAAGATATATTTTGAAATCTTTCCAAGAAGGGGGTAATTTTTCAATGATTGAACCAACAAGAAAAGTCTCGTTCAGGCCCATACCTTCATCATCTAACTCATGAACAATGATCTGGAGTTCCTCCACTTGCTTCACAACAGAGTTGGTGTCGTTCATCTTAAAGTTCAGGAACCTGCCAATGATGAACTTCTTGGCACTTGCAACCTTAGATTCGTACTTCTTATCGAGGGATTCCCACAACTCCTTAGCCGTCTTGAATGATGAATAGACATCATACAAAGAAATCACCTAAGACATTCATAATGTAATTCTTGCATAGGAACTCGCTTTGATTCCATGCTTCAATGGCCTTAAGAGTTACAGCAGGGATGTCTCCCTCTTTTGCAACCTTAGATTCGTACTTCTTATCGAGGGATTCCCACAACTCCTTAGCCGTCTTGAATGATGAATAGACATCATACAAAGAATCACCTAAGACATTCATAATGTAATTCTTGCTTAGGAACTCGCTTTGATTAAGTTTTGGCCTTGGGTTTGCCTCCACCCATTGGGCCTTTCCACTCTCTCTTAACAAGTGTTCAAAGGGAACATTTATCAGGACAAGTTCCTTAAACCTTTTCTTAGATGTGGGAGGGACTCCTACATTCTCCAACACTATTTTGGGCTTGCTTTTGTTTCCAAGGATTTGCTCGCATCTCTTTCCCGTTAGGGGATTCTAATGGTGGCCCAATAGTTCCTTTATAACCATGTTTGTAGTAAAATTAGATTTTTGGGGCCAAATATAAGGGAATACACCTGCACAAATCTACTCCTTCAGGAAAAATGTGACGTGGATGAAGCACAACCAAGTGTCAAGATTACTTGACCAGATCATATAAACCAAATTTCTCAAAAAAAGCTGAAACTAACGATTGTTTGTAGATAACGATCGGTTAAAAAGTAAAAGAATAAGTCAATGAGAAAAAAAAAAGCGAGGGGCATCCTAGACATACCCCACATATCTCAAATTGTATAAGATAATGAACCGTAATTGACTATTTTCCTTAGAATGAACTGGAAGTTAAGAAGAACAGAAAATTACATAGTAGCACATGACCAAAGATGTAAACACAGAAAACCTACTTTCAAAAAGATTTATACAAATCAGGACATGAGCCCAGGCCCAAAAGCCAAATGATGCAACTCTGACTCCCAATTTTAATGGAAAATGACCAAAATGTTTAGTTTGATGAAATATTTACGTGTATGCCACTGACCAAAATCTCTCTTTTTCTCTCCGCCGTTTTACCCGTTCGCATCCTAATCCAAGTCCGACCCAACTCGCCTTTGCAAAATGGACGGAACCGCTGCTGCTCTTATTTTTCAGAGGTGTGTGCACTCCCCGCAGTGAGAGAGAGAGAGAGGGAGAGCCACGATGGACTCCGACGAGAGCAAATGAGAGAGGTCCAGGCCTCTTCGACGACGCTAAGTTGTCGTTGCAGCTCCGGGAGAGAGGTCACTTCAGTTCGACGAGGTACTTCGTCGAGGAGGTCATCATCGGCTTCGATGAGACCGATCTCCACCGCTCTTGGGTTAGCATGTGTTAATTGCTTAATCATTTGTTTTAGTTGGATTGCCGAGGTGTTGGTTGATTTCTTAGTTGGATCTGATTTTATTTGCAGGCAAGGTATTTGTTTTGGGATGAATCTAAGGTTCAGGAGCTGAGAAAATCAAGATCCAATTTTTAATTTAATTTCATGCTAATTTTGGCAAGATGGTTTGTGGGTATTCACGAAAGAAGAGAAGAAGATTGGGGTTGTTGCTCAATTTGCTATCAAACTTTTCTGAGATGTAAATCAAATTTGCTATCCAATCATTCTGTGATCTTCAAGTTTCTGGAAGTCCTCTAGGAAACAAGAATGAAAATGAAGGTGGCAAATGCAAAGGAAAGAGGTAGGTTGGGAGAGATGGTGGAGAGAGTGATGATGATGGGACCCATATGTCTGCTAGTGATTCATATCTTTCAAGCATTTGTTTCTCTGTTTGCGGTGGTAAAAGAAAAAGAACAAAAAGACTAATTTTTTTAATTTTTTTTAATTTTTTTTTTATGAGGAAAATGATTGTAGTGATAGAGGGAATCATATAGTAGGATAGGACGAGTGCAGTAGCAGGATTAGGCAATGACCAGTAGAGTAGCAGAACACGAGTACAAGTGCAGTAGCATAACTGGACGAGTATGAGTGCAGCTAGTGCAGTAGCAGGATTGGACAATTGCAGTAGCAGGATTAGGCGATGACGAGTGCAGTAGCAGAACACGAGTACGAGGGCAGTAGCAGAACTGGACGAGTGCAGTAACAGAACTGAACGAGCATGAGTGCAGCGAGTGCAGTAGCAGGATTGGACGAGTGCAGTAGCAGGATTAGGCGATGATGAGTGCAGTAGCAGAACACGAGTACGAGGGCAGTAGCATAACTGGAGGAGCATGAGGGCAGTAGTAGGATTGGACGAGTACAGTAGCAGGATTAGGCGATGACGAGTGCAGTAGCAAAACACAAGTATGAGTGCAGTAGCAGGATTGGACGAGTGCAGTAGCAGGATTAGGCGATGACGAGTGCAGTAGCAGAACACGAGTATGAGTGCAGTAGCGGGATTGGACGAGTGCAGTAGCAGGATTAGGCGATGACGAGTGCAGTAGCAGAACACGAGTACAAGTGCAGTAGCAAAACTGGACAAGTATGAGTGCAGTAGCGGGATTGGACGAGTGCAGTAGCAGGATTGGACGATGAGATGAGAGTAGTAGAAGAAAAAAAAAAAGTAATATAAACGGATTATTCTAAAAAAAAAGTAACATAAACGAATTAGTCTCGGGGAAAAAAAAGTAACATAAATGGATTATTCTCAGTAAAAAAAAAAGTAACATAGATTATTCTCAAAAAAAAAAAAAAAAAAGTAACATAAGGGGATTATAAGTTAAAAGAAGTAGTTAAGGGTAAAAAAGTAAATTAACTCATGACATGTGGCAAGTGGAGAGCAGATTGTCCTTATTTGTAAAGATTTAATCATTATAAAGGGATTAGAAGTCAAAAAAAGTAGTTAAGGATAAAAAAGTAAATTAACTCATGACATGTGGCAAGTGGAGAGTACATTGTCCTTATTTGTAAGATTTATTCCTTATATGTTTAATTCAATCTTTAGATGATGTATTTGTTAAGTCATCTTTTGTCAATAACTTATATGTAATTTGTTATAAGAAGAAAGGGTGAAGTTTTGCCACCATGGCCTAAATATTAGCCACCCACCGCCTACTGTAAGAGATCTCATCGGCGAAGACCTGACTGAACTTACCTAGCTTATAAGTTAAGACATCGACCTCCCGAATCTTTAAGCAGTGAAAGGATCGAGATCATGGATTAAGATGTTGGGGTGAACCTCATATCTTACCCTCGTATTAATGAATTATCTCTGAGATTGTATAACATGTCCAGTACTCACCGAAAAACACTGATATATCTCCGTTGAGGGACTGAACTGATGAAACCCTAAAAGTAGTATTAATGAATTATCTCTGAAATTGTATAACATGTCCAGTAGTCATCGAAAAACAAACACTTATATTTCTCCGTCGATGGACTGAACTGATGAAACCCTAAAAGTACAAGGTAGAAAACAAAATTTAGTCCTTTTTCCTTTCATCTTTCCTTTTCTCAATCTATCGAGGATGGGTCCTTAGGCATTTGCTCTACTTAAATAGGACTGAACTTACACATGCAAGTTTTCTTTTTGACCAATTCAAGCATTGTCGTTTGATACCTTTCAATTCTAGGTCCTATACTAAT
This sequence comes from Rosa rugosa, assembly GCF_958449725.1. Taxonomy (NCBI): domain Eukaryota; kingdom Viridiplantae; phylum Streptophyta; class Magnoliopsida; order Rosales; family Rosaceae; genus Rosa; species Rosa rugosa. The sequence goes on from NC_084822.1 coordinate 36,293,718, forward strand.
TACTTAGAAACGCTTGCAAATGCTTTTTCTTTCTATCATGTCCATTTAAGCTAATTTTGACTATAGGGTTCAATCCATGCCATGTGATATCCACTGCATCTCTATGACAATAGAAACATAACCACTGGTAGTGTTTATGCAAGGAATTACCTAATTTTGACAGTATTTATACCACATTCGATTTTTGTTCTGCTGCGACTACAATCATTTGCTATTGTTTGATTTGTAGCAATTTAGATGCGACAGGGTACAAAAATGGTCTTCAGAACTGTGCTCTTCTTCTTCTTCGCCATTCTCTTAGTTACTACAAGGGTAACTCATACATTAGTTATTTTCATGTGTGTACACAAAGGGACACGTACATGCACTTTCTCTTTAGTACTTTCACTTTCATATATTCAATAATATATGCCATCCTTGTCTCTGTAGGTTTCAGCTGATGAGTTTGAGAACGAAAAGGCCAAGAAGCCGAAGGTACATTTTTATATATATGGTTGTATATAACTTTAAATTAGGGATGGTGATACTACACGAACTTTAAAACATCTATGTGTGTGATTTCAGACACCAACTCCCAGCGTCTTACACACTCTACCACTTCCCGTAGATAAGGTTAGTGTCTACTACATTACTATATAAGACATGTATTCATGTACACATATATTCTAATCGATTGACGATTGTTGCTAATGCCATTGTTTTATTGTTGTTGTTCTCATATTCTTATTATTACTAATTTCAATTAATTCCATATATATATATATATATATATATATATATATATATATATATATATATATATATATATATCTTGGTCAGTTGGAGTTCATTGATTTCATTTTCTTTATAGGTTTACGGTGACCAGAAATACCTAGGGTCGTTGATCAATTTGTTGAGGCAAGCGGCCATGCAAGCGGCCAAACAAGAAGCCAAAGAAGCGGCCAAAGAGGCAGGCAAAGAAGTGGGGGTACGGATTTACTTAGTATTGAATTCTCTTTATCATAAGGATATTGCTGTAAATATAGGAAATTTTGCTTTCTCTCTCATCACTATCTCTATTTTAGGGATAATTATAGAGAATCTGTTGGAGCAAAACAACCAAATTTTTCCCTAAAATGGAGAAAAATCAAGATATGGGGAAGCTGTTGGAGTTGCTCTAAATTCTTCTTTGTTCTATTGTTCTTTAGTTTTTTTTTTCTCCCATAATCAACTCTCATAACGATCTCTAGTATTTGAATTTGTGGATACAAAGGCTAAATTCATTTTTGATGATACAATTAAATTGGTGGAATTAAATGTGGTTTAACATTATATACTACATTCTGCTTTCAGAAAGATGTAATGGACACCATCAGCGGCGGTGACGCTCATAGTCCATAACTCCATGTCTCCATCGCTTGAACCTAGTCTCCACAACTAATAAGAGCATCGTGAATCAAATAATAAGATTGAGAATAATTAAGTCATTGCAAATTATTGTAGTAAATGTTATGTAGCTTAATATTACTGTTTAATTAGTATAATAGATTTTACATATGCTTGCTTGTTTTTTTTTTTTAATAAATATATAAAATTATTATATATTGAGGACTCATAGAAGTGTGTCGTTTTGGTACTGTTTATGAAATACAATATTTGGCTAACCTTTTTCTATAAAATATATATATATATAAAACTAAGGGGGGTGTATTGTATATGAAATTAGTGGAACTTTTAAAGAAATCTATGGAATTTAAAAGTCTGGGTGTATTCAATATAGACTTTTAGAAGTCCATGAAAGTTTTGAGCTATTCAATTAGGATTTTTAAAGACTTCATGAATTCCACCAAAATCTAGGGGTATTCAATTAGGACTTTTAAAAATGAATAAAAGTACAGAGGTATTCAAAATATCATTCATACTTATGGAATTAGAAAATCATGGATAATCATGGACTTTGTAGTGTTAACTATACATATCAAACTCCAATAATTTTCTAGCCTCCAGACCAAAGATTTGAAAAAATCTATCAAAGTTCTCTCTGCAAAAAAAAAAAATATATATCTATCAAAGTTCTTCTCTCTGCGCACGAAGATGTTGGTCCTTCATCGTCTCTCTTTCTTGATTTTTTTGTCTTTTCTCTAATCTTTTATGCTATCAACGTTTTTTGATACCCAACATGTTCATTGTAGTTGTTGAATGTGATTTTTTTTGTCTTTTAATTGTGATACTTCGAACTCTAATAGCAATAAAAATGATTTATGAAACCCTAAAACCCAAATATTGTGGTCTACCCCTAAAATCTTGAACAGTACGTGTTGCTATGACATACTAAATTCTATATTATTAATTATTCTCATCGATTTGAATTTATATTATGGTTCAAAGAAAAGTTAAACAATTGAATTTCAATTGATTGATTATAGATCAAGACATTGACCAATATTGTTATGATATATGTTAATCGGCGAAATTAATCATAAACATCAAATGATCTATATTGTATTTTTATGTTGTTGGGAGATTAGGAATGAGAAAAAACTAGCTAGACAGAGTAACAATCATTCATTTGAGTCAATTTCTATTCGAAAATACTTGAACATTGAAGAGGTAACGAGTTATTATCTTGTTTTGTGTTTGGGCTGCATTTGTTTTGTTTTTTGTTTTTATATTTTGTATATGCTAGGAAATCTGTAGAAGTCATTCATAATAAAGTATATAGCTTTTCATGAATCAATAAAAGTCTGTTGCTAAAATCAATGATTTTAGGAAATCAATAACAATCAATCAACTTTTTAAAGTGTCTGTGGACTTTTCAAAAAGTCTGTCATTTAAAAAAAGTCTGCACAAATCCAAATACAATACACCCCCGTAAGTAATACTAACTCATAGATATTACAAGAAAAGTTACACGGCCAACCCTATTTTATTAATAATAAGATGGACAAATGTACACAATAATAAGATTCAAGCTCTAACCCCTGTAAAAAAAATGAACGAGAAGCAAGTAGAAAATTTGGTTTTTTTTTTTTTTTTTGGGGGGGGGGGGGAGACCATTCCATTGACAAGAGGTGCGCGTTGCATTCAAGATAGAGAACATGCATGACTACCTGCATGACATGTTGTAACCGCTGCAAATGTGTGCCACCTAGCCGGGAAAGATGTGGCAAGTGCTACACTGAACCACCCACGGCAACAGATCCAATTGCCCTAAAAAGTCTAATTTCTTTTTCTCTTATTGTTGGGATCCTATAATGTGTAATAGTAAACATTTTCACCGTCTTTATTGGACTTAATTTGTCTACTCTATAAATAAAAAATATGCCACGCCCTAATCTCTCTTTAGCGACATTCCTCTTCGTGCTCACTTTGAAACTTCAAGACGTTTTCATCCAGTCTTAACAAGGATTGATGAACCTCTCTGCCTTTTATCCATCTTTTCCTCTATTTGAACAAATTGGCTTGAAAATCTAGTAACTTCATATCGCAACTTTTCGAGTTAGGTTTACTAGGTTCAACAAAGATTTCTGTTGGGTTTGGAGAATGATTCGTCGTTGTCTTGTCTTGGGTCTTGATCTGACTACTTTGCATCGTTCTGGATTTTTTTTTTCCTATGTTTGGGTCACATCTTCTCCATGTTCTTGTTCTTCTTGTTCGTTTTCTAATTCGGTTTGGTTGAGGGATATGAATGTTGAATTTAATGATCGAGGCCCCAGTATAGTCTCGTCCAAAGGAGGTGGTGCAAGTGAATCATTATAACTGACTTACTTTGTTTGGAACTTTGGACGGATAACAACTTGTCAGCACAAGATAACGGTTTGACTGTAAGACTTTGTCAAGGTGCAAATTTGTGCAGGTGTAGTCGAACTGCTCCCAAATCTAAGTGCTCATAGTAGTATTACTTTCAGTGTTCTACTGGGTTAAATAGGTCAAGCCGAGCCTGCTCTCCACCAAACTCTAAGGTTGTTAGCGTATTGAAGAGCCAAATCGTATTCTAAAGTTGTTGGTCAGTGTCGGCCCCCCTCTCGTGATATTTGAAAATAGGGTTTTTGTCCATTTACTCCATTTCTAGGGATTTTTTCCCCCTTACCCTATTAAGTTTTTTTAATTCTCCCTTACCCAAAATACTCTAAGGAAGTCTTCTCTAATACCCCATTAAGTTTTTTGTTTTTTGTTTATTTTTAAGGCTATTTTACCCTCACCCCTTTGTTACTTAGAGAGAGAGAGAGAAATCATAAGAGACTTCACCGGAGCTCGGAATCCAGCCAACTTTTGCCGGATTCCGGTCACCGTCCGCCGCCCACCGGACTTTTCTTAAAACCTCGCCGGAGGTTGTCGAAGATCTCATAGATCGCCGGAAATGTTTATTGCCCCCAATAATCTATTGCTCCCCAATAGAGGGGCAATAGACTATCTATTCCCCCCCCCAATAGACGTCTATTGCTCCTCAATAGAACTTTCAGTCATCGGAATTGGAACTAATCTTCTTAAAATTAGACAAATAAAACTTTGATTAAAGAAAAAAAAAACGAGGAGATTACATCAATTCAAAACGTCTATTGCCCCCTAATAGACATTCAAAACTTTTTTTTTGTCCTTTTGTCCCATTACTTAAAAAAAAAAAATATCTGATTTAGGCACCCAGAAAATACTTTGGGCACCCAAGTCAGCCGGACCAGAAAATCACCGGATCGAATCACCTCCGAAGCTCGCCGCCGACCTCTCTCACCTCTCCAAACCTCCAGTCCTCATCGGAGTCGCGAAGAGCCGCACTGCAGGCTAAGCAAGGGAGCGGGCGAGCGGCGCGGGTTCTAGGGAAGAAGGTCGATTCGAGCTGATGGTTGCAGGGCATACACCAGCGTGGAGCTGGTGACGTTGGAGTAGTCTAGAAACGAACGAAGCAGCCTGAATTCGATTCGATTTGAGCTTATGGTTGCAGCGAATAAGCCAACGTGGAGCTGGTGAGGTTGCCAAAATTTTATTCGAAGCATCATGAAGTCTTCGTCGTGATGAGCCGGAGATTTGGGAAGCTGGAATTCAGTCTGGCTCGACTCCGACGAGGAGGGAACGACGGAGAGAGAGAGAGAGAGACAGAGAGAAAGATGAGAGTGACACAAAATGTAATTTACTAATTAAATTAAGTGTAAAAGTGAGAATAAAAATTTGTTGCTAGGGTAAGTGAGACAATTTTAGCTGATTTTAGTGCTTTGGGTCAAAGACCCTTGAAAATAAGACGGTAACTAATTAATTGTTGGTTACGCAAATAATTTTTCCAAGCACGAGGAATGTTTTTTATTTAGACCCAAATCCTAATAGTTTGCAACGATACCGAAACTAGATCTCCAAGACCTTCATATAGAACAACAACAACAAAAACACAATTGAAATTCCGAGAAACACAGTTAAAAAGCGGCGGAGACAAAGCTCCCTAATTTGAACACCACCATAAGAGCCACAAGTCCACCCACGGTGCCCCGAAAAACCGTCGTCAAGAGTCATATTTGTGTAATTGGCATTTCCTAGCTAAACAATCAAGAGTCATATGTATTGTAATAGTCCTTAATTGTGGAACTCAGAAGCTCGGATCACATACAAGACTCGCTACTCAACTCATCTCAGCATCTTCAAATGGTAAGTCTGCATTCATGTGTGTTTTGTTACTTTTTGGAGTGAACAAGTTCTTCTATCCTAGATTAGGATAGCATAGTTTTCTGTTTGCTGAGTCAGACGTGCTTCTTAGTGTAATGAATGGGCTTGCTATGAGATAGTGTTTATTATCCATGCTCATTAATAACGTTTTTAAAAGCCTATGCACAACAGAAACCCTAGCGTAGCTCCAGTGTCTCATAAGTATAAATCCATGTTTATTGAGCATGCTAGGGTTACGGCTTCTTTTTCATAGAACCTTGAGCCTAAAAAGTTTTTCGATAATTCTTCATGAGTTGTTCCATGTTTAACTCTTGAAGGATTATTAACATCTCAGATACCTTCTTTTCAAAGCCTTGGTTTTATGCTTCCATGTGTGCTGCATTCATGCATGGTTCGTGCCTTGACGTGATTGACAACCGAGTCTAGTGTTGTGCCATTTCAAGATTGACGAAGGTAATCAGATCCACTTTCCAGATTCAGTAGCAAAGACAAGATCAAGCTACCTTTCTAGTAGCGTTCTAGTAAGTAGAGTTTGTGTGAGTTCTTTATGTACTAATCTTTTACTAGTGGATTTTTTACCGGCATAGTGCCCGCAGTTGTTTACCTCTTAGGAGGGTTTTACTGCGTCAACATATCGTGTGTTGTTGATCTAATCTTATACTTGCTTTGTGTTAACTGTTGGCCTACTGACAACATCCCATTAGGCTGGGTAATTCTGTTTTTGCAATTTCAACCCCCAGGTCTAGCGTTCGAATCCTAGCTCCACCTCGTGGCCAGCAGATTTGAGGGACCTAGGTTGATTAAACACCAAGGTCGTGCGTCTGTGGTGCAGTGATTAGTCCGGCTTTATTGGAATCCATGAATTTATCTGTTATTGAGTCAATGCAAGGTGGGTTTGAAGTCTTCTATTCCAGCATCAATAAACCTTCACAGTCTTACAACAAGATTGAGGAGGAAGTTTTACATGGAGGATCCAAATATGGAACCAATTCAGGAGTTAAGTGCAGATGGGATTTGGGCATATGATGCAACTTGGGCTCTAGCAGAAGCAGTTGAAAGAGCAAGGCTTAAAAATTCTACCACTAGATCCTCCAAAGATGGAGCTGTGCTTCTTAGAGAGATTTTGCAGACTAGATTTAAAAGTTGAAGTGGTGAAATTCAATATGTGAATGGGAAACTGATTCCATCAGAACCATTTGAGATAGTTAATGTTATTGGAAAAGGTGAGATCAAAAGGATTGGATTTTGGCCTTGCAAAGAAGAAGTAAAATCCCGAAAAGGGTCACCTCAACAGCAACTTATTCATAATGGGAGAAATTTAGCTTCTACAATTGATCTTGAAAGAATCATATGGCCTGGAGGTTCCAGGAGGGAATTGAGTAGTAGTAAGTAGTGAAACAATTAAACTAAGAATTGGTGTTCCAGTGAGATTCGGGTTCAAGGAACTTGTTCGTGTCGAGCATGATCATGAAACCAATATAACTCATGTCACTGGCTTCTCTATAGATGTATTCAAAGCTGCAATAGGAGCTTTGCCGTATGAAGTGCAGTACGGGTTTATTCCATTTGAGGATGCCAATGGAAATTCTGCAGGGACTTATAATGATCTTGTTAACCAGGTTTATCTCAAGGTACACATATGCTTTAGCTTACTATTACTAGCTCATTTGTTAATGTGTTGATACTTAATATGCATGTATTGCATACCCATGCAATCTAAATATCAAGCGGTACAATCCATTGACAAAACTTAATAGGAGGAGACATTTTTTTTTGGCCAATTACAAATGATCTCTTTAATTGCTCGCTAATTTATTTTGCAATATTTAGAATATTAGTATATTACATATGCTGACACTGAGATTTAGATGCTTTCTTCCAATCAAGGATTTTTTATTATCTCTATCCATTACTGCATGTATTCTTTGTATAGAAATTTCTAATTTATACATCTTTCTTGCCACATATGCATATTGGGTGTACTTGTGGATCGATACCCTAGAAATTCGATGCTGTTGTTGGAGATGTTACGATCACAGAGAACAGATCTCAATATGTTGATTTTACGATCCCATATACTGACTTAGGTGTGGGAATGTTGGTACCAAATGCCAAGGAAAACATGTGGATTTTCTTAAACCACTTCCAAAATATCTTTGGATAACAACTGCTGCTTTCGTTCTTTATCCTTACCGGTTTTGTTGTCTGGATAATTGAGCATTCTACTAATGAAAACTTCCAAGGCACAGCAGCGGAACAAATTGGAACAGTATTCTGGTTCTCCTTCTCTACTCTTGTGATCACTTATAGTAAGTGCTGTATCTGAGTTATTCCAATTATATACAAGTCTTCCTGTCAAGTGTCAAGTGATTGCTGTATGTTCATATATTAAAATATTGTTTGCAAGTTGATTAAGTTGATTCTTAGTTGTTCTCGTGGTGCTCAGTAAGCTTCAATAATTACGTTATGCTTGTTTCCTAAGTTTGGGTCGCATCTTCTCCATGTTCTTGTTCTTCTTGTTCGTTTTCTAGATTCGGTTTGGTTGAGGGATATGAATGTTGAATTTAATGATCGAGGCCCTAGTATAGTCTCGTCCAAAGGAGGTGGTGCAAGTGAATCATTATAACTGACTTACTTTGTTTGGAACTTTGGACGGATTACAACTGGTCAGCACAAGATAACGGTTTGACTGTAAGACTTTGTCAAGGTGCAAATTTGTGCAGGTGTAGTCCAAGTGTCCAACCGCTCCCAAATCTAAGTGCTCATAGTAGTATTACTTTCAGTGTTCTATTGGGTTAAATAGGTCAAGCCAAGCCTGCTCGCCACCAAACTCTAAGGTTGTTAGTGTATGGAAGAGCCAAATCGTATTACTAGAGTTGTTGGTCAATGTCGGCCCTCCTCTCGTCATATTTGAAAATAGGGGCTGTGACCACTTACCCAATTTTAACCAAAAAATTACCCACTTGCTCCACCAAGAGTTTTTTACTCTCATCTACCCAATTTAAATGCAAGTGACATTTTTACCCCCAAATTAATTAATAAATTACAAAATTCTCTCTCTCTCTCACCTCCTATCAGACACTCTCTCTCTCTCTCTCTTCGCAGTTCCTTCACTCACAGTCAAGCAAGACCAAAACTGACCCGCCGGAGAAGTCAATTAACCCTTACAGCAACCGCAACGTCGTCACCGCCGAGTTCTCGGGTTTCGATTATGAGCAGGATGTCGTCCGGGTTCTGGGGTTTGGGATCTGCAGTCGGTGTCGTCGCCGCAGGGTTGGGATCTGCGTCCGGCTTGATTTCATTTTGATTCCGACGGCGTCGTCCGGGTTCTCGGGTTTCGATTATGTGCGGGATGTCGTCCGGGTTCTGGGGTTTGAGATATGCAGTCGGTGTCGTCGCCGCAGGGTCCGGGTTCTGCGTCCGGCTTGATTTTGTTTTTTTTGTTTTTTTTTGGTAAATTTGGCAGAAGAATGAAAAAATAAAAGTTTTATTGAATAGTTATACATGTCTATTGCGGGGCAATAATAAGATTATTGGGAGGCAATAATATGAGTATTGGGGGGCAATAATATGCATATAAATTGATCAATTGTACCTGTAGTGTATTCATTTTGGTTTTGGGAGTTTATGCAATTCACTGGAGGGTAATAATATGATTATTTGAGGCAATAATATGATTATTGGGAGGCAATAATATGAGTATTGGGGGGCAGTAATATGGTTATTGGGGGGCAATAATATGATTACTGGGGGGTAATAATATGATTATTTGAGGCAATAATATGATTATTGGGAGGCAATAATATGAGTATTGGGGGGCAGTAATATGGTTATTGGGGGGCAATAATATGATTACTGGGGGGTAATAATATGGTTACTGGGTATTATTAGGGGGCAATAAATTCAGACGCCGGAATCCGGTTAACAGTCCGGTGGCCGGATTCAGGATTCCGGTCATTGGTTGCCGGATTCCGGTCACCGGTGGCCGGAGTCCGTGGCCGGCCACTGGTCACCGGAGCACAGCAAGGTGGAGGATGACTTTTCTTTCTAAGTGAGAAAGAAGGAGAGGGCAAAAAAGTCCCAAAAATAAATAAAAAGAATTAATTGGGTAAAGGGGAAATAATCTCTTAGACTGTTTTGGGTAAATGGGGTTAAAAAACTGTTAGTGGAGCAAGTGGGCAAATTTTAAGCTAAAATTGGGTAAATGAGCATTTTCCCTTGAAAAAAAGACGGTGACTAATTAATTGTTGGTTACCCAGATAATTTTTCCAAGCACGAGGAATGTTTTTTATTTAGACCCAAATCCTAATAGTTTGCAACGATACCGAAACTTGTTCTCCGAGACCTTCATATAGAACAACAACAACAAAAACACAATTGAAATTCCGAGAAACACAGTTAAAAAGCGGCGGAGACAAAGCTCCCTAATTTGAACACCACCATAAGAGCCACAAGTCCACCCACGGTGCCCCGAAAAACCGTCGTCAAGGGAGCGAATGGAATCCAATCGATATCAATACCATCATATTCACATTCGAATCATTAGTCTTTTTACCATATATAGAGATCTTGTCATTAATGTTCCTTTCCTTCACCAAACCTGCCAAATTGTTCATAAGGTCCCATCATATTATTCCCCAACAATTCCATATATAGGCCAATTTGCTACGTACAGTCACACACAGTCCCCTAAAATGGTAACGACCAATGAACTAGTCTATTGAAAAAACACCATTCACGCTGTGACTCATGTCTCATGACTCATCCAAATCCTAAGCACGCAAACCCACCAGTCCACCACCGCTTCAAATTAATCCACCCACACCCAGCTTTAAATCACAGAATCCCCCCACACTGGCAAAAGCAGATTTCATTTCGCAGCTTTCCAAATCCTCCTCCGACTCTCTCCTCCACCGACCGACGACGACCGGTCATCTCCGTCATTCCCGCAACTTGGGTGCTAAGTCACTAAAACCCTTTCCATACTTGAAAACCCCTCCCCCTATTTAAAACCCACGTAAGACTCCCTTGACCGAATCCAACATTCAAAAGTCGTCTCTGTCCCTCTCACCCAGAATCTCTCTCTCCCTCTCTCTCTTCTCTTTCTTCTCTTCTTCTTGATTCTTCCCATGGCGGAGGACTACATGAAGGGCTCTATGCGCAAGCTGGCCCTCTGGTACACCCGGACCTTCAAACCCATTATGACCCACGACGAGCTCGAGCCCATCATGGCCACCTTGGGCTTCGTATGCCGACCGGCGGCGGCTGCCTCGCCGAACTCGGCGGTCATGTGGAAGGAGTACGTGTTCTCCGCCGCTGGAGGGTGGAGGAGCAAGTGGGGTGCCGCGAACGAGCCGCAGCTGCTGCCGAGGCCGAGGCTGCCCTACCCGAGAATCGATGGGCTCCACATCTACTCCTACAGGGCTTTCCTCGAGGCCGTTAATTTCTACCTCGAGATGTGTGACATCTCCGATCTCTTCCATATAAGGTACGGAGCTCTCTCTCTCTCTCTTTCTCTTTTCATTTCTGGGGTTTTGCTTTTCCCGATTTAGTTATTATTATTTGTTTATTCTTTGAGGGTTTTGGGTTTTGGCTTTGCTCTGCTGGGTTTGTTTATGAACACATCGTTCTGATTAAGTTTTTTCTTGAGAGATAATCATTCTAATAAGTTGCTTAAACAACTTGTTATGCTTTTTAATTTTGTTTGTTGGACTAGTTGGGGTGGGTGGGTGGGTTATTTATTTGTCATTGTATGCAACAAAAACATGTGTAGCAACTGTGGCAATTTTGGACCATAGTCCCTTCCTAGACAAAGTCCCACCAATATTTTGATTTTTGAGTGCCCAAATTTTGGAAATGCACTTTAACCCACCCAACAATACTGCACACAAGAAACTAAGAAAAGGTTCATTCTTTAGATTAAGATGCAAGTTTTAATGAAAGAAAACTTCAAAAGTGGACGGTTTTTCACTTGTTCGGTATTGAATTACACTGGCAGAGGTTGTTAGTTTCAAAATTTGTGGATGCTTGGTCGTAACGTGCTAAGTTGTAATACTACTTGGAATTGGTCTATTGGGGTTGGAAATATTCATATGAACTTAATAGCATAATTAATAAATTGATCGTGCATCTCATCTGATAAACAAACTTCATGATTTGTCTCGTTTCGTGAGTGCATCTTATCTGATAAACAAACTTCATGATTGGTCTTGTTTAGTGATTGTAACGGTTTAGGTTAACATATTCTATTATTATTATTTATGAAAAATGTGATGCCATAAATAATCAAATCAGTTGAATACACAATGTATGATATAATTCATATTTTTCTCATGTTTGAGCGGTGCTATTTGTACGTCTCATTTTTTACCCTTCAAAATAAATATATACCATCTCCTGTGTTTTTTTTGTTTTTTTAAATAAGCAATGTATCTTTTATTTTATTTTTACATAGAAAAAGGGAACTCTAATTTCTGGAAAATTGGGAGTAATATCATTTTATATTGGGAATAGTTTAATGCAGTCTGAAATAATCTGCAGAGGTCACGTAGGCTCTAGATTTAATTAATCTTCACGAATCTATCTACATACATGATACATTTAACAACCTTGTTGTTCTTTGGTACATCTTTACTGACATAGAAGGCAAGATAACATATTATATGCTTTTATCTGAAAAGCTATTAACACGAAACATTGGATTCTGAGGGCTTATTAACTGAATGAGCTTTTGATTTTACTTTGTATTTGGTATATTTCAGAGGAATGCCACTCCATGATCTCCATCGAATTAAAGACCGAAACAGGAAGTGGCGAAAAATGGAAGAAGATGACAGTGTGTTTGTTTACAGAGAAGGAACTCTGGATCAAGCAACATTCAATCTGTATCACTCTCCCAAGACCATCAGCAATAACGCCCATAATAACAGCAATGGCGGTGGCGACCACAATTCAATCGTTATTCGGGAGAAAGGAAATAATACCCCAACCAGCTGCATTGTTCCTTTGAAAGATATCATAGTATGAGTGTCATAAATCTCCATGAATGTTGGAAATTTTGAAGAATAGAAGTAAAACAAAACCTCACAGTGATATTCATTTTATAAAGTAAGAACCTTGTTTTCCTCCTTTACTCATTCTTTCTATGTTTGTGTTCTTTTCTGTAAAGGCTCAAGGTTTAGAGACAGGGAAGTCGAGAGTTAAATTCTCGCCTTAGAGCAAGTGCACTGGTTTGCTCTTGACTGGTCATAGTCAAGAAAAAGCTGATGTGGTGACCTTGTGTAGCAAAATCTATCTTCCACCGGTGGTGCCTTGACCGGGCAAAACCCACCCTTTCTTGACTACAGCCAAGAAAATAGTCATACCCATGACTATTTCCATGACCCAGGCAACAAACAGGCCAGCTCGGCCCAGCAAGGGAACGTGGGCGACGTCAGCAAAACTGGGGAGAAGGAGACGCGCCAACTTGGGAACTGAGGGACAGCTGCTTGACGCGTGGCGCCGCAACTCGTGAACGACTGAAGCAACGCGCTTGTCGCGTAGCAACATGCATTGGGCCGGAATAAAGAGCACGTGGAAGAGACCCGTTGGAGGGCTTTGAATTCTGATCCCAATGGTCATGAAATCTCAGCCCTTCATTTCAATTAATTTCTGGATCCAACGGCAAACAATTATATTAGTACTATAATGAACAGTGTTGACCGGTTAAGAAAAAAAACGGGTGCTAACCCATGTCCAGTGGCAGTGAACAATAACTTGACTGGTCGAATTCTTGACTTTTCGACCTTGACATTTCTTGACTACGGGTGAACTTGCTCTTAGGCACGTAAGAGAGAACATGCTTGCTCATTGTAACAGCGTGCTCTTCTATTTCTGTGCTGAGTATGGCCGTACTCAACAAGAGTCGTTGGTAGTGGCTTATCTGTCTGAACTCTGGTTCACCATTCGCTCGTTTATTTCCATCAATATTCGTGGAGACATTTTTTTTTTTTTTTTAAACGAAATCAAAGTCTCGGATTCATAACTCAAAACGTCAAAAGCTCATAACCCAATTTCCATAACACTACAAGAACCAGTCTTTCTCGCTAATCAACACCACAAAACATAAACCCAGTAAAAAGCAAAGAACATAGCTTTGAAGACGGAGACCAAGACCCATCAACGCAACCTTCTTGCTTCTCTCTCGGACTCGAGCAGGGTGAGGATGTCGCCCTCCCGGACCGGTCCCTTGACGTTCCTCATGATGAACCGGTTCTGGTCGTCGAGAAATTTGACTCGGACTTGGGTCACCTGACCTCTGGATCCAGTCCGGCCCATCACCTTCACCACCAGGGCGTGCTTCACAGTCGATTCCATGCTGAGATTCGAGACGAGGATCTGGAGGAGAGGAGGCGGCTTGGCTTGGAGGTTGAAGGAGACCCGTGGAGACATACTTGTTGGCTGGCTGCATAAATGTTGGAATTTTGAAGAAAAGAAGTAAAACAAATCCCACGCTGATATTTATTTCGAAGTGAGGCTATATGCACCCCACCATCCCCAGGAATAACAGAAATGAGGCTCATAACACCTCACCTATTCACTACATATCTACATCCTACAAGATAAATCCCATTAAGATGACTATCTTTTTTTTTCTTTTTTTTTTGAAATGATTAAGATGACTATCTAAGAAGTCGAGAACTGTTTATCCTCTTTTACTCATTCTTGCTTTCTATGTTCGTGATCTTTTGTTTAGAGATTTAGGGTTTAGAGACGGAGAATGTAAGAGTTAAATTCTTGCTGTAGACACTTAAGAAGAAGGAAATGCTTCATTGTGCGTGTTTTCAGAGTATGGCTATATATGCTCCACAAATCCCTTCCAGGTTCATTTCTATATATCCTAGCGCATCATTAATTTTAGTGAATGAGAAGTATCATAAACTAATAGCTATTTGATAAATTTAGTATCTGTCTGTTGCTTATTATCGGATGAGTTAGTGAATGAGGCCAAGCATACAAAGGCTCCGAGTTAGCCTCTTGTCATTATTATACTGTAAACAAGATGGTGCTGAGCATGTGTTTGGTGCCTTAATATCTTACTAGGCCAGGCATAATAAAAAAATTGCATATAGTCAACGACCTGAGTCATATGTCCTCACTATCGTTTCCCTTTTTTTTTTTTTTTTGGGTGTAAAGGAGGCATAACGCCCAGAAAAAAAAAGAGAAAAAACAGAAGGTTAGCCCATGCACGCTGGCGAGAATTAGCACCACTAGGTTCATCAGGCATGGCCGGGGCAGCTACAATTGAAACTTCATCAAACATCTCATATACAAGCTTCAACGAAAGGCTGAATTTAGCCGGGTAATCTGCTAACATAGTTCTCTCTCTATAGCCAGGGGCGGACGCACATAGGGACGAGTGGGGGCTACTGCCCCCAGTGGATTCTTTTCATTTGATCAGCAGCTTCATATATATGTTAATGTTCATCGGTTTTTGCCCCCAGAGGAAGAGGAATATGCTGCTGCTGCCCATGACTATTGAGTAATCTGCTGCCTCACAAGTCACAACAATTAAACTAAGGAAACCTACACGTGTAAATGTATGCAAGCGTTTGGCTTTGTATGCATACATTCCCTTGGTGGGTCAAAAGTCTGCAGCTGCAGGACTACAATAAAAAAAGTAAAAAACTCATGCATTTGAGTTTTCTCCGTGGGACGTTATTGTGGGACTATGAGACATCTGGAGGCACAAGGCTGATGTTTTATCTTCTATTGTTGGGGAGTAGAGCAGATGCCTCTTCTAATAATTCAAGTTGCTTGAAGTTTATTTTGAGCTGTGAATTAGCCTTTATTCGAGTTATTTTTAACAGAGTTTTTAGTTCTCTACATTGTATTTTGTTTGTGAGAAAATTTTTGGCCTCGTGCCTCTTTCTCTATTGTTCTTTTTTCGTTTATTTTCAATAAAATTTCGAGTTAAGGGGTAATTTTTCCCTTAACTCACTTATCCCAAAAAAAGAAGGTCTGCAAGTCTTTCTCTCCTTAATTTTATATTTCTAATTTATAAGAGTTTGATTTTATCTGTTAGAAAGTTGGAATATGTATTCATTGAAATTATTATCAATCAATATCGAAAGATTGAAAAATTATGTTTCATTCATTGTAGTATTTTATATTTGTTTGTTCAACCTTTTTTTTTGCCCCCACTCAAAAAAATTTCTGCGTCCGCCACTATCTATAGCTATGGTTAAGCACTTATTCCTCAAATAACGTGAAGAAAGTTGTAGCTACTAAGAAATGCTCCAAAAGGATGATTGTCACAATTGCGGCTCTGGAACAAAGTTATTAGACCATCTCCAATGAATTAGTCAAATCTACGTGGAGGCTTTTAACGGTAATAATAGACATATAAAATCACTTCAACCCATATGCCAAATCTGATGTGGAAATGACCTCTTCACTTCAGCTGTCAAATTTGACAGCACCAAACTCATATGTCTTTTATTATTTCTCTCCTCCTCCAGTCCTCCCTCTTTCCTTCTCTCTAGCTCCTCTCTCTCTCTCTCTCTCTCTCTCTCGTTCTTCCTACCCACACTGAAACTTTCAGATTCCTACCAAGATCTCTTCTCTCTAGAGAACGGCTTTCCCATCTCTTCTCTCATAGCTCCTTCTTCTTCATCTATGACCTCACCGCTGCACCTCTTCTCCACCCTCATCTATTTGACACATCTATTGGAGAAGAAGTTGAACAAAAATAACATTGTCAAGTCATCCTTCAAATTCAATTTTGACACATTTCATTTGAATACTCCATTGGAGATGCTCTAAGAGTCTCCGAATCAGATTCAATTATAAAGCATAAACTTATTTATACCAAGACCACGCGCAGCCTACAATACTCCACATTTCAGCTTCAAGAACTTGGCCTTTGCCTATGTTAGCTGCAAAACCTATTAAGGAGAGTTCAAACAACATACCTATTTTTCACTTTTAAATTGTAACCCTTTTTTTAAGGGAAGTGTACAGTACTGTGTAAATAAATGACTACTCTATACACACACACACACACACACACACACACACACAAAATTTCTCAGGTAAGGATATCCTTACCTAAGCTTATGGAACAGATTTCCAGTTTTTGGCCACTTTTTGATCACATATTCACATCTTAACCGTTCAGTTTTTAGGCCATTATTATCTCTGCAAAATTTCAGCCAAATTGATGATCGTTAAGGCATCCAAAACTGCAATTTACCCGAACGAACCGAATCTGTCGAACTGGAACCGTTCGTGTATATTGTTGTAATTTACAGTTTTGAATGCCTTAACGATCATCAATTTGGCTGAAATTTTGCAGATGTGATCTATACATTAGGACCTAAAAACTAAACGGTTAAGATGTGAATATGTGATCGAAAAGTGGCCAAAAACTGGAAATTCATACCTGAGCTTAGGTAAGGATGTCCTTAGCCAAGAAAGACTATATATATATATATATATATATATATATATACAGATCCAATCCAGAGCGGAGCTCCGCTTTGAAATTAACGTGTGAAGTTCGAGTTTTGGGCTATTTTTTTGTCGCATATTCACATCTCGACCGTTCAGTTTTTAGGTACTAGTGTATAGATCATCTCTGCAAATTTTAAGCCAAATTGATGATCGTTAAGGTATCTAACTCGCTTAAACCAATGGACGGACTGAATCTGTCAACCTGAACCGTACTAGCTTTAAGGCAATTATCAATGCCTTAGTGATCATCATTTTGGCTGAAAATTTGCAGAGACGATCTATACATTAGTACCTAAAAACTGAACGGTCGAGATGTGGATATGCGACCGAAAAGTGACTCAAAACTCGAACTTCACATGTTAACTTTCAAAGCGGAGCTCCGCTCTGGATAGGATCTGTATATATATATATATATATATATATTATCCATAGCAAAACCCGATTTGAAATTAAAGTGCGCATTTAGAGTTTAGGGTCACTTTTCGGTCGCATATCTACATCTTGACCGTTCAGTTTTTAGGTACTAATGTATAGATCATCTCTGCAAATTTTCAGCTAAATTGATAATCGTTAAGCTATCTAACTCGCTTAAACCAATAGACGAATTGAATCTGTTCAACCTGATCAATGCCTTAACGATCATCATTTTGACTGAAAATTTACAGAGATGATATATATAACTGATCTAGCTATCATTAGGTCTTAATTAATGAATATACATAATATAATAGGGAAGACATGATACATGAATGATATATAAATCCTATATTACGACCAAGTATGAGGGAATCTTCGGGTAATAACGAAAATTTACTCTCTTCTTTTGTCTTCCAAGTTTCTAAGATGTATCAATTAGCAAAAAAGTGCATTATTGATTACTCCATTTCATGTATAGTAATTGAGACATACTTAAAATACACAATACTAGTGCAAAAAAAACCAATTTTCTCACTATGTTGTTAACTGAAAATAATTTGAGCAACACTTCGTTTCATTCTATCACTAGGAGATTGTGTTTATTTAGTTATGCAACCGTCTAGTTGCCTTGCAAATACAGACAAGACCCACAAAATATATAGACTACGACAAAACTCACCTAATTCTACCAAATGTTGGTATGTACTTATCGGCATCATAAAGTTGCAACGTACAATAATAATAACTAGCATCGGCCTACACACACTGTGTAGAGATTTTTTATTTTATTTTATTTTATTTTTTATTTTTTTAATAATGTGTTAGTATGTGGGGAGGTAGTTAAAAATAACTCTCACTATCTCATAGAAACCATCACCACTGCGTTTTGCATTGGAAAAAACCACCACCACATTCCACTACATTTACTTTATTTTTTTTATTTTATATTTTGTAAATTGACTTTATTATCCCAATTGATTATTCTTGATTCATAATAATCCTCATAAAAAAAATAATTCGAAACTTTTTTTTTTGATCAAAAGAGGTCAGCCCATTATATAGATTCAACAAGCAGTACAAAAACGAAACACCCCTATGGGGTCGACAAAAAGAATTGTTCCTCAGAGCACCCTAAGACTCCTATTCTAATCAAGAACAAGAACCCAGTATACCCCCAGTACACCCACCTTTTAGGAAGTTCACGCGCCATTATTTCAAACAAAAACCTAGAAACTCCGACGTAGGAATAAAAAACCCTCAGAGTTACTGGTTTCTGCGACCAAGATCAAAAATTAAATAAAATTAGGAGTAGAGGATGATGTATCATCATCCACTCCATCTTCATTCATCAGAGCAGCCCAAATTGAGAATCCCCAATCAAACATAGCCCAGCAAGAGACCCATACAGCACACAGGAAGTCCACCGTCCAAAAGGAAGCCCAAAGACTCCAACCATGAGCAGAAGTCCACTCCAAGCCCAACAGTCTTAGAGCCCAGAAACAAACCCAAGCATTCCTAGCGACCAAACAACCGCCACCCTCAGCAGGACCACCACCACCACTGCCTTTCCCTTCGCCGCCGTCCAGCATAGGAGAAAGATTACCATCATCACCATCACAGTCTAACTGCAGCCCAGCTGCAATCTTTGTCGCCAAAAGGGAATCCGGTTCACCATCGATCACGTCGTCCTCAGCCACCATAAAAATCAACCAATCCCATGTGATCGGATCTGAACCCAAGCCGGCCTGAACAATCCAGTCATCACCGATTCCCTGTCCCACATCACCTAACCCAAATACGGAAGCGAGTAGCCCTGCCCTGCCTACCGCCGACAAGGTTGAAGGCAATGAAACCCGCACCATCTCAACCAAGATGGCTGCCTGCAGCATATCCGATCGATCCAAAAGACAAAACAGATCCAAACATGGATTCAAGGGACGTCAAAGCCAAGCACTGCCGTCACCAAGGAAGGGAGAAGAAAGAGGGACGTCGCCGCCCTTCCAAATCCAAGATGCAGAGCCACAACGTGGCTGAGAAACCTCTCTGCCGAGAGTCAGGAATTTTGCGGTGCCACTGCCGGCGCTACCCAAGGCCGGTTTCGACCTTAGGGTTTTTCTTGAGAGAGAAGAGAGCGTCATATGTTCCTTTAAGAGAAAAAGAATAGGATAAATAATTCGAAACTTAGGTTCAAAGTGTTATAATGAACAATGAATCATATAGATAGACAAAAAGCACCATACTTGTAGAAAATAAGGTTCTAAGACATGATATTTTGTATGATAAGTTTAAAAAAATTTACATACTCATAAAACTTCAGACCTGATTCTAAACTAAATATTAGAACTTTCAGTGTCGTATGTTGAACATAAGGTTCAAATATTGTACTCAAAGCATACAGCTCCAAGAACTATAGAATAAGAAAAGATGATATAAATAAATTATTCATAGAGCATGATTGTGGGCAAAAAAAAAAAAAAAAAGGAAGGTTGCACCAAAACCTCTTAAATTATGTAGTTTAGGAAAAAAGAAGAAGAAGAAGAAGATAGGAGCATACAAAGAGGGATATAAGAGAGGGGAGAGGATCCTCTCCTAAGCTATTCCCATCCTAAACTGCCTAAGTTTTTCATTAGATTTTGACACGTGGCCCAAATGAATCTAATGGTCTACAAGACTACAACAATTTAATTTTTCTTTTTCTATTTTTTTTTTCTGTTCTCCCTATTCTTCTCTTCATTCACGCCTGAAGTGCCTCTCTCTCTCTCTCTCTCTCTCCAGTTCTTGTTCTTCTTCTTCCTTTAGCAATACCCATTCATCTCAAACCCAGATTCCTCATTTTCTTCTCCTCTTAATCAATCAACATGAATCCATCATGGAAACCAAAGGATGATGGAATTAAAGATTTTATTGAGTCATTCAAGTTGAGGACAGAGAGAAAGAGTATTGACTATTATCTGTAAGAAACCGAAACGTTTTGGAGCTGAAGATGTGGTCTTTAAGAAAAAGAAGCAAACTTTGGGAGAAATTTTTGTTGCTGGGCAATTGCATTCATTGTGAATATATCTTTTATTATAACTTTCTGATCAATTAAAAGTATAGATCTAATTCAGTAATTCAAGTATTAGGCAATGGAATATTAGAGAGAAGAAACATAAATCAAAATCAACAATTGAATCCCAGCCCCAAATTCAACCCATCAATTGAATGATTTGAATCCCAACCCCAACTTCAACTCCTCCATTGAATCTCAGTCCCAGAGTGAACATGAAAGATTGCTAGACCTTAAATTGACGGGAAAGAAGAGGAAGAAGAAAGAACTGTTTAGTAGGGCTGTAAATAGGCTCGATACAGCTCGTGTTCGACTCGTATTCGGCTCGATTTTAGCTCGTTCGGCTCGTGTTCGTAAGATAAATGAGCTGAGCTTGAGCTCAATATTAAGCTCGACAAAAAAACTAGCCGAGCTTGATCAAGGATATATTCGGCTCGTCTAGTTCGTGAGTAGCTCGTATTTTTCATGAGTAGCTCTAATTTGTTAAAACTTGACTCATGAAAATTTATAGTATAAATAAAAGAGAAAAATTCAGCTACCGTCCCCAAACTATTTTGCCAAGGCCAATTTGATACCTGAACTCTCAAAAGTATCAATGTGATACCCAAACACCTAAATTGGTATCAACGTGATACTTCCGTCAAAATTTTCTGACGGCGCCGTCTGTTTGCTGACGTGGCAAGAACATTGGTCCAAAAAAAAGTGAAATGACCAATTTACCCTTTTTTTTTATTTAGAAAAATTCATCTATCGTCCCCAAACTATTTTGCCAAGACCAATTTGATGCTCAAACTCTCAAAAGTATCAATGTGATACCCAAAGACCTAAATTGGTATCAACGTGATACCTCCGTCCAAAATTTCTGACAGCGCCGTATGTTTGCTGACGTGGCAAGCACTTAGGTCCCAAAAAAAGTGAAATGACCAATTTACCTTTTTTTTTTTTTTTTGTTAATTCATTTTTTTCCTTTTCTTTTCATTTCTTTTTCTTCCTTCTTCATCTGGGATTTTCTTCTTCTTCTTCTTCTTCTTCTTAGGGTTTCGCGGCGCCAAGCAGCTTGGGGCTGAAGCTTCCAATCGAACCCGATACCGGTCAAAGAACCTGCTGGTGCTGAGATGATCAACGACCCGTCGGCGTAAATTGGGGCCGCCGAGTTGTTGAGCGAGACGAGGCGTTCAGCCTGAAGGTACCGTGAGAGAGTGGCCGTCGAGGCTGAGTATGTACGGTCTCCGAATAGAAGGCGGTCCAGTTCTAGGGATGCCATTTTAGCTATTCTTCTTCTTCTTCTCTCTCCTCTCCTTCTCCTCCGCCCAAACCATCACTAACGCCGCTGAGATCCTCTCCAATTCCTGCTACAAATCCATCTCAGCGGCGTTAGTGATGGTTTGGGCGAAGGAGAAGGAGAGGAGAGAGAGAGAGAGGAGGAGAGAGAAGAAGAAGAAGAATAGCTAAAATGGCATCCCTCGAACTGGACCGCCTTCCATTCGGAGACCGTACATACTCCGCCTCGACAGTCACTCTCTCACGGTACCTTCCGGCTGAACGACTCGTCTCGCTCAACAGCTCGACGACCCCAATTTACGCCGACGGGTCGTTGATCATCTCAGCACCAGCAGGTTCTTCGACCGGTATCGGGTTCGATTGGAAGCTTCAGCCCCAAGCTGCTTGGCGCCGCGAAACCCTAAGAAGAAGAAGAATATCCCAGAAGAAGAAGAAGGAATCACGTTGATACCAATTTAGGTCTTTAGGTATCACATTGATACTTTTGAGAGTTCGGGTATCAAATTGGCATTGGCAAAATAGTTTGGGGACGTTAGATGAATTTTTCTATAAAAAAAAAGGGTAAATTTGTCATTTCACTTTTTTTTGGGACCCACGTGCTTGCCACGTCAGCAAACAGACGGCGCCGTTAGAAAATTTTGACGGAAGTATCACGTTGATACCAATTTAGGTCTTTGGGTATCACATTGATACTTTTGAGAGTTCGGGTATCAAATTGGCCTTGGCAGCATAGTTTAGGGACGGTACCTGAATTTTTCTCTAAATAAAAATAAAAATTTTCTAATCTCAAATATTTAATTCTTTTTATTACTTTCCTTTTCAATTGGAAGAGAATATGAGAATTTAAGTCAAATATATTACAATAAAGAACAATAAATCCAAATTTGATGGTTAGACATCAAATTTGGTTTACTATTTTAAATTTTCCTTCTTCCTTTTTTTATTTTTTAAATTTAAAGTCATATGAGCCAAGCTGAACCTATTCAAGCTCGAACTCGTCCAATAAATCGAGCCGAGCCGAGCTCAGCTCGGGCTTAAGGAAAATATTCAAGCCTAGTCGAGCTTGAGCATGGAAAAAAAATTCAAGCTTTAACCCAGCTCAAGCTCGATAAAAAGCAAATGAGCCGAACATGATCACCTTGGTATTCGCTCCGACTCGGCTCATTTACACCCATACTGTTTAGAGCGGGAGATGATAGCTTAGATGTGGCAAAATAGAGATTTAACAGAGAGAGAGGTTTTGTCATAAGAAGATTTCATCTGATAAGGAGTGAAGAAGAACAGAAGAGAGAGAAAGTGAAGGAAAAGAAGAACGTGGAGTGAACTAGTGAAGGAAAGGAAAAACATAAGAGAGAGAAAGGAAAGAATAGAGTGACGGAAGGAAAAGAAGAATTATAGACCGTTAGATTTGATAAATCCACGTGTAGTGATAATGCTTCAAAGCTTAGGAAGCTCAGGTGATTATCTTGCTTAGGAGAGGATCCTCTCCCATAAGGGAGATGTGTATCATTCATTGTCATTAGTTTCTTTTATATAGATGCTAATGACACGTTTATTTATTTCGAATGAGTATTGGAATAAGAGAGTCGATTCCGGAACATGTTTTTCCTACATTTACTAACACAAGAATGAATTAGAATGAAAGTGAATCCCATCTCAAAATCAAGAATCAAAATTTAAAACCCAAAAAGGGAGTTGAGTTTAAGAATCAATTCATTGAGAATCAACTTATTCGATTAATGAGTTTCTCAATTCCAATTAAATAAACATGTCATGAGTTACTTAAATGATACTTCAAAATTACTTTAATTTACACAATAAGGGTAATTTGCTTTTGTTTTGTATATACTTGTTTAAAGATCCCAAACGCCAAAATCTATTTGTTTCTTTCGAGCTTTCCGTATCTCTGTCTGCCCCATCACTACAGTACAAACCTCGAAGCGTAGACAAATGCAGGCGCCAAAGCCCCCTTTTCAGATTTTCCGAGTCTCCATTACCCGCTAAAAAGAAATAAAAGGAAATAAAGCATCCATCTTTTCCCGGTACAGAGACCAACACACCCCTAATCTCGCCCTCGGAGAATGTGCCCTCCAATGTGAACCAGGGACGCCATTGTAGGCACCCATTTGTCAAAGTGCTTCATCTTTTCCACTAGAGCTTCACTTCGAGCCTAGCTTCATCTCAGCAAGGAGATTCTGGTCATTTGACACAGAAAGGTGATAGCTTTCTTCACCCACAAAGGAACCCAGTTCAAGTACACACATACCTCTCACTGATAGGTCTTATAGTCTCAAATGGGAACCCTTCAAGCCATAGTTCTTCTCTGCTTGGTTTTATTGCATCTGTGCAGCCACATTCTTGCCCAAGATGAAGATTGGAAGACTGCTACTGCAACATACACCAAAGAAACAGATGGATCTATCATTACTGGTACTCTTCTTGCTTCTAGTCTAAACAACTTTGCAAAAGTTTCAAGCTTTCCACTTCATATTGGGTTTTCAAGGCC
Organism: Rosa rugosa; assembly: GCF_958449725.1. NCBI lineage: Eukaryota > Viridiplantae > Streptophyta > Magnoliopsida > Rosales > Rosaceae > Rosa > Rosa rugosa. The sequence continues at coordinate 36,318,089 of NC_084822.1, forward strand.
TATTGTATGCAAAATCTCCAAATCTTTGACTACATAATGCTTAATGGGTATCTATTTTATGGTGGAATTTGCAAAAGTTTCAGGCTTTTGCCTATATAATGTTAGTCCATGTTTACAGGTTTCAATTTCATTGAAGGTTTCTCAAGGTCTATTAAGAATTTGCAGTATTTCAAGGGTTTTGGGGTTTAGGGTGTTCCAGGTTTTCAGTGTTCAACTTTAAAATGGGTGCTCAAGGTCTAATTTATTCAAGGGTTTGCAAATTTTTCAAGTTTATGACTACAAATAGCTGCTCCTTGTTTACATATTCTCAACTTTGTTAGTGGGTTCTTGAGGTCTATTCTTAATTTTTGTTGCAGAAGGAGCTTGTGGTTATGGGGACCTTCACAAGATTAGCTATGGGAAATACAGTGCTGGGCTAAGTGGGATTTTGTTCAACAGAGGGAGTACTTGTGGTGCTTGTTATGAGCTGAGATGTGTTGACCACATCTTATGGTGTCTGCAAGGGAGTCCCACTATTATTCTCACTGCTACTGATTTCTGTCCACCGAATTTTGGGCTTTCGGCAGATTATGGTGGCTGGTGCAATTTCCCCAAGGAACACTTTGAGATGTCAGAGGCAGCATTTGCTGAAATTGCAAAGAAAAAGGCTGATATTGTGCCAGTTCAGTATAGGAGGTAAAGGAGATGTGCTGTTTACAATTATCTGTTCTTTGTTCTGGTTTTAATTGCTTGCACTAAGCAAAAAGGTCTATGCATTTTGGTGCAGGGTGAGGTGTGACAGAATTGGAGGGCTGCGATTCACTATGAGTGGAAGTTCTCACTTCCATGAAGTCTTGATTACCAATGTAGGTTCGGACGGGGAAGTGCTTGCTGTGAAGGTGAAGGGTTCGAGAACCGGGTGGATACCGATGGCTAGAAACTGGGGTCAGAATTGGCAAAGCAATGTCAATCTTCAAGGACAGCCTCTTTCTTTTGAGGTAACAGTCAGTAGCGGAAAAACACTCACATCTTACAATGTTGCTCCACCAAAGTGGCAATTTGGTCAGACATTTGAAGGGAAACAGTTCTAGTATGGGAACCAGATGCATTGAAGAACAGAACGCTGCTCCTGGTCATGAGTCCTTGTCACATTAATTTTTCTGCTATCCTTAAAAAGCTTAGGTTATGGTCAAAAAGAAGGAAAATTGTAGAAGAAAGTCGAAAAAAAATGGGAATACGAGGTCCCAGTTTTGTCTCGTAATGATAGAAGGATTAGAACGTGTAATACTTGATGGAACATGTAATTATTTAAAGTGATGCCACTGCATTCTTGTTTATATTCGGACTTTAATGGCTGTATTTGCTTTGTGAATATGTTTTGTTTGGAGATGGTTCACCAGATAATGCTTCTAAGGCAAAAGTTACCCCATTCTGGAACTACACTTTTTTTTTTTTTTTCAAGAAATAAGCTAAACTTTCATATATCATCATGAGATCCATGGCTCAAAAAGAGTATTTAACATTCACCAATAAAAACCAGAAGATGATAGAACATGTCAAAATGCAGTGCATTCGGAATGAAAAGGAAAATCAACAAAAAAATGAATGTTCTGTGGCAGAAAGACGGAGAAGTCTGTGTACATGAGAGGAATTCATAGAAAATGTTCCATATATTTTATTGACAATTTTTCGTACTGAATTACATTGAGAATTCATTGACACCCGCTGAAGCTGCATAAGGCAGATACTTTATTCAGCCTTTTAGATCAGCTGCATTTGTGTTGACATCAGTAGCAGCTGGTACTTCTGGGCATCTCAGCCATGGTCTTCAGCTTCCTTAGATTTGATTTGTTTAGTGGTCTGCTACTGTTACCAAAAGACATGCTCTTCTGTTTCCCTTATGAAACTGTGCATCAACAACCGGTGGGGCTGAGGCTGGGTCTACACTCTACAGGCCCTGAAAACGATGCAGCAAAACTTTGATCATAGTCGGGATCATCTTCCAAAGCTTGGGAATTAACAGCGGGTTCACCAGGCTGGATAACGCTTGATCATTTCCTGGTGGAAACAATTCTAGTTTTGCAAGAAGAAGATCCTGACTATGATCCTAGTGAGCAAAGTATTGCAGCATCGGTTTCAGGGCCTGCACCGGATATCCACATACGTTGTTAATGAACAACTGTATGCCACATATACGTGCACAACTACAGGAGGGTAACGATACTGCTAAACATTTTTGAACACTTTAAAATGACAGAATACCCATAACCAACTTGCTAAACATTTTTGAACCCACAATGGTGATAGTGTGTGAGAAAAGGAGGAAACCAAGACCTACAATGTATGCCTCTCAGTCCTCAAAGAAGCGCTATCATCAGTGTATCGTCGTAGTAAGTCTATTGATTCTACAGTAAAAATGAAACAATATGAGCGAACCTAATTTTTGTAGTTGTAATATCTAATTTCCATCACTTCTGGTATGCAACGATTTTCTAAGAAATTGTAAATATAAGACAATTCAGTATAAAAATCCTAAAACCGAGTAAGATTCCTCTCAGACAGAAATTAGCCTAAACTGGAACATTATATAGACAGAAACCTCATCAAGAAGATTAGAAAAGATAAAAGGAAGTGGTTGATATTCATAAAAGCAGCACAACAATTAGTTGTTCCTGTATCCGTTACATGTTTGTTAGCACATATTCAGGGGTTGATTCCAACATAGCACATTACAACTTTCAGGCTATGAGGGGTGTTAAGAAGTTGATAAAGAGTCAAATGGGTTAGGTAAGGAAAAGAGAGTTTGCAATGGCAAGTTATATCATGATTCTATTATATACCGAGAAGTGGCAAATATACTTTGTCAAAGTGAACGAGTACTCAGACCAAAAAAGTTAATGAGAACCAACTCAGAAAGTGTTTAAGTCTTACAAAGAACCAAGTTGATCCGTTCCCAACTTTTAGGCTATTGCATACTTCTTCTAAGTTTTACATAGAACTTCGGTCTCAGTTTATCCTATGGGAGATGAAATCAATATTTTTATCCATCATGGCCCAGATTTTCATACAAATTCCTTGCAAGGCAATATCATATAATCATATCCGACGAAGTCATCATTGACTCACTGCCATTTCTTCATCCTCCTCTAGAAACTCCAGTGACTCGCCATACAAATGTTGAGCATCCTGCCTTACAATACCTAAAGGACCTGTCTCTCCCATTGATTCTAGACTTCTAATAAGTATTCTAAATGATGATCTATCTGGTTCACACCCAACCCCTTTCATCAAGTAATAGCACTCCATAGCAAGTATGGGGAGGTTAAAACTTACTAATGCTGTCAACAGAGCGTTAAAACCCTCAATGTCGGGCTGTAAATTAGTTTCCTTTTTCAAGCACAAGCATAGATTTTCGACTTGTTCAAACAATTCATTGCTAGCCATTACCTTGATCATATCAGCATAAAGCAAAACCTGTGGCTTATACCAGTACTCCTTTCTAATGTCATCAAAGACCTGTAAGAAGCAATGGAAAAACGACATCAAGAACAGCAACTCCATCATACAGGAACAACAAACTGAAGCAAATAATCACTATAAGGAAAATACATCACAAAACAAATGAAGGGGGACTGAATTTGATATGCAAGCATTTCAGTACGCAATTCATCATCTACTTCAATTCCAGCAAAGAAATAAAGGAAACGAAAGAGTACCCAAGTCAATTATTTTAGACAAATTCAAGAAAACAAAGATTGAAAAAAAGAAAATGAAATGAAATTAAGATTGGAAAGAGCAAACCTTGAGGGCCAAGAAGCATTCATTTTGGCGTAGGAGGTCTTTGAGCACGGCCATCATGTCGAGCTTCAATAAGCGCCTGAACTTAGAATTGAAGACTTGCTCCATAAGACCCTCGTTTTTCTTGGCTCTCTTCAAAGCTTGAATTGTCTGAATGGCTTCGATGCTGAGATTCCTTCCCTTCTGCAAAGGCCTCGGGTTCTTGCTTCTGTCTCTCATTGTTATTATCAGTAAACATCTCTTGGGTTTTGAAAGTTGCAGATACTGAGAGTGTGGCTGTGCATTAAAGCCTATGAAGGTTTTGGGTAGAGAGCTGAAGATGGTGACAGTTTGAAGTGCGGAAGAGGATCTCATTGTGTTTGGCTTTTGCTGACCAAGCCAGTCTCTTTGGAGAAGAAGATAGTCGTATAAATACCCTGCGTTTTCGGTGTCTGATCAACCCGACGAACCGAACCAAGCCGACCCGAACCGAGCCGAACCGAACCGAACCGAATCGATTCAGAACCGTGGTATTACCAAGATGAAGTGATGAACTGAACCGACATTTGTGGTCCGATTTTTGATTAATTTTCAAGATAAAAGAAAAATTATTTAAATTTTGTATTTTTTTTTTTATCATAAATTTGGTGAAATGGAATGATCAAGATTAGCAGTGAGTCTGTGAAGTTTGAGGGAAGTTTAATTTGGGGTGTTTCTAAATGTACCCAGTATATATCTAAGTACACTCAGCAGAGTTTTTACACCTAGCAAAATCATAGAATCTCTAAATACACCCAACAACTTGTCCAATAATACCCTTATGTTTAATTAAACCCAGCAAAACTTTATGAGAATACAGAATAACACGCCCAGCAAATCCCATGCAATTTCTTCATCTTACGTTTGTTTTCTTCCAATTTATGTATTTCTGTTCAATTTCCACATCAATTTCTCCTGTTAGGAATTCATCCTTATGATCTGCGTCGATTTTTTTTTTTTTTTGGAAATATGATCTGCTTCGATTTGATCACCGTTTCATGGACTTGATACATGAGTTATTTATATGTATTCATGATTATAGTGATTGTGTTGTTTTTCTGGTTCCTCTGTCTCTCTCTCTCTTCTTTGTGTATGTGTTTGTGTGGTAGAACCAAATTGTTGTATTGGATCATATCATTATGTGATTTTAAGATGCTTTGGTGGTTCGAAGCTTTCATGCTATAGAAAGGGAAGGTTTGTGCATGTACTATGTTGTTGTGCATTTGTTTTTTATCAAGGAAACAGCGAGAGAAAGAATTTGAAGAATTCAAATGTACTTTGGTCATTATAGTATTAGACATATGGATCATTGAAAATTAAGTTCAGCTATCTGGTGGTTTCTGTTGATTGGGTTTCAGTTTCTCACTTCCCCTTATTTCTTCAGCAATTAAGAAGGACGATCACTGGTCTGCTAATAATTTGTTGATCTTATAGAATCAGGGGTAAGGTTATTTGGAATCTACATCGGCATTGAATTAATAGAATATGAAACATGCTCTTATGTATAGACGAAGCTTTCAAAGTAACAACGTAACAATGTGAAATGCTAGGTACAAATAGAAAAAAGAGTTTCAAATTTGATGGTTTCTTTTGTTATTATCTTAATTTATCATGACTTTTAATGTCATTTCATATGAGGATACAACTGCCTTTTCATGCAAGATAGATTTGCTGGGTGTAAATAGATTTTTGCTGGGTACATTTAGAAAGACCCTTAATTTGCTATGACATGCCTAAGAAATTTCTTGGTCAAGGAATACCATTAGTTTGAAATTAGCACATATTATCTCTTTAGAGCATCTTTAGCAGACTCTCTATTTTAGCTCCTTAGTTATTTTGGAGAGCATGTTTAGCTTTTTATCTATTTAGCAGCTGCATCAGACTCCTAAGTGACTCTCTATAACAACTTTTAGCTATCTCGCTCCTAAATATAGAGAGCTAGATGAAGCTCTCTATAATTTAAAACATTCATTTTAAGTTATTTTATGTAATTTATAAATACATTTAAACTATTTAAGCTTTATTTAAAAAATAGGATTAAATACTTGTTACTCCTCGTACTTTTCCCTGAAAAACAGTTTGGTCCATCGCCTTTTAAATTAAACTGAATAGTCCTTATTATCTCAAATTCTCATATAACAAGTCCAAAATGATCCGAAATGACAATTATGCCCCTCATTTCCTATTTTTATTATTTTTTTATTTTTTTCTCTATTTTTTTAAATTTTCTCTCTCCCTCCCTCTCTCCCTCTCTCCTGGCCGCACGGTCTCTCTCTCTCTCCCTCGATCTCTTTTCTTCTTCTCTTCCTCTGCAACCACCGGAGAACACCAGCGCCGTCCTCTCCTCGGGCTCCCCCGCCGAGAAGCTCCAGAACGCCATCCGCCTCCTCGAGTCCCAGCTCCGCCCCGAGGTCCTCTCCCGCCACTTCGACCTCCTCTCCCAGCTCTCCTCCCTCCAGCACGCCGACCACGCCCTCTCCACCGTCCGATCCTCCGTCCACACCCGATCTGAGCTCTCCGACCCCCTCCGCTCCATCACCGCCCTCACTCTCCAGCTCTCCAACCTCCACGCCACCTCCGAGCTCCTCCACCACACCCTCCGCCTATCCAAGAAGCTCCTCGACCTCGCCGCCGACCTCGAGAAGATCGATCTCGCCAAGGCCGCCCAGCTGCATTGCGAGATCTTGGCGCTCTACGACGAGTACGATCTCTCCGGCATCAAAGTCGTCGAGGAGGAGCTCGGCTGGGTCAGAGAGACCGGCGACAAGTTGCGCGGCGAGGCCATGAAGGCGTTGGAGCTAGGGATGGAGGGGTTGAATCAGGGGGAGGTGGCCATCAGGTTGCAGGTGTTCTCCGGTGGTTGCAGAGGGAAGAAGAGAGAGGGAGCGAGAGGTCAGGGGAGAGAGAGAAGGAGGGAGAGAGAAAATATAAAGAAAAGGGGAGAAAAATTAAAAAAATAGAGAAAAAAATTAAAATAATAATAAAAATAGGAAATGAGGGGCATAATAGTCATTTCGGATCATTTTGGACTTGTTATATGAGAATTTGAAAGAATAAGGACTATTCAGTTTAATTTAAAAGGCGAGGGACCAAACTGTTTTTCAGAGAAAAGTACGAGGAGTAACAAGTATTTAATCCTAAAAAATAATATAAATTCAAAACTAGCTAAAATAGAGAGCATTGATGCAGACATATTTCTAAAGTGACTAGCTAAAATGACTTTTTAGCTATTTTAGCTAAAACTTAACACAAAAATGGCTAGCATTGCTAAAGATGCTCTTATTTGTTCAATTCTGATATTTTTGAATGTTTTATTTATTTATTTTAATTTTAAAATGATTTTAAAGAATTTTTTTATAAAATAATTAACTAAATGACACTCAATGAGAGACGGTAAGTAATCATAAAATTTTAATAGATGGTATGAAGTTCTAAGTTGATTTGGACCAAGCACTAGCTTTTTCTCTTGTATCCTATCTCCTCCCTAATCTAATGAACATCCTATCCTTGTTTGATCCTCCTTAAGTCCTTATGAATACCATATCTTATTCTTTTTACTTATAATTGCCACATTGATCCAAATCTCGCATTAGACTTTTAGTACTGAATTTTAAGGTAATTTCCCTTTATGATAGAAACAGCAAGAAGAAGATATGGAACTCATCAAAAAAAAGAAAAATACATAAACTATATATCAAGAAAATATTAAAGTATGAAAGAAAATAGTGAACATTTTTTTTTTCTTCAAAAAAAGAAAAATATTTAAAAATTATTATTCATTTTGACCTAAAGAAAAGAAAAACATCCATAGAAAATACGTATATTATTGTTTTGGGAATTTGGGTCAAAGGTATACGTAGTCACTAGTTAGAATACGCAAGGCAAATGACATAGAGACATACCAATGAAGCTTTAGACACACACACAGTCCCTATTAGAAAATTCCGATTACGCAATTGTCGGCTCAGGCCCCTCCCTCCTTCCTTCCTTCCTTCAGGCAACAACCAACGAATCAAGCTCATGACGAAACCATTTACACTTTCTCTCTCTCAAATCTAACCTCATTTCTCAGATCAATGCACCAATCAAACCCACAGATCCGGCCCTTATGGTCCTCCTCCTGCCACTAATCCAGATTCTTCGTCAATGTCGGCTTCTCAAACCCTAGGCGGGGTTTCACGCGCCGGCCGCCTCCTCGGCCCCTCCCTCGACAAAATCATCAAGAACGCCGCCTGGCGCAAGCACTCCCATTTGGTCTCCGCCTGCAAATCCGCCCTCGACAAGCTCGACTCCCTCTCCGACTCCCCCCTCAACGACCCCAACTCCCCCATCGTCGGCTTCCTCTTCCCCGACGCCGAGTCCGTCCTCGCCCCCCTCCTCCTCGCCGTCGACTCCGCCCACGCCAAGGTCGTCGAGCCCGCCCTCGAATGCGCCTTCAAGCTCTTCTCCCTCGGCCTCTTCCGCGGCCAGATCGACGCCGCCGCCCCCAAGTTCGTCCTCTTCAAGCTCATCGACTCCGTCTGCAAGTGCGGCGGCCTGGGCGACGAGGCGATCGAGCTCGCCGTCCTCAAGGTTCTGCTCGCCGCCGTTAGATCGCCGTTAGTGGCGATCAGAGGGGACTGCTTGGTGAGTATTGTGAGGACTTGTTATAATGTGTACCTTGGTGGATTGAATGGGACCAATCAGATCTGTGCCAAGTCGGTTTTGGCTCAGATTATGGTCATCGTCTTCACCAGAGTGGAGGCCGATGCTATGTACGTCACCATCTCCAGGGTTTCGGTCAGCGAATTGCTGGAATTTACTGATAAGAATCTGAATGAAGGGAGCTCCATTATGTTCTGCCAGAATTTCATCAATGAGGTTATGGAAGCTAGTTATGGGGGTCCTGATGGTATCAAAATGGCGGCTCGGGCCCCCAGGAGATTGCAAAATGGAAATGCCGCCGCTGGACGCGGTGAGTCGGGGGCTGGAGAGTCCAATGATGAAGCTGAATCTGGCGAGGGAGGTGGTAGTAGTAAGATTCGGGATGATGGATTTCTTTTGTTTAAGAATTTGTGTAAGTTGTCGATGAAGTTCTCGTCACAGGAGCACTCTGATGATCAAATACTATTGAGGGGTAAAATATTGTCGTTGGAGCTTCTGAAGGTGGTTATGGACAATGGGGGTCCTATTTGGCTCTCTAATGACAGGCAAGTGATCGGATCTAATTTTATTGCATCTAATTTTATCTCATAACTCTAGTAGACGCCTGTTGTTGTTTCTGTTTCTGTCATTTTGCTTTTTTGGAGATGAGGCAATTTAATCTAGTGACTAAGCAATGTATAATGGATTCATAATCAGTGGCAAACTAATAAATGAATCCGGTCTAGTAACTGAGGAAAGTGACTTAGCAATATGGATGCCTGTTGTTGTTTCTGATTCTGTCATAATATTAACTAGTGAGTAAGCAATGTATGATGAATTCATGTATACTAGTGTAAGCAATTATCTGAATCTGGTATAGTGGAAAATTAGTGACTGAGCAGTGATATTAGTGCAAGCTAAAATATGAACCAGCTGTGATGGTGAACTAGTGACTGAGCAATGCCTGTTGTTTCTGTTTCTTTCATTTTGCTTTAGGCGTATATATGGAGATCGAGGGAAATTAAACTAGTGACTAAGCAATGTATAATGGATTCATATGCAATACAGGCACTTTTATAAAGCAATGATTTATGGCGCTTCAAGTGGCATTTTTTTGTTGTTAAGGACTTTATAGTGATTTAACATCATTTACACAGAGAAAAAAGAATAATTATATTCCTTCACTTACACCAGCATACCTTTTATTTGGGAGTTGGGTGGATACTGTGGATGCTACCCATTTATATGTCATTTTGAGCTATTAAAATACAGAATAGTTATAATAAGCATCACTCTTGAGCCTAGTTATGTCTTTATTATAAAAAACTAAGTTCGACGGATGTCATTTTAAAGACTGGAGTAAGAAGAGGATCAAAAGCTAAATACGTATCTGTTGCTCATTTTTCATCTGATGCGTATTGTTTCTGATATATTGATGTAGAAGATCCTGTTTTTTTCAGTCACATTTTGCAGCTATTTTTATGAATTACTTGTGAGGAACCTGATAGTTTCATTTTCTTGGCAGGTTTCTCAATGGCATCAAGCAGTTCCTATGCTTATCATTGCTAAAAAACAGTGCGCTGTCAGTTATGGCTATTTTCCAGCTCCAGTGTTCTATTTTCACGAGCTTGTTATCGAAATTTAGATCAGGGTTGAAAGCAGAAATCGGTATATTTTTTCCCATGCTCGTCTTACGCGTGCTTGAGAATGTTCTCCAGCCTAGTTTCTTGCAGAAAATGACGGTCCTCAATTTATTAGAGAAGATCTCTCAGGATCCACAGATTATCATTGACATTTTTGTCAACTTTGACTGTGATGTGGATTCTCCAAACATTTTCGAAAGGTATTGCACTTGTCTGTTGCAGATCTTACTTGCATACTGAGATGCTATTAGAACAAACATTTTCTTTTGGTAGCTAATTATTGTTGGTTTTGCGATAAGTAACATGTTATAGTTTGCCATTCAGAGCTCACATAAATAACAACCTTTGGAGAGAGTTGAATTCTAATTAGGAGATACAGTTTTTTGTATCATAACTGCACTCATGACCTAGGTTGCATAATTGGGGTGCCTTTGTTTCAAATGAGACCGAGACTTTAAGAGGTTGAGAACTTATGCAGTAAGAAGCAATAAAATATCTCCATAATATATTTTAGTGTGAGATCCAAGGAAAATGTTGGTTCCTTGTATCCTATGTAGAGGAAAAATTGTTTTTCAGTCAGTCTGCTTGAATGTTTTCCTCTTGAGATTCTGTCTTGAGTGATAGTCTGAAACCTCTACTTGAAATTTCCAAATGACTGTGTTTTATTATTTCAACTAGATTATGATTAATAGTTAAGATTATAAAATGCATTTAGAAATAATACTTTGAACTTCAATATTTGTTTTCCCTAGTCTTATTTTTCTTGTTCAGAGAATGATAAGATCATGGAAAGAAAAACAAATTTTTAATACATTAAACACTTTCAGAGGGTCAGAACTTATGCAGTAAGAAGCAACAACATATCTCCAAAATAGTTAATTAGTTATTACTTATTAGAGTGTCCAAGGATTAAAGTTGGGTGCATGTAGCAGGAGAATTGTTTTTCAATCAGTCTGCTTGGATGTTTTTCTCTCAAGTTTCTGTCTGAATGAGAGTTCAGAACCTCAATTTGAAATCTCCAAATTACAAATATGTTTTTTAATCAGTCTGCTTGGACCTTTTTCTTTAGAGATATTACTTTTGAAATTAAAAAAATCTGTTCTCTTTCTAACACCCATGGAAAAAAAAAACACTTTTATCATTAAGGATCTACTGTAGCATACTTTATTTATCTTTTGTTTTTGTTTTTGTTTTTTTATATATTTTTTAAAGCTAGTCTGGTGTCCTTTTGCTATTGAAATTAAACTCAGGTGTAGAGCTTTGAAACATGCTTTAGTTTCAAACAATTTAAGGATTGATATTGCCCCAGGTCTAGCTCAAACCCAATTTTTCTTCCTGTTTTGATAGTATTTATACTTCATTTGATCAAGCTTAGTACTCATTGTATGGTGGAATCTCTCTCTCTCTCTCTCTATGCATATTTCACCTTTTTAAATGTCATTCCTTATGCATTGTGTTTTTTTGTAAAATGTATTAAAACCCTTATAATTCCATCAGATGTTTGCAGGATTGTCAACGGCCTTCTGAAAACTGCTCTAGGTCCGCCTTCTGGTTCAACAACAACATTATCTCCAGTTCAGGATATTACTTTCCGACATGAATCAGTGAAGTGCTTGGTTAACATCATTAAGTCAATGGGAGCTTGGATGGACCGACAGAGACTGGGAGACTCCTATCTGCCAAAGACCAATGAGAGTGACACTACATCAGAGAAAACAGAGAATCAATTGACCCTAAACGGTGAAGAAGGAACCGCTTTAGACAATGAAGTACATCCAGAAGGAAGTTCAGATGCTGCAACTCTCGAGCAACGTCGAGCTTTTAAACTTGAACTGCAGGTTGAGCTCTGCTTTACTTGTGTGGGGCTATATTTTCACTGCTATATTCTCCTCATTTACAGGCGGAGACTCTGTAAAATGCAAGAGTATCCACTCATTATGCAGTGTGACTTTCATGGTTGTTTTTCATATCAGTTGATTGGTATTTGGGATATATCAATTTCCCGTCCTTATCTTCTGTGTCTGGTGTTTTTGTGCTTTTGTCTTTCCAGGAATAAGCCTGGCTCTCCCTTGAGTGACAATCTCTTTGTTTTCAATGCAGAAAGGTATCTCACTGTTCAATAGGAAACCTTCCAAGGGCATTGAGTTTCTGATAAGCACCAAAAAAATTGGGGGTTCTCCAGCAGATGTGGCTTCTTTCTTGAAGAACAACACTGCGGGCCTAAATGAAACCATGATCGGTGACTATTTGGGTGAAAGGGAAGAATTTTCTCTAAAAGTTATGCATGCTTATGTAGATTCCTTTAATTTCAAAGGGATGGATTTTGGTGAAGCAATTAGGTTTTTCCTGCGGGGGTTCAAGTTACCTGGAGAAGCACAGAAAATTGACCGAATCATGGAGAAGTTTGCTGAGCGTTATTGTAAATGCAGTCCGAATTCATTTACTAGTGCAGATACTGCTTATGTCCTTGCATACTCTGTGATAATGCTCAACACGGATGCCCATAATATCATGGTTAAAGATAAGGTTTGTAGTATAACCTGTATTTTTTTGGTTTTATGTCAAATAGTATCAAGTTTTGGGCCATGCTTTTGGCATTTTGTTCCATATCAAAACATCTGGGGTGAATGTTCAAATTTTTTGGTTTCCTTCTTAGCATCATCTCCTAGACTCCTATTGATTGTTGTTTCCCAAGATGTGGTTTGTCTATATTATCTTCTACTTGTAATTATCAAGGGGTCAAATCCATTTCTTTATAATAACATCATTACTCTTTATTCCATCATTTTTTTTACAGATAAAAATATTATTCTGTCAACTTATCATTTTCCATTTTTGATTTTCTTTTGTTCTTGTTTTTTTTTTTTTTTTTTTTGAAGGAGGAGGTGATTGCGGGATACTACCAGTTCTACTTGTAGAAATTTTAAATGTTATTCTAGAATGGATAAATAAAATTGATTTAAACTGCTTGTATTCTGTGGGAGAGGATTCAATTCTTAGGTTCTTTATGGCCTTCAAAGATCCAGAGTTTAGGGATTTTTTTTTTTTTTTGCTAATTTAAATTGGGGAGCTGTTGTTTCCTTTTTTATTTCTTGTTAGGGAGCTGTTGTTTGGTTTTTCAGCTAAAATATTTGAAGTTCAGTTGATTCATTAACCCTGCTTTGTACATTCTGTTCTCTCTTAAAGAATTCAAATTCCTAAATAGAAAACGAATCTGTGTGCTGATACTGCATTGGCTGATTATCCAGATGACCAAGGCCGATTTCATACGTAACAACCGAGGAATAGATGATGGCAAGGATCTACCTGAGGAATATCTTGGTGCACTATATGATCAGATTGTTAAAAATGAAATTAAGATGAAGGCTGACTCTTCTGTACCACAGAGCAAGCAGGAAAACAGCTTTAACAAATTATTGGGCCTGGATGGTATCTTGAATCTAGTAACTGGGAAGCAGACTGAAGAAAAAGCGTTGGGTGCAAATGGGCTTCTTATAAAGGACATCCAAGAGCAATTTAAGGCGAAGTCAGGGAAATCAGAGTAAGTTAAGATGACTACTATTAGAGATGACTGTTTTAACTATATTCATGGATTCTAAGTTGTTACTCAGGGTGTTTGACTTATTACTAGACTAGTAGACTGATCAAGCATGCAAAAGTGAGAAAGTGCAGTACTGGTTTAGCTATATGATAATATCTAATGATATTTGTTTTTGCTGAATTCGTATCTTACTTTCTAATTTCTTTTCTTGGCAAGTATCATACTTTCTTGGATTCAGTTTAATATTATACAATAATGTGAGACAGATTCTTATTATGTCGGGTTGCAATTCAACTCTGTTTTGTATATACTTTGTCTCATACAAAGGAACATGAGAGTGGTAGGTTGAAAGTCAATACTAAACGCTCACTGCTCGTAAATCTGTCTTTCATTATGGAAATTGAAGTAATTGATCTCAGTCAAGACTATGGCTTTGCTGATTTGGTTTGAGACCTGAGATCAGAGATCAATTGGACAGCTGTTGTCTGCCTATTCGAGTCTTGTAATATTTTGGAATTCATTATTGCTTGGTCTGCAGGTCTGTTTATCATTCTGTGACAGATGTGGCCATATTGAGGTTCATGGTGGAGGCCTGCTGGGGTCCTATGCTGGCCGCATTCAGTGTGACTCTGGACCAAAGTGATGACAGGCTTGCTACTGCTCAATGCTTACTGGGTTTCCGACATGCAATTCATGTTACTGCTCTGATGGGAATGCAGACCCAGAGAGATGCATTTGTCACATCAATGGCAAAGTTTACTTATCTACATAATGCTGCAGATATGAGGCAAAAGAATGTTGACGCTGTGAAGGTATGTTATTTAGTATATCGTGTTGTACTTGTATTTTCCAAAATCTTTTGCAGATATGGATTTTCTTGGAAAACATGTTAATTGTATTTGTATTGATAATATTGAAGAGATTATGAGTGCTTAGATCGTTCCAGGTGGAATATATCATTAAATTTTATGTATTACTTTCAGTTCATGTTAAATGTATGGCTCAGTTAGACTCACTGGATTGTCCTTGTATATCAGCTTTACCTAAATATTTGCTGTATACAGGCAATAATAGCAATCGCCGTTGAAGATGGTAATCATCTTCAGGAAGCATGGGAGCACATATTAACATGCCTTTCCCGAATTGAGCATCTGCAACTGTTGGGTGAGGGCGCACCTACTGATGCAACCTTTTTCAGCGGATCTAATGTTGAAGCGGATGACAAATCACCAAAGCCTATTGGTTTTGCTTCTCTAAAGAAAAAAGGAACTATCCAGAATCCAGCTGTGATGGCTGTTGTTCGTGGGGGTTCATATGATAGCACTAGTATTGGAATCAACACTTCGGGACTGGTATCTCCAGAACAGATTAATAATTTTATTTCGAATTTGAATTTGCTGGATCAGATTGGGAATTTTGAGTTGAACCATGTATTTGCTCATAGCCAAAGCTTGAACAGTGAAGCCATAGTTGCTTTTGTGAAGTCCTTATGTAAAGTTTCCATGTCAGAATTGCAGTCTCCAACAGATCCTCGTGTTTTCAGCCTCACAAAAATAGTTGAAATAGCGTAAGATTCTTTCTCCATTTCTTATAGGATTCTGCTGCAATGATTTTTTTTTGAGTAGTCAAAGTCACCAAATTACAAGATTTTCTATTTAAATAGTTTCATGTGATCTTTTCATGTAGAACTTAACCCACCCCCCTCTCTCCCCACGTGTGATATTTTTAGCAGATTTGATACACTAGTCTCTCTCTCTCTCTCTCTCTCTCTCTATATATATATATATATATATATATATATATATATATATATATATATATATATCTGCATTCTTGGCTATTTTTGTGATGATGCGCTTTGCAACTCTATCTGAATACAGAAGTTGGGTGGATTTTGCTAATCAAAACTGAATATTTGTATTTGCAGGCATTATAATATGAACCGCATCAGATTAGTGTGGTCTCGAATATGGAATGTACTGTCAGATTTCTTTGTATCAGTTGGCTTGTCAGAGAATCTTTCAGTTGCAATATTTGTGATGGATTCCTTGCGTCAGCTTGCTATGAAATTCTTAGAGCGTGAGGAGCTGGCAAATTACAATTTCCAGAATGAATTTTTAAGACCATTTGTGATTGTTATGCAGAAAAGCAGCTCTACAGAAATTAGGGAATTAATAGTTCGGTGCATTTCACAAATGGTCCTCAGCCGGGTCAATAATGTGAAATCTGGCTGGAAAAGTGTTTTTATGGTATGTTAAAATCTTTATTTTGATTTGTTGTGCTACATATTAAACTCAGTTGGTGGGAACAATCATTTAAAGATTTGTGACTGGCAAACTATTCAAATCCTTTTAGCATCAGTAGTACCTTAGTATCTGTATGCTTTCATGTTAGCTTTATATATCAAGGTAAGCTTGGGTATATTTATGCAGAGCTTGTTAGTTTTATGTAGTTATTTGCAAAACTTTGATCATGGAGCATGACGAAGTATGGTTGTCTGGTATTTCATCTAGTTACTTCATCAGTTGATTGTTTAAAGTTGTCGACTATAATGTGATGTTGTTCTGTTGTCAGGTTTTCACAATTGCTGCTGCTGATGAGAGGAAAAATATAGTCTTGTTGGCCTTTGAGACCATGGAAAAGATAGTCAGAGAGTATTTCCCTTACATAACTGAGACAGAGACATTGACTTTTACTGATTGTGTTAGATGCCTCTTAACCTTCACAAATAGCAGATTCAATAGTGATGTTAGCCTCAATGCTATTGCGTTTCTGCGTTTCTGTGCCGTCAAACTTGCAGAAGGAGGCCTTGTTTACAATAAGAACAGTGAGATTGATGGTTCTTCAAGTCCTAGCGCAAGTGAAGGTGCCTCAACTGTTGAGAATTTCAATGATAAAGATGATCATACATCATTTTGGGTTCCATTGCTAACAGGTATATTTTAAAGCTGTTTTTTGAGAAAGTGCTACAATCTCTTAGCATTGTAGATCGCACTACTACAGATGCACATGCATGTGCACGCACCCGCAGGCCCATACAACTTTGCCACTTAACATGCACCCAAGCTTCAGCTAGATTGCCTTCTTAAGCCATAGGCATATGAAAAATTATTATGTGATTGTTGGGAGGGAATTTGACCAGAAGGATCATAGTATGCTTAAAGGACTATAATTTATCAATAGCATGGTCTTCAAATTTTATGAAAAAACATAGCCTTGCCTAAATATTTCAGCTCTTTCATAAGATTGATATTCTGTTATTATTGCAGGTTTGTCCAAACTAACATCTGATCCTAGATCAGCTATCAGGAAAGGATCCTTGGAAGTTCTTTTCAACATTCTAAAGGACCATGGTCATCTTTTCTCACACCTGTTTTGGACTGCGGTTTTCAATTCTGTTATTTTCCCCATATTTAATGGTGTCAGTGATAAGAAAGATACAGAAATGAAAAATGACCAGTCCTCGCCAATTTCGATGTCCCCACGTCCTGAAGGAAGTACATGGGATTCTGAAACTTCAGCTGTTGCGGCGGATTGCCTCATAGATCTGTTCGTCAGTTTCTTTGATGTTGTTAGGTCTCAACTACCTAGTGTGATATCCATTCTGACAGGACTCATCAGAAGTCCCATTCAGGGTCCTGCTACCGCAGGAGTTGCTGCATTAATGCGTTTGTCTAGTGAGGTGGGTAACAGGCTTTCAGAAGATGAATGGAGAGCAATTTTTCTGGCTTTAAAGGAGGCTGCCACATCTGCAGTGCCTGGATTTTTGAAGGTCTTGAGAACCATGGATAATGTCAATGTTCCTGGTCTTTCTGAATCTTTTAGTGATATCGATATGTTGTCTGATCAGGGGTACTCAAATGAGGATCTTGAGGATGATAATTTGCAAACAGCTTCATATGTGGTTTCAAGAATCAAGAGTCATGTTTCTATGCAGCTACTCATCTTACAGGTTTCCTTTCTCCCCTTGTATTAATACAGATTTTTTGCTTAGTTTGATTTCTTGTGGAACTTCTTTTAATGAAGGCAACAAGATTTGATTTGGTTTTAGAAGTATGATACCAAATATCAGTAACAGCTAGCTGTGCCCTAGTATATGCTTTAGCCTTGATATTACTAGTAATCTTTTCCATCATGTTCCAAAAATACTGCGACTAAGTAGCTAAATTTAGATAGTGAACTATATCTGTGTGAAGTTTTACTTGTAAACACAATTGGACTTCTAATGCGATTTTTTTTTTAATATGCCATTTCATTTTCTTGTCCTTTTTCTTTTCAGGTCGCTGCTGATTTGTACAAAATAAACCTAGAAACCTTGTCAGCTGCTAACATTGCAGTTCTTCTTGAAGTATATTCTCTTGTGGCATCGCACGCGCACCAACTGAACTCTGAGACAATTCTGCAGAAGAAGCTGGAAAAAGTGTGTTCCATCCTAGAACTCACTGCACCACCTATTGTTCATTTTGAGAATGAATCTTACAAAAACTATCTTAACTTCCTCCAAAACGCACTTGTGGATGATCCATCTCTTTCCAAGGAAATGGACATAGAAGCTAAACTTGTGGCAGTCTGTGAAAACATATTGCAGATATACCTAAAGTGTACTGAGCTTCATTCTTCTGAGCAGAAGCCTACTGGTCAGCCAGTTTTGCACTGGATTCTTCCTTTGGGTACAGCAAAAAAGGAGGAATTGGCTACCAGGACTTTCTTAGCCGTCTCGGCATTGCAGGCATTGAGTGGTTTGGAAAAGGTTTCATTTAGGAGGCACGTTTCTCAGTTATTTCCTTTGTTGGTAGATCTTGTGAAGAGTGAGCACACTTCGGGAGAAGTTCAACATGTTCTAAGCAACATATTCCAGTCATGTATAGGCGCAATAATAATGGAATGACTTTATATGACTATTTTATTAGTGATATACTTTTCGCATACCATCACAGAGTCACAATCTTCTTTTATAACCGGCTGGAGTACAGAGCCATATCATCCATTTCTATTAAATTTTGTAGTATATACCAAGGCTGGGTTTCCCACCTCTTTTCCCCCCCCCTTTACCTGTCTTTTGAAGAATGTACGATCTGATATGCTAGTAATCTCTATATCTATATACTCAAGAGTATATGTAGTGTTTTTGGAATAAAACCAAGCAATACGCTATTACGTTTCCAGAATCGAACAAAAGTCTTACACAATGCGTGCCATGGATACATGATGACCTAGCTGGCACCCTTATTTTGATACAAATAAACATGCATTTTCAAACAATGTAGAGTTAATACTCTCCGTCCCATAACTCATCAAGGGACTTGTATGGGCCAGTAGCCGTCACCATCTCTTCTCGAAGCATCATTTTGCGCTGTGGGATTTGACTGATCTTGTCAAGATCCTCTTGTGTTAGTTCCCAGTCGAACACCTGCATATTCTGCTTCAACCTCTCCTTGTTGTAGCTCTTGACTGCAAGTGTTGCTCCTACCTGATAAACCCATCTAATGCAGACCTGAGCAACAGTCTTTCCCCGAGCCTCAGCGATTTCATTAAGCACTTTGCTTTCGAGAACATGATTGGTACCCCAACTGGTTCCTATGGCACCCAATGGGGAGAAGGCAGTCACAACTACACCATTGGCTTTGCAAAATTCTCTGAGCTTCTTTTGTTGCCAAAATGGGCTCATCTCAACTTGATTGACTGAAGGAGGAATGGTAGCAAAAGAGAGCAAATTCTGAGTCTTTTTGGTAGAGAAATTACTGATTCCAATGGATTTGGTGAGGCCACGTCTCTGAGCTTCTTCCATGGCTGCCCACACACCCTTGAAGTCCATCGGCATTTGGTCCTTTTCCTCGAGAGAGTGACTCAATTTCCCAGGCGTGGCACTGATGGGCCAGTGGATCAGATACAGATCAAGGTAATCCAATTGAAGATTCTCAAGGGATTTGTTGAGAGCAGGAAGAACCAAATCAGGGTGAGCATCATTAGGCCAAAGCTTGGAAGTAATGAAGAGCTCGTCTCGAGAAGCCACGAGGCCGAGTTTGAGTGCTTGGGCTATGGCTACTCCCAGACTCTGCTCCGAGCCGTACAGGGAAGCCGTGTCGAAGTGGCGGTAACCGAGCTTGATGGCCTCGAGAACAGCTTCTATCAAAACTTCTGGTTGTGAATTGTCGGATGCTGTGCCGAAGCCAAGCACAGGCATGGTCCTGCGGCCATCGGAGGATTCAAGAACCACCACTGGGATTTGGGTTGCTGCCATCTCGATCGATTTTGCCTTCTTTTTGGTGAGCTGAGGGATTAAGATCGTTCGTGGGTTTATAGACAAAGGAGAGAATATTGGATGGAAGTGGAACTCTCTTGATTCTTCTACTTGGGAAGTTACGTCATTGCTCATGTATGCCAGTCTAGGAGGGACCCAAGTGTGGTTACTGGGCTTTACAACGAGTATCTGTAGTTGGTTACTTGGTTTTGTGCAGACAGTTATGAAATGAAACATCAGCATTTGATTACAGGTTTACTGCACATTAACTGAATGAAAAATATGTACCATGCATAATTCTAGTTACTTAAATGTGAGTTCTCAACTTCTCATTGCCGAGGGACCCCTTCACATGTACATTCCCAGAAGAGTCAAGCTTAATAATGTTTGAAAGGAACCACAACAGGGTTTTTGCATAGTTTACCAAATACGAAGAACAGTTGTTTTTCAAATTGAGTTCCAATGTACTAACAGGAGATGCAAAAATTTACAAAGGAAAAGACAATAAAGAATGCAGGGGGCCTCTGAACAGAGGCCCCCTCAGCTAGATCTAACTTCTGCAGGAAGCTTTGCCTAAGAGCCATCTACTCTCAAGGCTTTTAAACGTCGGCATCTTGAAGATCTTATGCGGAAGCAACAGCTGTGACATCTTTGCTAGATCTGTTGTATTTCATGTGGCTCTTAACAAGTTGTCCAGCCGCAATGGCAGACATGAGAGACAGCTCTCCAGCAAGAACAGCACCAGCTACAACACTCGCCAACTGCCTTGCGTTGGATCCTGGTGCCTCTCTGTTGGCACCCTTCACTCCGAGCAAGTTCAAGCAAGCCGACTGCGATGCCAGTTGGGTGCCTCCTCCTACTGTGCCGACCTCAATAGAAGGCATGGTCACTGAGACGTGAAGATCCTTGGCATCATTGATGGCTTCCATCATGGTGATACAGTGAGAACTCTCGATGTTCTGAGCTGGATCTTGACCAGTGGCTAGGTAGACTGCTGAAACAATGTTACTGGCATGTGCATTGAAACCACCAAGGGCACCAGCAATTGCAGAACCAGTAAGATTCTTGAGCATGTTAAGCTCCACCAAGGCCGCCACATTGGTTTTCAACACCTTCGTCACTATGCCTCCCTTGATAACAGCCTCGCAAACCACAGATTTGCCACGGCCTTCAATCCAGTTAACAGCAGCAGGCTTTTTGTCTGAGCAGTAGTTACCAGAAATGCCAATGACATCCATGTCAGGGAAGTCATTCTGGAGGAAATCAAGAACGTTTTGAACACCTTTAGAGACCATGTTCATCCCCATAGCATCACCGGTACTGCAGCAGAATCTCATGTACAGGTTCTTCCCAGCAACTGCACACTTGATGGTCTGAAGCCTACCAAATCTGCTTGATTTGTTGAAAACCATAGAGATGGTTTCGTAATTGTCGGGATCTTCCATGAAGAACTTCAACTCAGCCGCTCTCTTAGCAGAGTTGAATCTGACAACAGGTGCTCTGGTCATTCCATCCTTCAAAAGCACACTTGAAGCCCCACCGGACAAGTTGATAGCTTTGCAACCACGGTTGGTACTAGCCACCAAGCAACCTTCAGTGGTGGCCATGGGGACTGAGAATTCTCTTCCATCGAGCATAAGAGGCCCAGCAATCCCAACAGGAATGGTGATATACCCAACTGGCATTTCACAGCATTGACCCAAAATGGACTCGTAATCAAAGCCCTCCAAAGGCAAACCCTCCAAAGACTTGCCTGTAACTCTCTGCAAAGCCTCCCGCCTAATAGAAGCTGCCCTCTTGCAATCGCCGAGCTTCGTCTCGAGTGAGTATGAAGGAATGGTTCCAGCCACCACAGCCTTGATAATCTCCTCATCTTCTGCAGTTGGTGGCGGGGTCTCGATGGCTGGCTTTTCATAAGACACCTTCTGGGTAACTTTAGCGGAAGCAATTGGGGCAATCTCGAGGGCTTGGCCGCAAGGGACTATGCGAGCATCCTCGTGGACAATAATGTCTTCCTCTTCTTCTTCTTCGTCCTTGAGAGCTGGGGTCTGAACGAAATCGATGCCGAAGAAGCCGAGGAGGTAGACGAAGGACGCAACCAAGACCAAAATGGAGACGAGCTCAGAGAGATTGAGGATGTGGAGAGGCGTGTTGGAACGGATCTTCTCACGCCAGCTGGTGAGCAAGAAGTAGGCGACGGAGAAGAAGAGAGTGAAGAAGACGGCGTTGGTGAGGTAGAGCGGCAGAGGCAAGGCGTCGGAGGCCTTGACGACTTTGGTTTCCTCATCGTCGACGAACTTGACTTTCGTTTTCACGGGCTTGTTGCCTCCCTTGCCGGTAGCGTGCTCCATCTCAATGCGCCGGGATCGGACGATCGGAGATCGGATCGGAAAAGGAGGAGGGATTGAATGGTGGTGTGAAGGGTTTTGGGTGCAATTTATTATATAGAGAAGGTGGTCAGGGTTGAGTTACGGTTTGACTGATTTAGGTCAAATGAACACGTACAGGCGTTGTTTATTGGGTGGGAGCTATTTCCTGGCTTTTTCTTACTCCACCATGTGATATGTCTCTTCCTTTTTCTTCTCTTCATCTCCAACTTTGTTGATTTGTGGTGGTGGGTGGTTATGGGAGCCAGGCTAGGCCAGATTGTCTGTAGTGAAAGCCAGCTTATGATGGGGTAGAGGGGTCATGTATTTGCGGTTTATAATTGTGTCGTCTTCAAACTAACACAATATTAAACAACTAGGTTGTCAGAACGAGGAGGGCAACGGTGTTTAACGACATCAAGACTCTGTTGCACGCATGTGGTGTGCCATGACTGCCATCGAGGTGAGCTTCCAACTCCGGGAATGTAACAAAGTTGGCTATGGTTCAGAAAAGTTTATTTGAAGTAAAAATAAAATTTTTACTGTGGTGAAGTATTGACCAAAATGACTCGTATAATTGATTGTTGACGTTCTTAGTAGTTGAAACCCTTCTACTCACTAATGAAAGGTTATCAGTTTGGATTTTTCATTTTATATCATTCTTCGTTGTTTTTAACACCATATATTATTGATTTCAGTGAGAAAATAACACTATACATTTTTTTTTGGAAGGATAAATACATTATTCCCGTGGGATCATATACAAAGCAGATTCCCGTGGGATCATATACAAAACATTGGTCAAAGTGTAACAGATAATGGACAGAAGAAGGAAACTGACTACACTAAATACTATTTTGAGATAAAGTCTGACCTAAATGAGCAAAATGGTCAACAACCATATTTACCTCTCGGTAAACATGAGTGAAGAAAATATTGATAAAATGAGCAGAAAGATGATTGATATCCTCCAATAGAGTGAAGATTCTCCACGGCACCTTGTAGATATGATTGATCATCTTAATTAGTAATAAGGAGTCACCTTCAACTTGAAGATTTGGTATTTAGAGTCGACTCGCCCAGAGTAAGCCGGTCTTCAATCCAATCGACTCTGCTTGAAGAACTGAAGCAAAGCCAATAGGAATCGAACTTGCACAAATGACAATTCCATTTTGACCTCTAATGATGAAACCAGCGGAAGCTTTACCATCGCTATTAACTGATCCATCAAAATTTAGTTTGTAGTAATTAAGTGAAGGAGGTCGACCGCCAATCATAGTTGTTTGTTTTCTTCTGAAAGACCATATTGAGATGTTATTAGCTTCCCAAAAGTCAGTAAGAAAAGTTTTAATATGAGTCATAACACTATACATGTAATTACATATTTCGAGGTGATTTTTAACCCTTATATCTTTCTTATTTTATTTCTTAGAGGTTTAAGAAAATATAATCACTACGATTTTTAATCCTCTCTTCTTCTTAGAAAACATAAATGACCCCCTTTTTTTGTTTTTGATTTTCTTTCTGGAGGAGTGCAGATACATGAGCTAACCTATAAGAACTCATTTCTTGGTCTTTGACCTCCTCAATCACTACAAAGGTCCTTGATCATTTTTATTTCTTGATCAATAAAAAAGAAATATAACAAGATGAGAAAAAAATGTAATTCAAATCTGTTCAAGCTTGAACAGATAGCTTCAACAGATTTGAAAGATTCATTAGCATGTGCTTTTGCAAGTAATCAATAATATGTCCTCCACATATTTTTTTAGAGTCATGGGTGGCCAACCAAAGCATAAACAGTCGTGTTCGCAAACTTAGATCGAAGTTAGGCAAACAAAATTTGGCAACCTTTAAACTCCAGAGAGAGCAATGGATACCTATAAGTCATATATAGTTTCTGATTTAAGTTTAGACTGGAAACATATATTGAAAGGATCTGATATACTTAAACAAGAGCATTACAGTTCAATAGCTCTAAAAGTATTATATCATATTCAACTATTAGGTACATGTTGTAGTATATATGAAACATGTTGTATTGTTCATTATATAAAATGTCTATGTCATGTATAAGATAAGTATTTGAGTGAATAGCATAGGTATAGTGACTTGTGAGTCAAGCTTTATGCCAATGGGGAACAAGTGTGGCAATCATCATCACAAACCACAATGTGGAGCTGCAAATGGAGATGCCACAATGGAAGGCTACAAATGAAGATGCCATCAAGTTGTATCATTATTTACTTCAAATGTATCCCTATAAATACCTCCTATTGAATGAAATGAAACACACACTTGAATCTCTATTCCCTCTCTCTCTCTGTCAATTTTGCTTGTCCTTAAACACGTTATCAGCACGAAATTGCTCTAGAATTAGAATCGAAATTGAAAAGAGTAGAGGAGTTCAAAATCCGATCGAAGTCATTTTTCCAAACCAACAAAAAACCTCCAAACCCTAGCTCATATCAAAGCCCTTGATCCAAGAAGCCCAGAACCGGTTTTAGAACCTCCAGAACCGGCCGGAAACCGCCTGAACCGGCCACCGGAAAAATTGAACCGCTGCCGGACCGCTGTCGAGTCCTGCCGAAGTGCTGCCGAGCAGCTGCCGAGACCTGCCGAGTCCTGCCGAGCCCCTGCCGAGCAGCTGCCGAGAACTGCCGAGCCCCTGCCGAGCAGCTGCCGAGAACTGCCGAGTCCTGCCGAGCCCCTGCCGAAGTGCTGTCGAGACTTGCCGAAGTGCTGCCGAGCCCCTGCCGAAGTGCTGCCGAGCAGCTGCTGAGACCTGCCGAGACCCCTGCGCAGCACCTGCCGAGTCCTGCCGAAGCCCCTGCGCAGCAGCTGCCGAGCACCTGTGCAGCAGCTGCCGAGCACCCGCCGAGGACCTGCGCAGCAGCTGCCGAGCCATCTGCCGAGCAGCTGTCGACAGATCTGTCGAGTAACTTTCCGGCAACTCTCCGGCCACTTTCCGGCCACTTCTCCGGCAACTTTTCCGGCCACTCTCCGGACACTTTTCCGGCGACTTTTCGACAACTTTTCCGGCGACTTTTCTACAACTTTTCCGGCGACTTTTCCGGCCATTTTCCGGTGACTTTTCCGGCAACTTTTGGGTAACTTTTTCGGTCATTTCCGACAACACTATTTCAAGGTATTCTTTACTAAAAGTTCCCGCTTTTGAGTTTTTATTTATTTTTCTCCTCCTTTTTCTTTTTGGGAACTTACAATTAAAAAGCGGAATTATAAAAATTCACGCTAAACGAACTAAGAGCGTTCGTAGTCAATGAACTAAGAGTGTTCATAATATTCGGACTAAGAGCGTCCGCAAGCATCGACTTATGACCCTATTAAACATCATTGTTTCGGTCTAATCCAAATATTCTTGGAAATTGATTTCTTGGTAGCATAGCTCGGAAATCTTATTGTTTTAGTTTTTCGTGGAAGTTTTAAACTCCGAAACTAATACATCTTTTTCTTCTTATATTTCAAGGATGTCGAATGAACCTAGACTCGAATTTCAAATCCTTGACTCAACTGGTTCGGATTACCATAGTTGGAAAACTGACGTTGAGAACCATCTCACATCAAAAGGGATATTGCCCATAATCCAGGCACCAAACGCGGGCCTTGTGTTCCAACGAACACCCATAAAGCATGCACAAGCAATTATCTTGATGCGACGCCATATGGACAGAGCACTCAGATTAGAGTATATGTCCATCAAAGATGCAAGGGACCTATGGGTAGCGCTAGAAGAACGCTTTGATAATATCCAAGATTCCCTCCTCCCTGACTTGAAGTTTCAATGGAACAATATACGCTTCTCCGACTTCAAGTCTGTTGCTGAATACAATTCAGAAGCTCTTCGGCTAAAAGCCATGCTGAAGTTCTGTGGAAAACCTCTCACAGAAGAAGAGCTAATTGAGAAGACTCTCTCCACCTTCCCCGTCGCAGCAATTATACTATCAAAGCAATATCGCACTGAATTTAATGCTGGACGACTTACGAAGTTCAATGAGCTTATCAATATTTTGTTGGTGTCTGAGAAGCACGACAATATCCTTGTGAAGAATTATAATTCAAGGCCCGTAGGAACCAAAAGCGTTCATGAGGCAAATTATAATGCACCCAAGAAAGGGCGCAAGGAGCGGTACCCTACTAATAAGGGGCATGTATACCCTAATAACAGGGGACATGACGGACGAATGGGTCCATACAACCGCCCCAATAAGGAAGGAAACCGCAACTTTGGAGCGGGCACACGTGGTGGCAATTCCACACGTGGGAAAAGAGAATATAACAACACCATGGGCCGTAACACTGTGGGCCGTGGAGGTCGCATAATACGCCGTGGTAGTAGCAGCAACAACCCGCCTAGGGAATATCCACAACGTGCACCTCAAATAAAGAAAGTCAACCACAATGACGTGTGTCATAGGTGTGGATCAATCGAGCATTGGTTTAAGCAATGCCAAGCAAGTACTCAACTAGCTGCACGCTACAAGGAGTACAGGGAAATGAGGGAGCAAGAAGCTCACCTTGCTGAAGAAGAAGATGGTGAAGATGTTATTCTCACCATAAAAGACTTCAAAGCTGAAAATGAAAAGCACGAGGATGCCGCAGACTTTGATTAAAATAGTCTTTTCTATTTTCCAATAAAACGGCAAATGTGCCTTAGTCAAATAACAATTGAATTGACTCTTTCTCATGTGGCGTACCCAATGAAGTATGATGTCTAGGCAAGTAATTGAGATCGGGGTATTTAAGCGAGCCTCGCTCCACCAACATCTCTCTACTTACCTGGTCATATTTTATTGGAATTACCAAACGGATTGAGCAATTACAATTTGTATAAAGTTTAATTTTATATTGGAATAAACTTTGGAAACTTTGATGTAATCATTGACTATTTTCCCTATTAATAAAGTATCGCATTATCAATGTCATTGACATGTGTTAATATTCCGAACTTTATTTTTTCAGTATGTCTTCGGGAGAATTGGAATGCCTTCTTGATAGTGGCACCACACATACTATATTACGACATAGGCAATTATTCTTATGGATGACTCCTAGTCAATCTTCAGTGACCACGATGGCAGGACCATCTCAATTGATTCATGGTCGTGGACCAGCTCAATTTCTATTGCCGAATGGCACAAATATTAATGTCGCCGAAGCTTTATATGCTCCAAGGGCTGGAAGAACCCTATTAAGTTTTAAAGATATAAGAGCCAATGATTTTCATGTGAAAACACATTGTGAGAATGGACAAGAGTTCCTTTACATCACCTCTAATAACTACGGAAATACACGAGTATTAGAGAAACTCATGTGTCGCTCTAGTGGATTGTACGCAACCACTATTAGAGTCATTGAATCCAACCATGTCATGAATGAAAATTTATGGGATTCCGACACATACAAACTTTGGCACGACCGTTTGGGACACCCAGGTCGAGATATGATGCTCCGTATATTAAAAACTTCACACGGACATCCATTCTTTAAAACAAAAGGAAGTACGAACCAAAGAAAGGTTCAAAGAATTACTTCTGAAGCATATCATTCGTTTTGCAAAGCTTGCTCTTTAGCAAAAGTAGGATCGAGACCATCCTATGCAAAAGACATTAAAGAAAATATACCATTCTTGCAAAGAATACAAGGTGATATCTGTGGATCTATACATCCAACTTGCGGACCATTTAGATATTTTATGGTGTTGGTTGATGCATCGACACGTTGGTCACATGTCATGCTCTTATCCACAAGAAATGCTGCATTTGCTAAACTCCTAGCACAAATCATTAAGTTAAGGGCTCACCACCCTGATCATCCTATTAAGTCAATTCGTCTTGACAATGCTGGGGAATTTACATCAAAAACTTTTGATGATTATTGCATGTCCATTGGGATCGAGGTTGAACATCCTGTCCCTCATGTACATACCCAAAATGGTCTCGCAGAAGCTGCCATTAAAAGACTTCAAATGATTGCTAGGGCATTGGTTATGCGCACCAATCTCCCTATTTCTGCTTGGAGCTATGCAATATTACACGCAGCTGTGCTTATTCGTCTAAGGCCCACTGCCACCCAACCTTTTTCTGCGTCCCAGATGGTAACTGGGTATGAGCCTAATATCTCACATTTACGCATATTTGGATGTGCAGTCTATGTGCCAATTGCGCCACCACAGCGCACTAAAATGGGTCCTCAAAGACGATTAGGCCTTTATGTTGGCTATGACTCTCCAACCATAATCCGCTACATAGAACCCTTGACAGGTGATCTATTTACCGCTAGATTTGCGGATTGTCACTTTGATGAGACAGTCTTCCCGCCTTTAGGGGGAGACATGAACACTAATGTTCATCAAAAAGGACAGGAATTGTCGTGGTTTGTCCCCACTTTGTCCCATCTTGATCCCCGAACCGCACAATCTGAAAAAGAAGTGCAGAGAATTCTCGATCTTCAGAACGTAGCAGAATCGATGCCTGATGCGTTTTCTGATATCGCTAAAGTGACGAGATCACACATACCTGCTGCAAATATACCTGCAAGGATTGATGTCCCTAAAAGACATAATGCCATCTCAAAAATACATGAGAATGGCGCCAACGTTCCCTCTATGGGTGACACATTGGCTAGGCCCATGGCTCCTGCCAGGAAGCGCGGGAGACCTATAGGTTCGATGGATTCTCGCCCAAGAAAGAAAGCGAGTTTGGCACAAAATAATCCATTAATCATAGATATGAATAATCCATCTCACGAGAATACTCCGGATTATGGTTATGTCCAAGAGACATCATTGGGGGACGCTCCAATGTCAGAACCAACTCCAGAGAATAGAGAAATCTCCATAAATTACAATAGTGTACATGAGATGATGGATAGAAATTCTATGGCAATTGATGATGCGTTTGCATATCATGTTGCAAAAGGAATCATAGAATATGATGATATCGAGCCTCGCTCTGTTGAAGAATGTCAACGAAGAGCGGATTGGCCTAAATGGAAAAATGCGATCCAGACTGAATTGGATTCACTAACAAAGAGACAGGTATTTGGGTCTATAATGCTGACACCACCAAATATAAAGCCTGTTGGCCATAAATGGGTCTTTGTTAGAAAGCGTAATGAGAAAAATGAGGTGATGAGATATAAAGCCCGCCTTGTGGCACAAGGTTTCTCACAACGCCCTGGAATCGACTACGAGGAGACATACTCTCCCGTAATGGACGTTATAACGTTCCGCTACCTTGTCAGTTTGGTAGTTTCCGAAAAACTTGACATGCAGCTTATGGATGTGGTTACAGCATATCTCTATGGGGATCTAGATTCAGAGATATATATGAAGGTTCCTGATGGACTTCAATTACCAAAATCAAGTGGTTCTAAACCACGGAGCGCGTTTTCAATAAAATTAAGACGCTCACTATATGGATTGAAACAATCCGGACGGATGTGGTATAACCGTCTAAGTGACTACTTGATTGGAAAGGGATATGTTAACAACGAAATATGCCCTTGCGTGTTCATTAAAAGAACAAGTTCCGGATTTGCAATTGTAGCAGTTTATGTCGATGACATGAACCTAATTGGAACTCTAGATGAGTTAAAAGAAACTGCTAAATATTTGGAATCCGAGTTTGAGATGAAAGATCTTGGGAAAACACGGTTTTGCCTCGGAATAGAACTCGAGCACCGTAGTGATGGGATTATGATCCATCAGTCAGCATATACTCAAAAATTACTAAGGCGCTTTAATGAAGATAAAGCAAAGCCTGTAAGTACTCCCATGATCGGCCGAAGTCTTGAGCCCACAAAAGATCCGTTTCGTCCAAGGGATGAGGACGAAGAATTATTAGAGGCTGAAGTACCCTATCTAAGTGCGATAGGCGCATTATTGTATTTAGCTCAATGCACAAGACCGGATATCTCATTCGCAGTGAACTTGTTAGCTCGACATAGTTCTGCGCCAACACGCCGCCATTGGATTGGCATAAAGACAATCTTTCGATACTTAAAGGGTACGATTGATATGGGCTTGTTTTATCCCTACAAAGAGAAAAGAAAAGACGGAAGCATGAGATCAGACCCCATGAGGCAAAAAGCCACCTTCCGTAATGTAGACGCCGGCGACACCATCAATGGTGACCGACGTTCTCCTCCTCCCCTCCATCAAAATAAAAATAATGTTTTGATGGGATTTGCTGATGCGGGGTATCTCTCTGACCCCCATAAAGGTCGCTCCCAAACAGGTTATGTCTTTACCATGGGAAGCACGGCGATATCTTGGAGATCTACAAAACAAACCCTTGTCGCTACTTCCTCAAATCATGTAGAGATTATTGCTCTACATGAAGCTGTGCGTGAATGCATATGGCTAAGGTCTATAAATAGACACATTCGAGGAACTTGTGGTTTGAAGTTTACCACAGATAAACCTACATGCATTTATGAAGATAATGCAGCTTGTATTGAGCAAATGAAATTAGGTTTCATCAAGGGTGACAATACTAAACATATATCACCGAAATTCTTCTACAATCAGCAACAGCAAACACTTCTAAACATTGAAGTAAATCAAATCCGATCAGAGGATAATGTAGCGGACTTATTTACTAAGTCGCTACCAAAAAGCCCTTTCGAGAAGCATGTGAAGAGCATCGGATTAAGAAGGTTATCCGAACTCCCATGATCTTCAGGGGGAGAATAAATCAGGGGGAGTATCTAGAAACATACTCCACACTTAATGCGCGTTGCACTCTTTTTCTCCTTCGACCAAGGTTGTTTTTTCCCACAGGGTTTTATTACTTGGCAAGGTTTTTAACGAGGCAATTTCGAAGCGCACGGCTTAGACAAATACTATCGACATGAAATATCCAAGGGGGAGTGTTGTAGTATATATGAAACATGTTGTATTGTTCATTATATAAAATGTCTATGTCATGTATAAGATAAGTATTTGAGTGAATAGCATAGGTATAGTGACTTGTGAGTCAAGCTTTATGCCAATGGGGAACAAGTGTGGCAATCATCATCACAAACCACAATGTGGAGCTGCAAATGGAGATGCCACAATGGAAGGCTACAAATGAAGATGCCATCAAGTTGTATCATTATTTACTTCAAATGTATCCCTATAAATACCTCCTATTGAATGAAATGAAACACACACTTGAATCTCTATTCCCTCTCTCTCTCTGTCAATTTTGCTTGTCCTTAAACAGTACAAATAATTTTCTATTATTTGAGTGACTAGATTCTTTCTATTATCAGACATATAATAAACAAGTAGATTGTACCATGAAAAAAAATATACAGATGTGGGTATCTTCATTATGCATTCACCAACAGCTTCACACGCATTTAACAAAAATTGATCATTGTGCATTCAGCTTGACAGAAAAGAGAGATGTCATAAACTTTTGCACATGTGCATGTTCTTTCTTAATTAATCCTTATGCCGTTGTTTGATTAAGTGTTAATGCACTAATATTATCACTTACTTATTCACATTCATCTAGTGGTGGTATTTCTTATCTACAATGTTAACAGAATGTTTCAGTTAGTCCCTCATTCAAGATAAGAAAATGTTAACAAGATAAGAAAAAGTTGATTAAAAGGAGAAAATCTTAGATTTTCTCCTTTTAATCAAGTGTCTACTTTAGATTTCTGATCTTTTCTTTTCGTGCACAAATTGTATATTGAAGGATGAAGAGGGATATTCAAGGTCTGAAAACTTTTAGAGATGGAAGACACAGCAATAGGGCGAGCAAAAGAACTCAGTGCGCCAGCGTTCACGGTGGTCGACCACAAAATAGGCTTGCACAACCCTGAGGACGCTGTGCAAACACGCAGCAGAGAATTAGGTGTTTGCAGGACAAGGGGTTCTTTAGTGCAAGAGACTAAGAGAGAAAAGACGTATAATTCAACTAAACAGAGAAAAGATCCACCATTTTTGTCTGAATAAGACTTGCTAATATCTTACGGAGTTACAGTTACAGATATGGTAGTTTTACGTACATACGTATTACAACCACAAGTTCATGTACATATCATACTGTATACCTAGAAGGGTACTAGGCAATGATCTCATTTGTTGGTATGTTATGCAGTGGGATAAGAGGCTTCCATAGCAATACCACAGAGGCCTTCCGGTGCATCAACATCTCTTTGCATTCTTATGTACCCTTGTTCACCCCATTCTGCTCCCCATGAGTTATTCACCAACCAATACTTAGTCCCATCATCGCTGACACCATAACCAACAGCGGTGACACCATGGTCTAGACTCGTTCCGCATGTTCCTGTGAAAACACCACTTGAATAGAATTGGAAATCAGATCCGCTGGCATCAATGGCAACAGAAATAGGTTGATTAGCAACAGCATTAAGTAGGGCGCTTTCACTGTTTGCAGGCACATCTTCGTGGCCAGTTATCGAGGCTGCATGGTTTGCTTCCTTCTTGGCATTGCATGTACCATCAACACCTGTGTAGGGATAATTGGCCTCGGTGCTCAGTCCATGGTTTTGATTGATGAACTGAAAGGCATCATCCATGAGGCCACCCTCACAGCCTTGGTCTTCACCATTAACATCACAGTCAACTAGCTCTTGCTCGGACAAGGAAATCAGTTTACCAGTTGTGAGTTGAGTAATTCCTTCCATGGCTCCCACTGCTGAGAACGCCCAACAGCAACCTGTAGCAAATTGATGGCAGTCAGAATAGAAAGCATTTAAAGTCTATAAGGGGAGCTGTAGAGAGCCTGATCTCTAAATAAAAATCAGTAGAAGATTCATTACCACATTGGCCTTGGTCCTTGATCGGGGTAACAGCTCCTTTCTGTCTCCAGTCCATTGTTGCTGGCACAGTAGCATTTGCATATTTGAAAGAAGTGGTCTTTGTGGAACATTCATGAGCCTTAAATCGATTTCTTGAGGCTGTGAACTCTTCATTTGTAAGGTCTGCAAATCCATTGACACTTAGTTTGTAAGGTTTGTTTGCTTCGTCCTTGGAAGATTCTATAAATGCTACATTTTCCTTGAATATCTTGAAGCGCCTCTCCTTCTCATCAATATTGCTGTATACGCGTCCGTAACGAGTCATCCATTGCTCGTATCTCCCATACATTAATGCATCTTGCAGGCTGCGAGAAGTGGCTTCAGAAGACCAAGCCCCCAACATGAGGATCAAGGCCAAACAGATACATTTGCTCTGGTTGATGAACTCCATCACAGGCTAGGATATGATGAAGTATATTAATGAGAAGGTATATAATGAAGGGGTCTACTGCTGAGTTTATATAGAGAAAAGGAATGGCCTTGCTGTGTTATCTCCGTGCCCCAAAAGTTGATCGATCTGCAATATTTGTGCCCCATAAAATGTTCTGATATCGACTTATTGTCTATCAATATAATTTGATGTCAGGACAAATTACTAGCCAAATCACCTGGTTAATTGTTCCTACAAAATGCTAGTGTTTTGTTTTACACGTACGCTGATCTAGAGTTCAACAAATCCAATAGAGGAGGCAACTATATCAATTGTAAGGATCTTGTTTAAGGACCAAGATGCAATTTAGTAAAGCCCAAGTGAAGATAGAACAAGGTTTAACATTACAGAAGTTCAGACCAAAACTTTCAACTGGTTTACAGAGTTGTAATCAGTAATAATCATACAGAGAAAAATACGTGAAAGCATACAATATTACACAAAGCAAACGAATGGATTCGTTATCCTTTATTCCATTTCGGATGTATCTCAAATTTTCCTCTTTCCAGGCTTAAGAAAACAGATGGGATTAACCTTTTGGCATATGTGAGCAAGGCAATTCTTTGAGACTAGGATTATAAAAATCGCGGTTCTTTGTTTGGAGATAAGTGAAAATTGACTACTCTTCTTCATTCAAATTAAATATGTGACTCGGTAAATCATTTAGCTTGGATACCTGAGGTTTAATTAGGGTACCGCTAGCATTTAGAGAACCTAGCTAGTAACCAATCTGGGTTTCTGTAAAAGATGACCAACGGATGCCCTCCATTGTGTACCATACACCAGGTACTAAAACTGCGCATGGCATATTGGACTGGAAATAAGAATACAAATTAACATTTCACTTCCACCATTAAATCTCTGCATATTTATTATCAAAATTTTGTAATCGAGTACGAAACTTATGTCTCTCTTGCACATGTACGTAATAGAAAGCTTGATCTATCAGTATTGTTCTAGCTCACCAGTGCCAACCATGCAAGAGAAAAAGTAACTGGAAGCAAGGTGAATAAGTAACAAACTAATAGCAAAGAATCGAATTGAACCAAAAGTATTCTAGTTAATGAGCCAATTTGCTCAAAAGACATTAGATGATTATATTTCTGAAGAAATTTACAGGAGGATCAGTACACAAAAAGTTCTCGAGGTCAAAGGGTTTCAAGCTCTCTTAAGCAGAAGCAACAGCTGTAACATCTTTGTTCGATCGGTTGTACTTCATGTGACTCTTGACGAGCTGCCCAGCTGCAATGGCAGACATGAGAGATAGCTCTCCAGCAAGAACAGAACCAGCTACAACACTGGCCAACTGCCTTGCATTTGATCCTGGTGCTTCTCTGTTAGCTCCCTTCACTCCAAGCATGTTCAAACAAGCGGACTGTGATGCAAGTTGGGTACCTCCTCCTACTGTGCCGACCTCAATAGAAGGCATGGTCACTGAGACGTGAAGATCCTTTCCATCATTGATGGCTTCCATCATGGTAATACAGTGAGAACTCTCAATGTTCTGAGCCGGGTCTTGACCAGTAGCTAGATAGACTGCAGAAACAATGTTACTAGCATGAGCATTGAAACCACCTAGAGCACCAGCAACGGCAGAACCAGTAAGGTTCTTGAGCATGTTAAGCTCCACCAAGGCCGCCACATTGGTTTTCAACACCTTACTCACTATGTCTCCCTTGATCACAGCCTCACACACCACAGATTTGCCACGGCCTTCGATCCAGTTGACAGCAGCAGGCTTCTTGTCTGAGCAGTAGTTACCAGAGATGCCAATTACATCCATGTCAGGGAAGTCATTCTGAAGGAAGTCGAGGACATTTTGAACACCTTTGGAGACCATGTTCATCCCCATAGCATCGCCGGTGCTGCAGCAGAATCTCATGTACAGGTTCTTCCCAGCAACTGCACACTTCACAGTTTGAAGTCTACCAAATCTGCTTGATTTGTTGAAGACCATGGAAATGGTTTCGTAATTGGCAGGGTCTTCCATGAAAAACTTCAATTCAGCAGCTCTTTTAGCAGAGTTGAATCTCACAACAGGTGCTCTGGTCATTCCATCTTTCAATAGCACACTGGTAGCTCCACCAGACAAGTTAATAGCCTTGCAACCACGGTTGGTACTAGCCACCAAGCAACCTTCAGTTGTGGCCATGGGGACAGAGAACTCTTTTCCATCAAGCATAAGAGGCCCAGCAATCCCAACAGGAATGGTGATATACCCAACTGGCATTTCACAGCATTGACCCAAAATGGACTCATAATCGAATCCCTCTAAAGGCAAACCCTCCAAAGACTTGCCTGTAACTCTCTGCAAAGCCTCACGCCTAATAGAAGCTGCTCTCTTGCAATCACCGAGCTTTGACTCAAGTGAGTATGAAGGAATGGTTCCGGCAACCACGGCCTTGATAATCTCTTCGTCTTCTGCAGTCGGTGGTGGAATCTCGATCGCTGGCTTTTCATAAGACACCTTCTGGGTAACTTTAGGTGAAGCAATTGGAGCAATTTTGGGAATTGAACAATCAAGGGCCTGGCCGCAAGGAACTTTACGAGCATCCTCCTTGAGAATAATCTCTTCCTCGTCATCGTCGGCGGCCCAGATGTCACTACTGGGCTGGAGAAAGAGGGACTGAACAAAATCGATGCCGAAGAAGCCGAGGAGATAGATGAAGGAGGCTACAAGAGCAAGGATGGCAACAATCTCAGAGAGATGAATCATGTGGAGAGGAGTGTTGGTACGGATCTTCTCGCGCCAGCTAGTGAGCAAGAAGTAGACAACGGAGAAGAAGAGGGTGAAAAACACAGCGTTGGTTATGTAGAGAGGGAGAGACATGGCGTCTGAGGCAGAGGCCTTTGGGACTTGATCGTCGACAAACTTGACTTTCATTTTCATGGGCTTTCCTCCGTGCTCCATTGGATGTGAGAGATGCTAAACAAGCCGCTGGTGATCAGAGGAAAGGAGTGAGCTGAAAGGAAAGTGGAGAAAGGCTAATTGTCTGTGTTGGTTTGAGTTCGAAGTATTTGGGGCTACAATATATATATAGTGCTGGTTGTGATGCAGGAAGGTACCTAGAGGCTCATCAGTGTTGAGTTGCAGAATTGCAGTATTACTATATTTGGGTCAAGCCACGTTTTAAACTTTCAACACAGCATTATTAGTCAAATGAACACGCCTATTTTATATTGGTTGTCTCCTTCCTGGCTCTTTCTCACTCTAATACTCTTCATTGTGTATTCATATTCATCTTCGTCTTCATCTTCATCTAGCCAGTTATTGGCCATGTAAATTCGAATAGCTTTCTAGATTTTCACCCTCGTTCACCACTTTGTCTTATATTTGTGAGAATGTATATTTATTCTAATGTTGCATTATTGTTTACTGTTTTGAACTTTTGACTGACACCAAGGTTTGACAGTCGAGAAAAAAAAAAAAAAAAAGAAGAAGAAGAAGTAACATTTGAGTTAATGTTGGAGGTGAAAGTCTTCTTTCGGTTTTGGCCACTGAAGTAAGATTCTATTTAATCCAGTGTTTGCTGTATGAGTTTTAATTTTAGATTTGGGCCGAATTTGAATCTGAATTTGGGTTCTGAGTCATATCTATATCCGGATCTTAGATCTGCGACAGCTGCTCATTTTGTTTTAGTTCTAGTTTTGGTTCTGGGGAGCTTGTCTGCTAATGTTCGAGTTTTTGTCATCCTCAGTGGCTTTTGATCTCCTGGTGAGCGAATCACCTCTGTTGCAGTGATATATGCGGTGCAACGATGCCTCACTGCATCAAGTCACATCGAGGTTTCCAAGGGACTACATGCCGACTCCCTCCACCCTGGCTCTTGCCCTGATACCTCTGGTATTCCTGGAGATGAGCCGACAATAGCAGCACAACCTGGTTCACCTCCATACTCTTGTTATCCCACACTCTATTATTTCTCTCCGTCCAAACACCCCACAAATTATAAACAAAAGTTGCCCATAACTTGGAAGGCAATTGAGAAGCACAACCCCAAATCCACTCCAAAAAGTTGCCCATAACTTGGAAGAGTAAGCCGACCGTACCACCCCAGGCACGACATCCAACACTCCCTTGACATACGGACAAAGCCTACATATATGTTCAATTGTCTCTTCCCCCACTCCACATAGAACACAAGGTCTTACCTCCAGAGGAAACTGTTTCTCAATCAATCTATCCATAGTAGGTAAACAATTGTTCAACACCTTCCATAGAATTTTTTTTGCCATACCTGGTACATTGGTAGACCATAGCTTTTTACATAAATCTTGCGTCTGCAAAGGCACCTCTTGTACTATTTCCTCCTCCAATAAGAGCCTGTACGCACTCTTAACTGAAAACAACCCTTTGGAATCAAAGTGCCACACCCAACGATCATGAACCCTTCTATTACTCAAAGGAATAGACAAAATAAAAGGGATGTCATCAACATGACAAACCTGTTGTATCAATGCTTCATTCCAGCAACCCTCATCATTCAAAAGGTGACTGACCTTCCAAAGAGGATATCTACCTCCGTGAACTGGTAATAAGCAAAAAGGTGCCGCTCTAGGTAGCTATGGGTCAGAAAGCAAGATATCGTTCCCATCTCCTACTTGCCAACGTGCCCCTTTGACAAGAACACTTCTAGCCTCATAAATACTCCGCCAAGAAAATGAAGGTGAATGATGAGGTGCAGCCTCCCAAAAAGAAGAAACTGGAAAGTATCTGGCCTTATACATTTTGGCAATCAATGAATTCGGATGTTGAACAATTCTCCAGCCCTGTTTTGCCAACATAGCCCTATTAAAAGCATATAAATCCTGGAAGCCCAATCCTCCTTCTTTCCTTGGTCGGCAAAGAAATTGCCAAGACATCCAATGAATTTTCCTTTGTTCATTAGAGCCTCCCCACCAAAATCTAGCATATCTCTGTTAAAGATCATCACACAATTTTTTTGTTAATTGAAAGCAGGTCATAGCATATGTAGGTAAAGATTGAGCTACCACCTTGATCAGAATATATTTGCCAGCACCACTAAGAAGCCGACCCTGCCAAGTTTGAAGTTTCTGTTCCAATCTCT
The DNA here is from genome assembly GCF_958449725.1 of Rosa rugosa. Lineage (NCBI taxonomy): Eukaryota > Viridiplantae > Streptophyta > Magnoliopsida > Rosales > Rosaceae > Rosa > Rosa rugosa. Next base: position 36,356,642 of record NC_084822.1, read on the forward strand.
CCTGAATATATTGAAAAGTACTAGTTTTATTCCTTCCAACATATGTAGGCAAGCCAAGATACTTCTCATGGGATTCCACTACATGAACTCCCAAAAAGGTAGCAATCAAATTCTGATTAGCACGATTCACATTTTTACTAAACGTAACAAAACTCTTATGGAAGTTAACTTGCTGCCCAGATGCTTTTCCATACACCTTCAATACATTACTAATTTCATGACAAGCCTGTAAATTAGCAGTAGCATACAACATACTATCATCTGCAAAAAGAAGATGATTAACCATGGGAGTGCCATCACAAATAGAAATACCTGGCAACACACCTAGATCAGCCTTTGTCTTTAATAAAGCAGAGAGACCTTCTGCTCCGAGAAGAAACAAATATGGTGGTAAAGGATCTCCTTGTCGCAACCCTCTAGAAGGTACCACATAGCCCCTGGGCTTTCCCCGTACCAAAAAAGAATATCTGACAGAAGAAACACACTGCATAATCATCTGTACCCAACTGTGAGCAAACCCCATACATTCCATGACTTTCTGTAAAAAACCCCACTCCAATCTGTCATAGGCTTTACTCAAGTCCAATTTCAATGCCATAAATTCCTCCCCTGCTCTTTTATTATGAATAAAATGAGCTAGCTCATTGGCTGCCAAAGTATTGTCAGTTATCAACTTGCCTGGAATGAAAGCACTCTGAAAAGGCGTTATAATCAGAGGCAAAATCAACTTTAACCTATTGGAAATAACTTTCGAACACAACTTGTAAATGACATTACACAATGCAATTGGTCTTAAATCTGCCATAGTCTCAGGATTAGCAGTTTTAGGAATCAACAAATGTGCGTGAAATTGATCTGTTTTAGCAACTGACCAGTCCGTAGAAAATTGTGTACTACAGCAGTGATGCCATCACCTATACTCTCCCAATAATGTTGGAAAAATAGTGGCGGCATTCCATCCGATCCAGGCGACTTCGTAGGGTACATTTGGAACAAAGCCTCTTTCACTTCCTCACAGCTATATTGGGAACATAGCAGAATATTCATCTCTGCTGTAACTGAAGGAGAAATAGCCTTAAGAGTTTCCTCCAAAGCCCCACCATCAATAGTTCTTGCCTTATACATTTCTCAAAATAGTTCACAGCAATAGTTTCCAGACCATCATCATTTTCTTTCCAGTTCCCTAACTCATCATAAAGACCTCTAATGAAATTTTTGCTTTTCCTATTAGAAGCCTTATGATGAAAGAAACCAGTATTACGATCTCCCTCCTTGAGCCATGAAACCTTAGCTCGCTGACTCCAATACAATTCTTCCTCTGACAGCAGCCTTTCCAAGCGTTCCATCAACTGACCCTTCTCTACCAATACCTCTGGAGTCACTGACATACACAACAGCTCCTCCAACCGTGAACGAGTCTCCGACATTGCTTTCTGTCGGTCACCAAACACACTGCGCTGCCAATCATCTAACGCAATACTGGTCCATGCAATCTTCTTCGAAACCTGAAACATTGGTTGTCCCAGATCTAGACGTTGCCACTACTGCTGAACGATCTCATGACAACCATCATGCTTCAACCACAATGATTCAAACTTAAACCTGTGATATCGCTTCCTCTGAACAATCGGAACTGCACTGATACAAAGCAAAATAGGGATATGATCCGACTTGCTAGGCTGCAAATGGATCACCTGAGAATGGCCGAAACTATCTGACCACGCCGCCGTAGCAACCACCCTATCCATCCTAACCTTCGTCTCCGAATCACTCCAAGTAAATGGACATCCGTAATACCCTAGGTCCACCAATTCCGCATACCCCAGCGCCTCCTGGAAACCTCGCATTTGACTCTCCGGTCGTGGCCTACCATCCAGCTTCTCTGAGGCCAACAAGATCTCGTTAAAGTACCCAAGAACAACCCACGGTAAACTGTCATCATCACTCAAAGCCCTGAGAAGATCCCAGGATTCATGACGATCTGCTGCACCTGGGTTGCCGTAAAACCCCGTGAACCGCCACCGCAAGAAGCCATCTCCTTCATCTACCACTGCATCAATAAAACGGGCAGTAGAAGGCTGCCGTATTTTGACCTTTACTTCGTCATTCCAGAATAAACCTAGTCCACCAGCCTGCCCAACGCTCATCACGCCCTCTGCATGATCAAACCCTAGGTTACGTTGTAGTCTGTCGAACTCCTCTTTATCTCTGATCTTCGTTTCAATCAGAAACACCAATTTCAGATTATGCTGTGAGATTAAAATCTTCAAAGCACGCCTAGTGGAAGGATTACAAATCCCTCGACAATTCTAGAACAAAACGTTCATGGCCATTAGAATCTTTTAGATCAAAGAAACCCTAGGTTTCCGATCGCAACCCTAGCTCCGAGAAACTAGGTCAAAAAGTATATCTAGAAGGTGCAATTATTGAAAGGGAAAATGATATATCTTAACCAGATATGAAAATCCTTATTGATCCAATAAGATGTCTACTTTCTATTTCTTGAATAAAAAAAAATAAAAAAAAAATAAAAAATTGAAAACTAAATGTTATTGAAAGGGAGCATGATATGTCTTGACTAGATTTGAAAAATTCATAACCATGTGCATTTGTAGGTGAGCAATAATGTGCCAAAGATTGTTCCGTATTAGTTGCTGTGCTTAATCACCACATGGAGGATAATTCTGAGGTTAGCCGGATTTTAGATGATTGTAAAAATTATATGCTTGTTTTTTATTATGTTAGAATTCGGCATGTTTATCGTGAAGCAAATAGTGTAGCCAACAGGTTGACTCACTTTGTTAGTTTAGATCATATTATGGATCTTTCTTTAGTTGAGGCACCTGATTTCTTGCAGGATTTCCTCTATGAGGATAATTGTAACGTAACTATGTATGCTCGGGGCACAGGTATTATGTCTCCCTGATGCAGCAAAAGATTATTAATAATAACATGGGCGTGGGGATGATCGTCCTAGCTTGACTGGATTCTAAAACCCATATATTAAAAAAAGGGCAAAATTCTGTTTAGTCCCTGTACTATGACTCTGTCATCGTTTCAGTCCCTGACATTCTAATTTAATCTGAAGAGTCCCTGTGGTTACAATTTCCGTCTAATAGGTCCTCGCTGTCCAAATTCTCTGTTAACTAGCTGACGTGGCAGAACAAGCCTACGCCAACTCAGCGCCACATAAGCGTGGTGGATGTTAAAATGTCGAGAATAACCCTAGCCTCCCCTTTCAGCTTTTTTTTTTTTTTTCTGTTCTTTTTTTCTCTTTTCTGTTCTTTTGTTCTTGCTGCAACCTCTTCTTCCACTTGTTCATTTACCCAAACACGTGCTCATCACCTTGGCTCCGGAAAGGAAAAGAAATCCAAGAACTCCATCTTCTTCTTCCTCTCAAATCATCATGTAGCGAACTACAACATAGTTAATAATCTTGATTCTCCATACAAGGGCACAACAATAGGCTTATAAAACGAAAGAACTATAAGTGCCTAGTATTAACAGAACCCTCTTTGTTATAATGCAGGGCACCAACAAGCTTCTTCCCAAAATCTTGCAATTGGTGTCTCAAAGACACGGAATAAACTACAACACCACCCACATTTAAGCAAGTCAAGAACAAGCCTCATCTTCCCAAAAAAGTCATATCACACACAAACTACAAAGAAGTTCATTCTTATAAGCAAGTCATGCCCATCCTTGGCTTTTGAATCAAATGCTTGACAAACTGGATTCGAATTACTAAAATGCAAGGCTTTAATAGGATCCTACACAGAAATTCCCAAACCAAATTACATAAACCTCCCAATTCAAACACCCAAAGACACAAACTTCTCAACCAAACACTAACTCATTCCGAGTCAACAGAGCGCCAGAGGCCGTGTTTGGGAACCTAAAATCGAAATTCATAAACGCGTTTTTGGGGTACCTGCGAGATTGTCTTGGAGTATGAATAGGGTAGCAGATTCACCAGCCACATCTTCTCCGAGTGAAGCTTGTACCGGCCGTTCGGGGTCTTGAAATACACCTTTACCAGGGACTGGGTTTACACCATCAGAAACGAGTCTGGTACCAACGAGTCAACTCGGTGAAGAATGCATAAACACCACTTTTTCTAAATCATCACCAAGATCTTCCTCCATAAGAGCATCAATCCCAAACGAAGCTCCAGTGGATCGTGTTTTGGAGCATAACAAAAGCATCTTTCATCTTGAAGTCCCGAGCCCTCAGAAACTTGAGAAGAATCACACCCCAAATTGAAACCTCTTTGGAAAAATCGCGGATTGCGATATTTCCTTGGCTACTTCCTCTGCTTCCTTCACTGGGTTCTCCTTGATTTTGGTCTCATGGAGTGGGTTTGTGTCGGATTTCGATACAAGAGTGTCTTCTTTACTTTTGAGGTTAGATTTGATGAGAGGAAGAAGAAGGGCTAGGTGATGAGGCCGATGTTTGGGTTTGAGGAAGAACTGAAGAAGAGATTGCAGCAAGAACAAAAGAACGGAAAGGAGAAAAAAAGAACAAAAAAAAAAAAGCTGAAAGGGTTATTCTCGACATTTTAACATCCACCACGCTTACGTGGCGCTGAGTTGGCGTAGGCTTGTTCTACTACGTCAGCCAGTTAACGGAGAATTTGGACGGCGAGGACCTATCAGACGGAAATTGTAACCTCAGGGACTTTTCAGATTAAATTAGAATGTCAGGGACTGAAACGACGACAGAGTCATAATATAGGGACTAAACAAAATTGCAAAAAAATAAAAAATAAAAAAATAATAATGTGCCAAAGATTGGATCATATTGTCCAAACAAATTTTTCAAAGGTGGCCAGCGAAAGAATACTTTGACTTGTCGGCTTGGAAGTCAAACAAGCAAGGATGGTCGGCCTAAAGATTTTGGAGTCGAAAGCGAAATAAATTGACAGGGCTCAACATCTGTCAATACATTAGCCTTTTTTTTTCAATAAAATTAATCGATATAAAAGAATTATTATATAAACATAAAATGAAAATTGCATGACACAATAAATGAATGTATAATAATCAAACATTTTTTTCTCTGCAACTGATAACCAAGCTGAAATTATGAAAGACTATCAAATTCATCATAATATAACAACAAATTTACTTATAAATTAACTTTTTATTTCAATATAAGCTAATAAAGAAGGTGAAACTAGAGCTTCGAATCATTCTGCTATGTATATGAATTTTTGTCTTCTAGCGTTGAGTAAAATGGAAGCAACCTAACCTATGAAAAATGAGATTGTGGGAAAGCAATACAAACGTCGTGCTACTAGGTGAAGTGGTACAGTGCTACACTGCATGTAGATGGTAAGAGTTCACCATTTTTTTTTTCAATGAGAGGATCTTGATAACAAATGAGTGGTGCTAGTTGAACCTCCAAATTTGCTATTTAGATCTCCCCTACTTAGTACACCTCTAATTTTCTTTTTAGAATACTTGAAATGCTAAGTAGACCTCTATAGTGTTACCAAAACACCTTTGAACGTGAGATACAACGATCGGACGCTACTTTTTATCTGTATCTTCAACCATGAGAAGAAGAATGATCAAAATCACATGGTAGCTCTTCTCAACCAAAATTACTCAGAGGGTTGGTTCTTGATCCTTGATATGTTGCTGGAATCCCTTTGGATTCGCTAAAAAAAGGATTTCAAGGGTTTTAGGTATGAAGATCGAGGGTGGCGAGGCGGCCCTCAAGGAGAGACCATGTGGTGAAGGCGACGGCTCTATGATTTAGGACTAGCGAGTTGGTGCGGTGCTTGATTTCGTTCTCAGTTATGGCTGCTAATAGAACTCAGGGCTGGAGCGGTGACTCCTTTGATCGCTACAAGGAATACAGGTTTGCATCTATCTCTCAGTTTTGAATTTTGAATTAGAATTTCGAATTTTGGCCAACAATTTCAATTAAATTTGGATTCTTTTAAATTGTGTTTTCTCTAATCTTTGAGTAGTTCAATAGTGCTTGTTTTCTATATGTCATTGTCTGCTTATTTGCGGTTGGTGAAAACCTCTTTAGTTGATGAACAATTTGTTGTTGTCTTCATCTCCAGCTTTGCTTGAAGAACGGAATCAGCTTTCGTGCTCAGAAGCTATCAACTTGGTATTTTCTTGCTTCTTTTTTTTTTGGTACATCTACCCTGATTTGGTCAGATTTCAATGGTTTCATACTTTCCATGATTAAATATAGGGAAAGTGCATGGTTAAATACATAAGTAGTTAAGTTTATGTTTTGGTCAACAACTTTATGGATTTCATTACAAGCTTATGAGATATCATACTATTATTGCCTAATAGTACTAAATACTTCAGCTTCTCATGGGTTTAGGTTTCAGTTGTTAATCATACAATTCATTGGCTCAGTATGTACGATGGTGGCTTGCTAATGTTGAGCTCTGCTCCAAAGCTTTGTTTATAGGCCTTTTTTTTTTTTTTTTTGTTTAAACATATGCTCCGTGATATTATAGATTTCTATTTAAACTCTTTGTTCTTGCAAATTTTCATTACATGTCTAGGATGAATTCTAAAACAAAGTTGTCATCTGTCTCAGTGCCTTCAACTTTGTGGAGAAGAATTTTGCTTACATTCAATTACACTAGGTGCTGCATTTCTTTTGTAACAGTTAAATTGTAAGGCTTCTTTTGTAAAGCTCTTTGAGATATTTATGTACTTTTGTCTACCTGTATTCTTCAATAACAATTTAGTTAAATGTTCAAATTTCAATCATCAAGTGTAAAAATCTCCGAAACTACTGTAATAGGACAACACTCTTTGTATTGCTGTAGATGGTTCTGGTATCTAGAATACAAATGTATAACTTTAGTGTATGCATTCCTCTCTCAGTTTGGTACAATTCTTGGCAAAGGATGTCCTGGAGACAATTTAAGCTGAAAAGTATGAAACACTTTGTTAACATCTAATTAAGAAAAAATATAAGCTTGAAAGATTGAAGGGAGAATATACATTGAAAGTGAAAAGAAAACTGAAGAGATTTGTAGTTTTGTACAGGAGGTAAGAATAGTATTATTATTATTTTTTTTCTTCTGATTTTTGATTTTCTCTCTTTCTTTTTTTCTTTCTCTCTTTGTCCTTATTTATCTTTTCATATAAGTCGATAAAGTCAAAAAACAATTGAAAAAAAATGGAGGTCCAAAGAGCAAATTTGGAGGTCCAATTAGAACCGCCCATAACAAATTACTCATCATTCAAGGTACAACGTTTTTCATTTCATCTTTTTATGGGAGGATTTTACTAACGAACATTTCATGGGCTAAAGTGTGTTCTTTTTTATATGTTTTATGGGTGGTGTATGACGACAAAATATTCATTGGCAAAAGTGATTGTGTTTATATGTAATTTTTATGAGTGACTTTTACTGATGAAGATTTCGTCCGAATAATTGTGTCACTTTTTATTTATTTATTTTTCTTATGGGTGCATTTTATGAACGAGCATTTTGTTTTTTTTTTTTGAAATAAGTAGTACTCGATTCATATATAATAACTCAGGCCAGAATGACACAATATAGATCCCCTAGTGGGATGATTCACGTACCATTACATTTAAAAATTTCCGCTCCTTTATTCAGATGCCTAGTAGAACTAAATCTATTTGAAACAGTTTTTGATTGTTCACTTTTGAAAATATTGAAAAGGTACAAGTGGGTTAAGTCCGAGGTCTCGCTCCTCGTGTTTTTCTTTGGTGGCCGCAAGGCTGAGTTTTCAAACCCAAATCACAGATCGCCTTTCCTGATCTCCTTCCAATCTTTTTCCATCTTTCCATTGATTTGGCTCTCATCTCCCTTACCTTCTTCACCCCATTTCATGTCGAGCATCCACATGGGCGCCTTCATTGATGAGATAGAGGTCTCGCAGCGGGTGGTGGATTTGTTGCCAGCCTTCCCTTGGCTGGTTGGCCGTTTTGCTTCCGAGGAGAAGATGGTGGCTGCTCTGGGTCAGATTGTGCACCTCTGCTCTTGCTCTTGGTTTCTTGATCCAGGGGGAGGTGGTGATGCTGGTGAAGGTGGTGTTGTCAGCGGCGACGATGCTGACGGAGGTGCTCCTAGCCATTTTGTTCCAATGGTGGTTAGGGTTGTTTTGGGCCCCCAGGTTGTCTTCAGCCCTAGTGGTGGTGATGTTGGCCATGGCGGCATTCCGGGTTGTGGCTATGGCAGCGCAGACGGTGTTGGTAAAGCCAGTGGTGTCGGCACTGTTGCTAACGGCGGCAGCGCTAAAGTCAATCTGCTTCTAGGGTGGCTAGGGTTTGATTCTTGCCCTAGGCTTATCTTTGGGCTTGAATGTGGGCTTCGTAGCCCACTCTTGGTTTTATTTTAGTATTTTTGTTTTTGTTTTATTTTTCTTTTCGTTGTGTTTTAATAATGGAACGGAGCTCGGTAGGGAAGGTTTAGGGCCCATATGAGGCAGTCTTTTGAGTATTTCCCTTCTCTTTTCCCTACCGTTAGGGTGTGCTGTGTTTGTCAGTACAGAGTTATGTTTAGGTTCTCATTTTTACGGGGCCATACACGTGGCGGGTTCCTTTGTAACTTTGTTGGCCGAAGTAATGAAAGTGTTCACGTTTGTCCTAAAAAAAAAAAAAAAATCTATTTGAAACAAAAGATAATAGTGTGTGAAAGTTTCTTTTGCCAATGCGCCCAATTGCGGTGCGCCAGAAACTATCAATACAGATGTAAGGAACAAAGCTTCATTCTGCAGGCAAGACACTAGAATCTCAAACTTTCTCCTATGATCCCCATAAGAGTATGTAGTTGGATCAGTCATCCGGGATCCCAAATACAAAACCCTATACAGCTAGAGCCTATTAGTTTGATCCATAAATGGACCCAAATCCAAAGAATACATCCAAGTGTTTTGGGCACCAAAATCCTATCAGATTTCAGCACCCAATCAAATCTGAGCCACCAAATTGAATTGGGCCTCCAAAATGATTTGGGTACCCCTATTGTGCCTCCGCTCCACGACCTCGCCTGTGCTAGTCCAGCAGTTTGCACCACCACCTTGTCAGTTTCTTCAAGACTGTGCCATGACCACCGCCAACCTACAGGAAAGAAGCAGATCATAATGACTGCATAGCCACCTCAGAGTGATCTTGAGGTGTCCCCTAGGCGGTCTGATCCACCCACATTCAAGAAAACCTCCCTTTTCCGTAAGCGTAGATCGGTGGAGAGCCAAGGCTCTGGCCATCTGTCTCCAACCCAAGAGATCACAAGAGACATCAGAAGATTCTGCTGCCCACCAACATGGTCCACCGGAAGGGGTAGCAGATTAGAGACTCGATCCATTTGAAGAGCGGCGAACAAGTCTTGTCCCTGAAGACCAAATCTTGACACCGACTGGGCGGCGCATGATCCTTTTCTCAAGCAAAGAATTGGCGCTGATAGAGGTTTTGGTTTGCGATAAACACCGCCATGGAGACCCTTGCCAGTAGCGGCTAAGGTTTAGAGAGAGTCTAATAAGTTATTCTCACTTGGTTTCCAACTCTTGTATGAACGAGCATTTTGTTGGTAAAGGTGTGTCAACTTTTATATATTTTATGGGTGGCTTTCGATGAAGAAATAGTAATCGGTAAAGGTGTATGCCTTTGTATTTTATTTATTTTTATGGGAGATTTTAGTCGATGAAGATTCGGTTGGCACTACTATGTATCCCTTTCCAAATGGGAGGTTTTTTCTTAAAAGGTACATAGGGGTCATCATTTGGTCCTTCGACCCTAAGCCCGCCCGGCCCATAGGGTCCCTACCCGACCCTTGCATTAGGGCGGGCCGGCCCGACCCTTTCTCAAATAGGGTAGGGTAAGGGTCATGCAATTGAAACCCGGCCCGGCCCTTCGGCCCTACCCTTTTGAGCCCGTTAGGGCCAAGCCTGGCCCGGCCCTCTAGGCCCTACCCGTTTAAGCCCTAATAATTTTCTATTTTTTCTATTTTAAAAATAAATTTCTTTTTTTTCTATAGCATACAACTTATCTCTTTTTTGGTAATTGATTTCCTCAGCTTTATTTTCTTTAATTCTTGTTTCCTTTGTTAAATAAAAATTAATTAAGAGTTTTAGAAAGATAGTTAATTAAATATAACCACATTAACTAATATTTACAAATGTTATAACTTATAAGTTAATTTCAATATATATATATATATATATATATATATATATATATATATTAAATATGATCAACAAAAAACAATGAGTATGACCATGGAGCCACATTTTAAGGAAAAAAGAATAATTTATTTCTTTTTGTTAAACAAATTAAAGCCCTTTTAGGCCCATTTCGGCCCTATTTGGAAGGCCGGCCCAACCCGGCCCTTTTGGCCCAGTGACTCAGGCTTTTCGGGCGGGTAAGGGTTAGTATATTTAAGCCTCGGCCCTATCCTACCTGGCCCTAAATTTTGTTGACTTTGACTAGGCCCGGCCCGACCCTACCCTAAGCCCTAAAATTTAGGGTAGGGCCGGCCCTAGCCCGGCCCATGATGACCCCTAAAGGTACATATGTTCTTATCTTAAATGGGTGGATTTTTCCTTCAAATACTTCTTGAGAAATCATTTTAATTTTTAGGGTGCGTCTATTGTCAACCTACCATTTTATTTGTTCACCCTAGTTGCTCAGTACACCCTACATTTTAATACCAATTATTAAATTTACTTATTAAACCCATTTCTCTTTCCAAAATTATCCTTATATGACATATCTAATTAAAAAGATTTTTTTTTAATAAAAATCTCTCATTTAATGTATTCTAATAAAAAAATAGAATATATTAAAGTTTCCTAATAAAATTACAATCTGATTTACTTCCATATTTTTTAATTTTTTTCTTTCAGTTTCAATTTGTCTATATCAATCCATGTCAAAAGATTAGCAAGTTAACAACTATGAGTAACGAATAAGAGAATTTTTTTTTAGTGTGTTTTAAATTTTTACTTTTGGTATTCACAAAATGATAGCAAAGATTTAGACAAAACACTAATGATTTTATGAATTGAATAACGAATTAACGATGAGGACGAAACAAAAAGATAAAAAAAAAGTAACAAATTCAAATTTAGGTGGAGAAGATGAAGATTAATGTTATCAAATGAGAAATTAAATAGCCTTTGTATTCAAATTGGTTATGTATTTAGTTTTCCTTACAAATTTAAATTTTCGAAAATTAGTGTACTTATTAGTCATTTTACACTTGGGTAATATAATCTTTTAATAATTTATATGTTTGTAGGGTGAACTAAGAAAATAGTAGGGTGACAATAGCTACACCCAATTTTTATTATGTTTTCAGAAACTTTTGCCGACAAATATGTCATCATCATACTGTGTCAAGATTTTTTTTTCTTTTTCTTATATATATTTTAAATGAAACTTTGGGGCTCATTCGGTTAGGTAATATAGGCCTAGCTAGGGAATGGCCCACAGAGTTTGATAGCGAGATGAATCAGTTTTTAATAGGCCGGGCCCTACACATTGTTATCTTGAATCTTTGTGATTGTTTAATGGGAAGTTTTATGGTACATTAGTGTACTCATACATTAAGTAGATTTAGTTAGATATAGGGATAGACATGCAAGTTTGATATAGAAGAACAGCAGAGTAGTCCAAACTAGTCTAGCAATGATGGAGTTAGTCTATCTTTTAACTAAACTAATTTACTTGATGTATCAGTATACGGTGTAGACGACCCTTATTTCATTGTTATCTTTTCAAGATGACAAAATGCATGGAACTTTTACTTCAAGTTGCAAAAAAGAATTATTCTCAATACTAGCAATGATGGAGTTAGTCTACCTTTTAACTAAACTAATCTACTTGATGTATCAATATACGGTATAGACGACCCTTATTTCATTGTTATCTTTTCAAGATGACAAAATGCATGGAACTTTTACTTCTAGTTGCACAAAAGAATTATTCTCCATATGTATACCTGATACTTTTGATTACTGTTGTAATGCGAATTTGTCTAACAGAAAGATGTGTATATATATATATATATAAAACATTAACCCACCCCATCCTTACATTCACTGACATGAATCAAACCCATGACCTTTACAATTTTGGAATTATAACTTACCAACAGGTTATAGCTCACCGACATATGATGTATAATTCAACAAAATAGAGAAAAGGTCCACCATTTTTGTCTGAATAAGACGTGCTAATATCTTACAAATATGGTAGTTTTACGTACATACATATTACAAGCACAAGTTCATATAAATATCATAATGTATACCTAGAAGGGTACTAGGCAATGATCTCATTTGTTGGTATGTTATGCAGTTGGATAAGAGGCTTCCATAGCAATACCACAGAGGCCTTCCGGTGCATCAACATCTCTTTGCATTCTTATGTACCCTTGTTCACCCCATTCTGCTCCCCATGAGTTCTTCACCAGCCAATACTTAGTCCCATCATCGCTGACACCATAACCAACAGCGGTAACACCATGGTCCAGGCTCGTTCCGCATGTTCCTGTGAAAACACCACTTGAATAGAATTGGAAATCAGATCCGCTGGCATCAATGGCAACAGAAATAGGTTGATTAGCAACAGCATTAAGTAGGGCGCTTTCACTGTTTGCAGGCACATCTTCGTGGCCAGTTATCGAGGCTGCATGGTTTGCTTCCTTCTTAGCATTGCATGTACCATCAACACCTGTGTAGGGATAATTGGCCTCGGTACTTAGTCCATGGTTTTGATTGATGAACTGAAAGGCATCATCCATGAGGCCACCCTCACAGCCTTGGTCTTCACCATTAACATCACAGTCAACCAGCTCTTGCTCGGACAAGGAAATCAGTTTACCAGTTGTGAGTTGTGTAATTCCTTCCATGGCTGCCACTGCTGAGAACGCCCAACAGCAACCTGTAGCAAGTTGATGGCAGTCAGAATAGAAACCATTTAAAGTCTATAAGGGGAGTTGTAGAGCCTCATCTCTATGTAAAAATCATTAGAAGATTCATTACCACATTGGCCTTGGTCCTTGATTGGGGTAACAGCTCCTTTCTGTCTCCAGTCCATTGTTGCTGGCACAGTAGCATTTTCATATTTGAAAGAAGTGGTCTTTGTGGAGCATTCATGAGCCTTAAATCGATTTCTTGAGGCTGTGAACTCTTCATTTGTAAGGTCTGCAAATCCATTCACACTTAGTTTGTAAGGTTTGTTTGCTTCGTCATTGGAAGATTCTATAAATGCTACATTTTCCTTGAATATCTTGAAGCGCTTCTCCTTCTCATCAGTGTCACTATATACGCGTCCGTAACGAGCCATCCATTGCTCGTATCTCCCATACATTAATGCATCTTGCAGACTGCGAGAGGTGGCTTCAGAAGACCAAGCCCCCCCCAATATGAGGATCAAGACCAAACAGATACATTTGCTGTGGTTGATGAACTCCATACAGGCTACTATATGATGAAGTATATGAATTAATGGGAAGGTATATAATGAAGGGTCTACTGCTGAGTTTATATAGAGAAAAGGAATGGCCTTGCTGTGTTATCTCCGTGCCCCAAAAGTTGATCGATCTGCAATATTTGTGCCCCGTAAAATGTTCTGATATCGACTTATTGCCTATCAATATAATTTGATGTCAGGACAAATTACTAGCCAAATCACCTGGTTACTTGTTCCTACAAAATGCTAGTGTTTTGTTTTACACGTACGCTGATCTAGAGTTCAACAAATCCCATAGAGGAGACAATTATATCAATTGTAAGGATCTTGTTTAAGGACCAAGATGCAATTTAGTAAAGCCCAAGTGAAGAACAAGGTATAACATTACAGAAGTTCAGACCAAAACTTTCAACTGGTTTACAGAGTTGTAATCAGTAATAATCATACAGAGAAAAATACGTGAAAGCATACAATATTACACAAAGCAAACGAATGGATTCGTTATCCTTTATTCCATTTCGGATGTATCTGATATTTTCCTCTTTCCAGGCTTAAGAAAACAGATGGGATTAACCTTTTGGCATATGTGAGCAAGGCAATTCTCTGAGACTAGGATTATAAACATCGCAGTTCTTTGTTTGTAGATAAGTGATAATTGACTGCTCTTCTTCATTCAAATTAAATATGTGACTCGGTAAATCATTTAGCTTGGATACCTGAGGTTTAATTAGGGTACCGCTAGCATTTAGAGAACCTAGCTAGTAACCAATCTGGGTTTCTGTAAAAGATGACCAACGGATGCCGTCCATTGTGTACCAAACACCAGGTACTAAAACTGCGCATGGCATATTGGACTGGAAATAAGAAGACAAATTAACATTTCACTTCCACCATTAAATCTCTGCATAATTATTATCAAAATTTTGTAATCGAGTATTCGAGTATGAAACGTATGTCTCCCTTGCTCATGTACGCAATAGAAAGCTCGATCTATCAGTATTGTTCTAGCTCACCAGTGCCAACCATGCAAGAGAAAAAGTAACTGGAAGCAAGGTGACTAAGTAACAAACTAATACCAAAGAATCGAATTGAACCAAAAGTACTCTAGTTAATGAGCCAATTTGCTCAAAAGACATTAGATGACTATATTTCTGAAGAAATTTACAGGAGGATCAGTATACAAAAAGTTCTCGAGGTCAAAGGGTTTCAAGCTCTCTTAAGCAGAAGCAACAGCTGTAACATCTTTGTTCGATCGGTTGTACTTCATGTGACTCTTGACGAGCTGTCCAGCTGCAATGGCAGACATGAGAGATAGCTCTCCAGCAAGAACAGAACCAGCTACAACACTGGCCAACTGCCTTGCGTTTGATCCTGGTGCTTCTCTGTTAGCTCCCTTCACTCCAAGCAAGTTCAAACAAGCGGACTGTGATGCAAGTTGGGTACCTCCTCCTACTGTGCCGACCTCAATAGAAGGCATGGTCACTGAGACGTGAAGATCCTTTCCATCATTGATGGCTTCCATCATGGTAATACAGTGAGAACTCTCAATGTTCTGAGCCGGGTCTTGACCAGTAGCTAGATAGACTGCAGAAACAATGTTACTAGCATGAGCATTGAAACCACCTAGAGCACCAGCAACGGCAGAACCAGTGAGGTTCTTGAGCATGTTAAGCTCCACCAAGGCCGCCACATTGGTTTTCAACACCTTACTCACTATGTCTCCCTTGATCACAGCCTCACACACCACAGATTTGCCTCGGCCTTCGATCCAGTTGACAGCAGCAGGCTTCTTGTCTGAGCAGTAGTTACCAGAGATGCCAATTACATCCATGTCAGGGAAGTCATTCTGAAGGAAGTCGAGGACATTTTGAACACCTTTGGAGACCATGTTCATCCCCATAGCATCGCCTGTGCTGCAGCAGAATCTCATGTACAGGTTCTTCCCAGCAACTGCACACTTCACAGTTTGAAGTCTACCAAATCTGCTTGATTTGTTGAAGACCATGGAAATGGTTTCGTAATTGGCAGGGTCTTCCATGAAAAACTTCAATTCAGCAGCTCTTTTAGCAGAGTTGAATCTGACAACAGGTGCTCTGGTCATTCCATCTTTCAATAGCACACTGGTAGCTCCACCGGACAAGTTAATAGCTTTGCAACCACGGTTAGTACTAGCCACCAAGCACCCTTCAGTTGTGGCCATGGGGACAGAGAACTCTCTTCCATCAAGCATAAGAGGCCCAGCAATCCCAACAGGAATGGTAATATACCCAACTGGCATTTCACAGCATTGACCCAAAATGGATTCATAATCAAAGCCCTCCAAAGGCAAACCCTCCAAAGACTTGCCTGTAACTCTCTGCAAAGCCTCACGCCTAATAGAAGCTGCCCTCTTGCAATCTCCTAGCTTTGACTCCAGTGAGTATGAAGGAATGGTTCCAGCCACCACAGCCTTGATAATCTCTTCGTCTTCTTCGGTTGGTGGTGGGGTCTGGATTGCTGGTTTTTCATCCAACAATTTCGGGGAAACTTTAGATGAAGCAATTGGAGCAATGTCGGGAATTGAACAATCAAGGGCCTGGCCACAAGGAACCTTACGAGCATCCTCCTTGAGAATAATCTCTTCCTCGTCATCGTCGGCAGCCCAGATGTCACTACTGGGCTGGAGAAAGAGGGACCGAACAAAATCGATGCCGAAGAAGCCGAGGAGATAGATGAAGGAGGCTACAAGAGCAAGGATGGCAACAATCTCAGAGAGATCAATGATGTGAAGAGGAGTGTTGGTACGGATCTTCTCGCGCCAGCTAGTGAGCAAGAAGTAGACAACGGAGAAGAAGAGGGTGAAAAACCCAGCGTTGGTGATGTAGAGAGGTAGAGACATGGCATCTGAGTCTGAGGCCTTTGGGACTTGATCGTCGACAAACTTGACTTTCATTTTCATGGGCTTTCCTCCGTGCTCCATTGGATGTGAGAGATGCTAAACAAGCCGCCGGTGATCAGAGGAGAGGAGCGAGCAAGGCTTGAATTCGAATTGCTTGTTTTGGTTTGAGTCTCAACTGTTGGGGGTTGCATATATATAGTGCTGGTTGCGATGTAGGAAGGCACCTAGAGGCAGTATTACTATATTTGGGTGTGGCACGTTTTAAACTTTCAACACACTGCTAATAGTCAAATGAACACGCCTATTTTATGATGGTTGTCTCCTTCCCGGCTCTTTCTCACTCTAATACTCTTATCATAGTGTATCCATCTTCATCCAGCCAGTTACTGGCCACGTAAATTTGAATAGCTTTCTAGATTTTCACCCTTGCTCACCACTGTATCTTAAATTTGTGAGAATGTATATTTTGTTGGTTTTTAATTTATCTAAACCCTAAGCCACTACGCCCATTAATTATCTATTGGATTAAGCTCATATACTTAACCTAATTCTATTAGTTTTTGGAGGCAAAATATAAATATATGCTTTCTGTCACCAATTAAGGTGTGAGAGAGAAAAGAAAAAGCCGCAGCTTAGGGTTATTGAGAAATAGCCGCAGTTTTGGGTTCTATAGAAAAATTACCTTTTGGTTTGTTGCTTTTGTTCTTGTGAAGTGTATTCGGGTGTAATTGGGATTTTGGATTTGAGTGTTAAACACCTTGTAATCTCCTTTTGATATTAGTGGAATCTCACTGTTTCCACCCATGGATGTAACCCTTTGATTTTGGGGTGAACCACATAAATTCTTGGTCTTTTATATTTTTCTATTGATTTATCTTTTTATATATTTCTGATACTTCATACTTGTTAGACACTTTCACAAAACATATTTATCCTACTGTTGTTGCATTATTGTTTAATGTTTTGAACTTTTGATTGACACCAAGGTTTAACACTAAAAAAAAATATAAAAAATAAAAAAATAAAGAAATAAAGTGAGTAACATTTGAGTTAATGTTGGAGGTCAAAGTCTTCCTTCGGTTTTGGGTAGTGAAGTAAGATTATAGTTAATCCAGTGTTTTGTTGTAGTAGTTTTAATTTTGAATTCTGGCCAAATTTCGGACCAGGGGCGTATCCATATTTGGATCTTGGATATGCGACGGTTGCTCATTTTGTTCTCGTTCTTGGGAGTTTGTCTGCTAACGTTCGTGTTTTGACACCCTCGGTGACTTTCGATCTCCTGGTGAGCGAATCACATCTCCTAGGGTTACGGTTACAGTTACTCTTTTATTTACACTGCTTTAGTGACATATGTAGTGCAACGTACGATACTTTACGGCATCAAGTCACATCTTGGTTATATTTATCTTTAGATGCATTTGTGCATCTTATTATGTTTTATTGCTTATTTTTTATGCTTTTACATCGCCCCATATATTCCTTAATTCTATTTAATACAGATTGTCGTCTTTCCATTAAAAAAATACCTTCTTTCTATAATTTTTTATTTTAGCTCTCTCTTCTCTTTACGAAAAAGGCTAATTCTTTACAAGAAACAAGTGAATGGGGAAAAAAACCCTAGAGAGAGAAAAAGTGAGCGTTCCCGTCCCTGTCCGGCTGCGAGCCCTGCGCCGTCGTCGGACGGGCTTTGTCCACTCTGTGTGAGTCTGGTGTGTTCGTGATGGCTATTTGGAAGAGGAATTAGGCTGAGTTGGGAGTCGGAGTTTGGTTCTGGACTTGCGGTGCTTGTCGACGGCGTGGATCAGTGGGGGGTTGTTGGCTTAGATCAATGGGGTTTGGATCGATGCGGAGTGGATTGGAACGAGTTGGATCGGTGCGATATCGGCGATTGACTGGCGGCCTCGAATCCGTGGCGGCGCGGGGTAGTTCGGATCGGATCTGGTTCTTCATGGATCAGATCTGGGATGCACGATGGGCGATCTGTCGTTGGAGGCGGTCGTGATGAGGCTGGTGCGAGGTGGTGGAGGGGGTGGGGCTTGTATTATGTCGGGGCTTGGCCGGCGATGCCTGGTTGATGGTAGTCGGGGTCTGATGGCGGGGGTGGGCACTGACAGAACCTCCTCCTCGCTTATGTCGGGTGTGGTGGTACGCCGGTGGAGGCGCTGCGGTCGTGGTGGAACTATGGTAGGGACGAAAGGGCAGAGCAGGTTTTGCTAATGGGCTGGAGCAGTCCGTATGGGGTATGGGCTTGGTCTTGGGCCTGGATTCAGGTATTGGGCTGCTTTTTGTTTGATTGGTTGTTAGGTGGAGATCGTGGTGGATGGGGCGCCGCTGGTGGTGGTGCGATGGTGGATCGGGTTTGCCATGGTGGCGGGCTTGGCTGTTACTAGTGTTTTCGGGTCTGGTTTTATTTTATTGTTGGTAATAAGACACTACTAAAAGTGTGGCAGAGACGATCTTCTCTGTCGCGGTCTCGGGGATCGTTTACTGTTCTGGAGTTGGGTCAGCAGCGGTGGCGAAACAGTCTGGCTAGACAATCATCCTTGGCCTTCTAGTGGGTCCTTCCTATCTGGGATCGGGTCGGAGGCGATGGCGTTTTGGAGCAGTGATGGATGGATGGTGTCGACAATATGGTGGTGATGGTGTTGGGTTTTCTTTAGTCCCAGGTCTGAAAGTTCGGCAATCCTTTTGGTTGAGTTTAGGTCACAATGAGTGTTGGCTTGGTCGATCAAAAGCTGGTCAGGAGGACTCTGGTGGGTGAGTTTAGTGTCGACACAAGTGAGTTGTCTAGTTTTAGAGTTCTTACTGGCTGGACGAGAGGTGAGATGTCAAGGGTTCACTGCTCCTGCGCTTTTTGTCTTTGTCATACAGTTGTAGTGCAAGTTTAGAGTCAGTATTTAGAGTTCCAGTGGGAAGTCTAGAGGCCATTTCTGGGTAAGAGATGTAGCCTAAAACTCGGTGTAAGCAGTTCATTATTAATGAAGTTCTTATTTGATCAAAAAAAAAAAAAAAAAACAAGTGAATGGATGTAATAGAAATGTTGGGCTAGTAATAATGACTTATATTTTGGTCTTTGACCACCTACGAAGGTCCAATAAGGTGTCTACAGTCTACTTTTCTATTTCTTGACTCAAAATAGAAATAAAGAAAAAAAATAGAAAACTAAATGTTATTGAAAAGGAGCATGATATATCTTAACCAGATTTGCAAATCCTTATTAATCCAATAAGACGTGTCTACTTTCTATTTCTTGACTCAAAATAGAAAAAAAAAAAATGAAAACTAAATGTTATTGAAAGGGAGCGTGATATATCTTGACTAGATTTGAAAAATTCATAAGCATGTGCATTATTAGGTGAGCAATAATGTGCCAAAGGTAGGATCATTACATGTATTATCCAAACTAATTTTTCAAAAGAAAACTTCGAAAGTAACACTTGTCGGTTTGACAGTTTAGTGGCAGACGCATGATTATATATGTGAGGGGGCGAAATTTTTTTCTCAATACTAAATAAAACTTCAACGAATGCTAATATTTTTGTGTTCAAATGTCGCTAACATATTGTATGGATACTCACCAAAAAGTAAATATCCATACATACGCAAAAAGCAAAACAAATAAAATTTCCAAACCGAAAGAAATTTTTTAAATTAAATCATGTATGATATGGCAAATGAACTAACCAGCAAACTATAATAAAGAAAACTAAACTAATGTTCACAGAATAGCTAATGAGAGAAATGATATATTTCTTTGTTTAATATATGTGGGCCACATAACATCTTTATTAATTGAGACTACAGACCTACATACACAAAATTTTTCACTTGAATGAAATTGTTAAGTGGGGCCCAGTCCAAAACAGTATCAATTGCAAGGGCTGTGAAGCTGATGTACCAAAACTGAAACAATTCACTGACGGCACTAGCCCTCACTGGGCATTACCTGGGTCGTTGGCAGTCAAACAAGCAAGCATGGTCGGCCTTAAAAATTTTGGAGTGGAATGCGATAATAAATTCACCGTCCTCAACACCTGTCAATTCATTAGCCTATTTTTTGAATTAATCGATATAAAAAATTATTATTATATATATATATATATGAAAATACTTGGATGAAACGTTTTTCTGGGTTTCGGGGATTGATAGACACGTTGCAATCCTTACTGGGTAGAAATCAAAAAATTCACACAGAAAACACAATTTTGGTTACGCAGTGAAAACCTCAATTTTGAGATTAAAAACACTGCGGGGCTCTTACTTTTGAGAACCCAAATAAAATCAATCAACTTATTGATGAAGGATATGGTTATTTACAAACACATATAGCTCTCTACGCGGCTACGATATGCAAATATCGCTCCACTTGCACCACCAATCTTCTCTACTGATCTCAAGAGAATCAATGCATGTATATGAATGAACAATGAAACACTTAGACACGGAACAAGTGTTTCATGGACTCACTCCTATGGAACTCTTTCTAAGCAAGCAAGACACACAATAATTCTTGCATCAAAATCCCTACACAATGAATGCTGCTTTTTTGAATATATTGAGGAGAAAATAAATTCTCAACAATTAAGACTTAACCCTAATTAGACTCCTACTAGGAAAGATATTTTAATAAAAGATATCCAATTGAAATAAACAAATCCTAAATCACCTAGGACTTCAAAAGCACGATTTTATCAGTTGAAAAATATCTTTGTAAAATAAAATCTAAAAACCAAAAGATACTTTCCAAAATTGGACTCTCAAAAACGTAGGGTTGACTAG
The DNA here is from genome assembly GCF_958449725.1 of Rosa rugosa. Taxonomy (NCBI): domain Eukaryota; kingdom Viridiplantae; phylum Streptophyta; class Magnoliopsida; order Rosales; family Rosaceae; genus Rosa; species Rosa rugosa. The sequence goes on from NC_084822.1 coordinate 36,377,729, forward strand.
GACTGACTCGGGGATTGCAACACATGTTGCAATCCCGTGCTTATGCATGAGATGCAATCACCTGAAATTCTCTAAGATCAGTTTTGATGAACTTTGTAGGCTTCTTCAGTGCTTTGTATAGGGATGCCAACACATCAAGTATAAACCTTATACCTACAATATATATATATATATAGATCTTATCCAGAGTGAGGCCTCGCTCTGAAATTAAAGTGCGAGGTTGGAGTTTATGGTCACTTTTCGGTCTCATATCCACATCTCGACCGTTCAGTTTTTAGGTACTAATGTATAGATCATCTCTGCAAAATTTCAGCCAAATTAATGATCTTTAAGGTATCTAACTCGCTTAAACCAGTGGACGAACTGAATCTGTCCAACCTGAACCGTACTAGCTTTAAGGCAGTTATCAATGCCTTAACGATCATCAATTTGGCTGAAATTTTGCAGAGATGATCTATACATTAGTACCTAAAAACTGAACGGTCGAGATGTGGATATGAGACCGAAAATTGGCCCTAAACTCCAACCTCGCACTTTAATTTCAGAGCGAGGCCTCACTCTGGATAGAATTTGTATATATATATATATATATATATATGTGTGTGTGTGTGTGTGTGTGTGTCGCGCAGTGTGGATGTCTTTTGAAAATGAGTAGTTTTTATAGAATCGAAAGTTAGATTGATCCAAGTACTTGGGATCCTATGAATGAAGACATGGTCTCTCTGGATCCCATTCAATTTCATTCGGAGGAGGAACCTTTATAAAGATCGTATTGAATCTTATAAAAAAAAAGTACAGGATTAACTGAGGTTGTTCAAACATGCACAAGTCAATTAAATGGCATTCCCGTAGCAATTGGGGTTATGGATTTCCAGTTTATATGGGGGTAGTATGGGATCCATAGTAGTTGAAAAAATCACACGCTTGGTTGAGTATGTTACCAATGACCTTTTACCTCTTATTCTAGTGTGTGCTTTCGGAGCAGCACGCATGGAAGAAGGAAGTTTGAGCTTGATGCAAATGGCTAAAATATTTTCCGCTTTATACGATTATCAATCAGATAAAAAGTTATTTTATGTCGCAGTTCTTACATCCCCTACCACAAGTGGGGTGACAGCTAGTTTTGGTATGTTGGGAGATATCATTATTGTTGAACCCAACGCTTATATTGCATTTGCGGGTAAAAGAGTAATTGAACAAACATTGAATCAAGCAGTACCTGAGGATTCACAAGTGGCTGAAGATTTATTCCATAAGGGCTTATTCGATCCAATCGTACCACGCAATCCTTTAAAGGGCGTTCTGAGTGAATTATTTTTGCTACATGCTTTCTTTCCTTTGAATCAAACTTAGAGTAAGTAGAGCTATAGATTAGAGTCCTAATTTCAAATTTATTAATTAATTTAATAATTGATAAAACGGAATAAATTTTAAACATAAAATAAAGATTGAATGGCACAGTAAAGGAATGTATAATAATCAAACATTTTTTTCTCTACATTTGACTAATGAAACTTGATATTGAACATAAAAGATGATAGAAAGACAGAGAATGATGGATTGAAAATTTGTATTGAATTCCCCACACTCAGTGGCGGAATCAGGATTTAAAGCTTGGGGGGGGGGGGGGTCGAGAAATAAAATTTAAATATACAAAATTTTAAGGTAAAATAAAAAAAATTCTTTTAAAAAACTCATTAATTAAAGAACAAAACTATCGTAAATATGAAAAATTTAATAACTTGCCAACAATTTCATAAAAGGAATTGAGTAATTCACATTACATTACTATTAAATTATGTAAATTAGACCAATCAAACTTCATTCGAAAACCAAAACTAATGCTTTGTTTCTTAAAATATATTTCTTTGTTTGGACGAATGTGTGGTGGTGGGGGGTCCAATTGGGGGGGGGGGGCCTCCGGACCCCGTCGTACCGTATAGTAGGTCCGCCCATGCCCACACTTACTTTATGATGTCAATGTTGCCTTTTATAAAAGTATGGATAAGTCTTGAACTCTAGAATGAATGGTTTACATTGTGACACACATCAACCCTAAAATGTATGGAGCCTAGATAGGTAGTACAAGATATTTTGATGAGTTTGGACTGATGTAATGTAACATCCTGAACCTGAATGAATTCACCACAACCCAGAATTTCACCAAATTTATCTTTGATCAAAGCGAATTCAACAAAGCCTTTGCTCTTGCATGTCTCCTTCGAGTTGAAAAGGAGGGAATGTGGACCTCAATGTTTCCTCATCAATCCATGGCTTAGCTGACGAGTTCTTCACGAGAATCAGAGATGGTAATGCCAGTCTTAGCAATAATCCGTGTCAGCAATGAGAGAGACCAAGTAAAGAAGAAAATCGTGTCGCTTCGCTAAATTGACGTGAAGCTTCCCTTCACAAAACTTTGATTGGATTGATAATTGATCTCCAATCCTATGACCGTGCTATGTTATTTACTAGTGTTGCAAAGAAAGTAGAAAACTGCATGCAAAAGAAGAGAGAGAAAGAGCAATTTCACAAGAGGGTTCCAGAGAGACTGAGAGAGATAGGGACGATGCTCCCATTTAAATTGATTTTTAAAGGTCCTGATTAAGCGGTGGTTAATTCTATGGTCAAGATTGCAATGCACAAATTTCTTTATTTTTTTTCCTTAAAACAATTCCCATGATTCTAAAACTTCTAAAGATCATAATAAATAGCTCGATCGTCCGAAAAATTTTCTGAAAATTCTCACGGACTTGTCGCATCATGCACATTATTATAAGTCTACAATCGGTACCTCAAGAAGATTTAAAATAAAAAGTATCCCTGAACACCCCAAGACCACCAAGATCGTAAAATAATTATTGAACACTCTCACCTTAGCTCGTTTAATACTTCCGGGACTCGCTTTAATGGTCCAAATCTACCATTTTTTTCTTCTTTTTTTGTTTACTTTATTTCTTTACCTTCAAACTTCCTCTATTTGTTTGTCAAGAAAAATACCAAGAACTCCCTCGTAATATTTATTTATTTTAAATACCTCGGGTATTACATGCAGTGTAGGTTAGACCAGGCTACTTTTATCTTGATCATTTGGCTCAATGTGTGAAATGGTAGTAGAGTTGTCTCCTTGCAGTAGTTGCCACTACGTCCAAAAATGCTTCATACCATACCCCTCAAACGACAGAAGACGTTTTTTCTGTTGTCTGATTTTTTTAAACGTCTTTATACAATAGTTTTAACTATTTCTGTTGTCTATATGGTATCAAAATCAATACTAGTTCAAATTTTTCAAGTTTGTTGTAATTTAGAAAACTCATACAACAGCTCTAACTAAATTATGTTGTCTGAGTAAATGGAGAAAATATTTCTCCTTGTCTGGACAAAAAAACTATTTTTGGCTGAACTAAAACTTAAGTGAGCTAGACCCCGAGTTTTCCAAACACTTGGTTAAAAAAAAACAAAAGCATTCTTTCCCTTTGTTAATGCTCAAAGTCTGGCGGTAGCCAAGCCTTCGTTTAACGCGGGTCCGGCGGGCGGACCGCTACTCTGTATATTTGGTGATTCCTGCTGGTTGCCAAATGAAAGACAGGGCGTCAGAGGGAGACCGCGTTGGGCGGTCTTCACTTCTCCGATGCCTAAGTCAGTTGATGCATATAGGCAATAATAATAAATGAGTAGTTAATGCGTCCGTAATGAAGGGAGAAGAGAGGACCTTTTATAGGTGAGGAGAGGTCTGATCTTCTCCTTGTTTTCGATGTGGGACTGATATGCTTCAGTTTCCCAGTTCCAGTAGCTTCTGATGCCGTCTTGGCAGAGTGCGTGGCGGCGCGTCAGCGTTGATCTCGGGGAACGCTTGTGCTCAGGCCGTGGCCCGCCTGGCTGCCTATCTGTTGGTTACTCCTTTGACGGTAGTTGGTATCTCTGGCGGTACGATGAGTGTGTCTGATTATAGCTAATTATGCTTTGCAACGTACATGTAGGTACAAGTCCCCCAAGTCCCCAGTCAAGGAGGGCAATCTTGGTTGGGGAGTTGATCGGCGGTGTGAAGCGTTCTCTTCCGCTAGACTTTTGCAAAAGCATAATTAGCGTCAGTGCGTTGTCAACCATGGATATTACTGAGCAAACGCTTTATACCCTTTCGGGTGGGCCCCTGCTAGGCCCCCCAGGGAGTCCCCCACTCCCCGGCTAAGATGGACCTCCGGATGGTCGCAAAATTTGTTTGGTGAGGGGGAGCTGCACGGAGCAGAGGGTGTTGGGTAGCGAACCCAATCTTTAGGACCCGAGTGACGGGGGTCAACGTACCTGATCAGGGTCGTCGTAGACTGTTGACTAGTCCCTGTGTCCCGTAGGGACAATCTGACTGGAATGCCGCGTGGCGGTCATTTGTCAGAATGAGGCGTGGCCTCGGGATCCGCCGCTGGCGGGAGTCCCCCCGCTGGTTCATAGCAGTAAACAGCGTCCAGTGGACGTGCTTGGCGTTACTTTATTGAGCGGTACCGCGCTGAATAAAGTACGCGACTTGCCAGATAAAAGAGGTTTCCGCTAGAGGTGCGTAGCGGAAGGTGCCCCGTTTGTATGATGACAAGGGAGAAGTGCCGCTTTTAGGAGACTTCGTAAATAACAGCTAGTGAAAAGTTCTGCTGGCGGGGTTCCGCCCAGCGGTGATCGTCACTAGGAGAGGACAAGTGAGAAGTTTCGCTGGCGGGGTTTCGCTCAGCGGAGACTGTCACTTGGAGAGGACAAGTGAGAAGTTCCGCTGGCGGGGTTTCGCTCAGCGGAGACCGTCACTTGGAGAAGGACAAGTGAGAAGTTCCGCTGGCGGGGTCGCTCAGCGGAGACCGTCACTTGGAGAGGACAAGTGAGAAGTTCCGCTGGCGGAGTTTCGCTCAGCGGAGACCGTCACTTGGAGAAGGACAAGTGAGATGTAATACCCCGAAAAATCCAAATTAAATTCCATGGATTTTTAGAAATGATTTTACGATAGTAGGAGCGAATACGGAGCTTGGAGAAGTTGTGGAATTAGTTCGAACGATTTTATTTTCGAAAACGAACGTTTTTTAGGGGGTCAACAAAGTTGACTTTTTATGCGTTCAAAATTTGGGAAAACTTCCTTCATGAAAGTTGTAGAGCTCGTCGATACGATCGCGTGCATATGTGGAACGCAATATTCGGAGTTCGTATGAATAAGTTATGAATATTTGAAAATTGAGATTTTTCTATAAATAGCAGAAAAATCAGAATTTTTCATTAAGGACGAAAAAATCTCATTTTTGCGGAACAGTCCCTCCGGTCTCTCTCTCTCGGCCTCAGACCCGCCGGGTTTCTGCCGACCCGACCCGGCCGGAAAGGGCACTTCCCGGCGTCCTCCGGCCACGACCCGGCCCTCTCTGGACTCGCCGTGCCACGCCCAGCCGCCTGGTGGCCTCCCCTTGCACCGCCGCTGCCCCCAGACCTGGATCGAAGCCCCCCGAGCCTAGCTTTTGACCCGATCGGATCTTGGCCGTGCCGGCGTTGCACGGGCCGATCCTTCCCATTTTCGTGATCTCCTCCTCCCCCTGATCATCCCCATATAGGCCTTGCATGACGATTTTGGGTGTAGAGCGCTTGATCAAAGGTTTGACTTTTTCGACGGCTCTGATTCAATCTGGAATCAGATCAGACGCTCCGGATTAATCCAACTTCAACGCTTGATCTAGGACGATCTAGGCCGAACCAGGCTTAGCTCCAGGTATGAAAGACGATCACCCTTTCATTTTGAACAAGTTTGTAGTTGGTCGCTTTGCCATCGGAGGTGGTTGACCCGGAGTTGACCGCCGCGTTGACCGCCCACTGACCACCGCTTGTGGCGGCGCGTCAGACCATATTTCGAGTTTTCATTATCTAGGCGATGATCTATGCATCCATACGAGCGTTTTGATATATAACTTGGTCATGTTAGAAAAAGTTGATAAATAGTGGATTTACGTTTTTACGTTACTATTTACGGTTTTTACGTTTTATCTTCGGTTTACGATCTGCGAAGATCAGACCATCGGTTTTACTTCAAATTTTAATATGTTGATCGTATGACTGTCCCGGTGACTTTGTGAGGTCACGGGCGAAGATCCGACCGTTGGATCTTCGTATAATTGAGAAATAGTGATTCGGAAGGCGATTCGTGAGAATCCGACCGTCGGATTTTCATATAATTTTGTGGAGATGTTAGTAAGGGCGATTCAGGAAGATCTGACCGTTGGATCTTCGTGATAATTTTGGAGGATGATCCTAAAGGCGATCCGTGAGGATCCGACCGTTGGATCATCATTAAATTCAGATCCAACCGTTGGATCATCGTTTAATTTGAATCTGACCGTTGGATCGTCGTTTAATTACATTTATGAGTTGTTGGCTAAGTTAAGATCATTATTGGATTAGGTTATCGACGGATTGATTTGGCGGACAATTCGGGAAAATTGTTGTTTTAGCTGTTAAGAAGACGCAGCTGGATTAGAGGTGAGTAAACCTCACGTGGTTCATATTATGAACCGAATAAATTTAATTACTTTATTTTTGTCGCAATTGTGTGAAAATATTTGTGGAATAAATATTTGTTTTCAATCATATGGACTTGATCAACTACGGTCCATAGGTAAGTAAAATGATTTTATTATACAAATGAATTTCACGGTTTTTATGCTTGAACTATAGTTGGTATTAGTGGTCATCCCTGAGCGGATGATTACGTATATATATATTTACGTGGAATATATATATTGGTTGACGTGTGATTGGTGTGATGAAATAATTGAGAATGAATTGGATATTATTCAAGCTATTAATCTCGCATTTAATTGTTGAATAATGAAATGTTGATCATGTGGTGTGAAAGCTATTTTATATGCCCAATGGTGAATATGTGGAAATTATTTTAAGAAATAAAGATTTGTCTTGAAATAATATGTCTCTTTATGTGGGTGTACATATACATATATACGATCTATAAATCATAAAGATTGTATTTTGGTGATTTTGATTATGTCTGAGAAGTATAATTGTGAAGTCGGGTGTTATCTACTACCCCGTGCTTAAGTGAATTACTGGTAAATGTGTTTTGGTGATATGTGGAAGTTAGCCTTGGGCCCTAGTCCCTACAGATAGTGCACTATTATACTCTTAGGAAGGTTGCTTACTTTGAGTATACATACTTGGGTATAGTACGTTGGACCCTAGTATGCTGCGGCTTTCCCGTACTTTGGGTATAGTACGTTGGACCCTAGTACGTGGATTTATGGTTTGTTACCAGTCAACCTGGCTTACTCGTGCTTTGGGTATAGTACGTTGGACCCTAGCACTTGTATTTATGATTTGTTACCAGTTAATCCGAAAATTCACTAAAAAGAAAAGTGTACTTATATTATTTTGATCAAATATCTATTTGTGATATATTGTTAATATGTGAAGGTGTTAGTGGAAAGAGAATCAAGCATGCTTTGCTTTAATGTTATTTCACATATTAATGTTGCAATATTTGTTGGTGGTGATCAGTCAAATGCTGAGTTTTAAAAGAAGTATCGAGAATAAATATGCTTATATATGTTTCTGTGATTTTTGGAATTACATTGTGAGTGCGTCGATTGTTTACTTGAGTTATAATAAATATAATTGAATAAATCAACAGTTCTTTCTTGTTTACTCATACGGGCTGTCAAAAGCTCACCGGGTTTTGTGTTGTTGCAACTCCCGGTACACTATTCAAATTGTGTAGCGGGTAGTCTTACAGGTCAGGAGAATCAGGGCAGTGATCGTGCGGTTTAGAATATTAGTATTACATTTATAGCATTTGTTTTGTGAGGAGAATTGTGCTCTCTTGAGCTTTATAATTTGTTTTGGTGAGAGTGTACTGTAATAAGTAGCTTGAGGATTTGGTTTATGTAATTATCGAGAGGTGTAATGTGCAGTTGATTTTGAGAAAAAAATTCTGAGATTATAAACAGGGTATTTGAGGTTCATGCTTCGAATATGAATTACTTAAATTCAGAATTCGGGGTGTGACATGAGAAGTTCCGCTGGCGGAGTTTCGCTCAGCGGAGACCGTCACTTGGAGAAGGGCGTACCCTGGATTGCTTCCGTGATACGCCTTGACACGTGGCAAAGAACTAGAGGGTTAGCGTGTGGAGACGCGTCTCCTCAGTCCGGCCGTCTTCTCGTCATTAATGCGAGTAATGATGGATTTCGTAACCGAGGCGACGCCTCGGTTAACCCGGAGGGTTAGTGCGAACAGGGGACACGTGTACGGCTGGGGTGTGATGTCGTTTTCTAGGGGACGGCCCAAAAGCCTCTGACGTTGACATAAAAGGGGGGGGGAACGTATTGAGAAGGGACATCAGAAAATTCATTCGAACTGTTTGTCGTCTTCAAGCTCTGCCCAGCCGAGATTTGCAGAGAGAGTGCCGTGCGTTGGTGGAGTTCTCGTGGTCGGAGAGACGAAAATTTCCGTCGTCGGGGCATAGCGAGCATCAGTACGCCGGCGAGTTCACGACTGAGGTTAGTGTTCTGGTTGTCCTTCTCTTCAGTTTTGTGTTTTTGTTGATTTGTGGGTTTGGTATTTGTGTCTGGGATTGGTGTGTGAACTGGGTTTCTTGATGCTCGTCGGGGGTGTAAGGTGAGATTTGAGGTAGGTTACGGTGCTTTGACAGAGAGTTGACAGTTAGGGTTTTGCTAGATGGTTGAATCTGGGTTGAGGGGGGGGGGGGTTTGTTCATGTTTTGGTATTTTCTGGGTAGCTGTTCGTGGTGCTTTGCTATGCCTGATATAGGGATAGGTTAGATCCTTCTGTGGGCTAACTGATTTGGGTTTTAGGGTTTTGGGATGGCCAACGTCGTAGAGATCTCGAGCAGTGAGGACTCCGGGTCTGACGTGTCAATCAGTGCGGCGGATAGGGTTTTTATTGACTCGTTGCGTCCGTCTGCCCGTGCAGGAACCTCACTGCCAGAGCCGTTAGACATCGAGCCGCTGCAAACCATACCCTGGGAAGTTGTCATGGGCCGTACGTCGCGTCCGGAGAGTTCTAGGGCGGGTGAGAAAGCTGCTGCGCGGGAGAGGAGTGAGGAGCGGCTAGCAAGTAATAGTGCCGCCAGTGGTTCTGCTGACGGGGGAAACGTGACGGGGGAGGAAACAGAATCGGCGTGGGTGCTCCCGGATGGGACCCCCGTTGACGAGGCGGGCGGGCGGATGACTGCCGCCGCGGTCAACCGGATGAAACGGACATACCGGCTGCCGGGAGCGGTGAAACTGCGTCAACCTACTGCGGACGAAAAGGCCTCGATTCTTCCAGCGGGGTTCGCCGCCGTTCACGAGGCAATATTCCGCCAAGGAGTGACGTTGCCGCTTGTACCCAACCTCCAGATCCTGGTGTGCGAGTTTGGCGTCGCCTTTGGGCAGATCTGTCCCAACATGTGGCGGTTGATGCTGGCGATGAACTCCTTGTGGCGGCTATCCGGGTGCGAGGGGCCGACGGTGGCGGAGGTTTTGCACTTCTACGAACTGGTGTACATTAATCGCCAAGGTTGTAGGGGGCAAGTAAATTTGAGCCGCCGGCAGGGAGCGCCCAAGCTGATAGAGAATTTGAGGGATTCGATGTCCTATTGGCGGGGGACGTTTTGCGTGGCAACGACGGGGTGGGAGTATCAAGCGGAGTCCAACCAGGGGGAGCCGACGTTTAGGATTAAGTCGGAGTTTCAGCCAATCCGAGGTTGTCCGTCGATCTCCGCTGAACATAGTTGGCGGTTTATGGTATATATGTTGCAATCGTTTGACTGACACCTTCTGTTGTTTTACAGCGGGCCTGCGCTACAATCTGACGCGTGACGAAGAGTGCCGGGTTGCGCGTATCAAAGGTTGTTGGAAGAACCGCAATTTGCTGGACTTCCGTCTCCTCACCGGCTGGGAGCTGTTGGTCGATCAGCAGCTAACGCGCGCCATTGGTAAGAGACCCCCGCCACATTGTATCTCTTGATAACTTGGTTAAAGCTGACAGGTGTTTGCATGTTCTCAGAGACTCCGCCAGGCAACAAAGCGAGCCGCGACGCCTTTGACAAAGCCATGGACCGTGCGGAGATAGACAACTTCCTGGAGACAATGTATGCTTCAGGCGAGGCGGCCCAGATGACAGTTGTGAACCCGGAGACGCTGGAGGTGAGCGCATCCGAGGTTCCGGTGACGCTGCCCATGCCGCACCACTCGCACCTAGGGGCCGACGGTCTGCCCAGCATGCAGGCGGATGGACAAGCGGGCGGGGGGAAAAAGGGATCCTCTTCCGGGCCGCAGAAAGAAAGAGTGGTTACCACTCGACTTGGGCCACAGAGAGAAAAGGTCGTGGCGCCAGTGGGGGCTGCCGCTACCGCGGTGGGGAGACAACCGCCGAAGGGGACCAGGGCTGCGCCCACTGGAGATACCCGGTCGATCCTGCGGAGGCGGCGCCAGTCTGATTCGGCCGGGGAGGAGGATGAGGACGAGATCCTCGAGGTCCACAGGCAGAAGAAGAGCCGACCAGACCCGTCAAAGGCCCCCGTGACGGCCGAGAGAGAGATGCCCGCGAGCGATCTGGACTCCTTCGCTGCCTTCACCGAGTTCATGACCGACAGTGAGCGGGAGTTTCTCTATCACCTGTGCGAGCGGTTGGGGTTCGGCAGTCTGGCAGGGATGACGCGGCCAACGGCGATCGAGCAGTCGCCCTTTAGCTCAGCCTTTGGGCACTTGGTGGTTGGGCTGAACGAAATGTTCTTGGCGGCCTCCAAGCAACCCCGAATTGAGGGACAGCTCCGGGAGGAGGTTAAGAGGCTGGAGAGGGAGCTGGCGGAGGCCAAGGACAGGCTGGCGGATGTGGAGCGACGCCTGATGAAGGCGGACTGTGACGCGGCGGACGCTCGAGGCAAGCTAGACGTGGCCATCCAGCGGGACATAGAACGAAATGATCAAGTCTCCCAGCTGGAGCAAGACAAGGCCTTGCTGCAAGAGCGTGTGGCCGCCAAGGAGAAGAAAATTGACATCCTGCAGCGGGAGTCTGCCGCCAGGCAAGGGGAAGTGAAGAGACTGGAGGGTGAGGTGACCCGGCTGAGGGACGATGGAAGCCGAGCCGCTGCCGCCGCTGTGGAGAGTTTCAAGCAGTCGGCGGAATACAAACATGCGATGAATGAAGCGGCGAAGGCCGGCGCCCTGGCGAATGTCGAGATGTTGCGAGCGAAGGGTGCCATTGATTGGGCCAAGGCGTCCCTGCCCAAGGCGCCGCAAGCAAAAAATGCAGCGCCGACGAAGAAACCCCCGCCAGTACCCAGTCCCCCAGCAGGTGGCGGCAGCTCAGGCAGCGGGTATCAGACTCCGGCGGATGGGACCATAGAGACGCCAAGTCCCACCGCTCGAGGGATTGACCAAGGAAGCTGCGGACAGCCGTCGCAGTCCGAAGTAGGCGACTCCGGGGCCAACCCCTGACATGCCGGACGTGCTCTGTTTTGACTGTAGCCGCTGAGGCTGAAAATATTATGTACTTTTTTTTTTTTTTTTTTTTGAATGTAAGGAACAATTTTTGGGTGGGGAGTCCCAGCCCTGAATATATGAAGTATGGGATTTTTGACGTTGTGTGATGACATGCCTATACCGCTAGAGTTTTGACTTGGGATTTTCTTTTGCAATCAATGAAAAATTAAAGGAATTAAGATTGGTCCAAGTGCACAACGTAGCGGACGAGGTCCGCTGACGATTGCCGGCGTTGCCAGCTGCCCTCAGTGCTAGACTTGGTAACAATGGTTTGAATAATTCCTCGTTTCATTGATAACTGACTGGTCAGCGTTAACAAAAGTGGGGATGTACCCGTTGGGTAGCTTCCCTTAGCTAAATATTGAACAAAAATTTAGCTAAGTCAAGATGCTCCTGGGTAGCGACATGACTATTTGTAGTAATACCGAAGGTGTTCAGTATTCCAAGGGTGGGTCGTAGTGACGCCATCCTTGTCCATTAAGTAGAAGGTGCCTGGGCTAACGACTTCTACTATTTTATATGGACCTTCCCAAGTTGGGCGGAGTTTTGTTGGTGCTGGAATGACTTCCTTCATTACCCAGTCCCCCAGTTGGAGGTTCCGGGCCTTGACTCTGGCGTTGTAGAAACGCGAAACTCGTTGTTTGTTTTGCAGGTTTTGCAAATGGGCCTTGTGTCGTTTTTCCTCGAGGAGGTCCAAGTCCAGGTTGATGCCATCGCCGTTGGTCTCTGGGTGGTAGCACTCGACCCGAGCGGTGGGTTGAGCTACCTCGACAGGCAGAACGACCTCAGTTCCGAACGTCATACAAAAGGGGGTTTCACCAGTGGCGGAGGATGGAGTCGTTCTGATGGCCCATAGCACTTCTGGAAACTTTTCCGCCCACAGGCCCTTGGCAGTGTCGAGTTTCTTTTTTAGCAGCTTCTTGATTATCTTGTTTGCCGCTTCGACCTGGCCGTTGGTTTGGGGGTGGGCGACAGAGGCAAAGCTCATCCTGGTGCCCAGATTGGCGGTGAATGAAATGAGCTCCTCATTGTTGAACTGTGTGCCGTTGTCTGTAATGATTGTGTGTGGGACACCATAGCGGCAGTAAATGTTTTTCCAGAGGAAGTGAATGACTTTGGCGGTAGTGATGGCCGTCAGTGGCTCTGCTTCTATCCACTTGCTGTTGTAGTCGATAGCGACAATGATGTACTTGAACTGTCCCTTGGCGGTTGGGAATTTTCCCATCAAGTCAAGGCCCCATGTAGAGTGGACCCATGGACCGATGATGACTGAAAGTGGTTCAGCCGGCGCGTGCGGGAGATCGGCGAACTGCTGGCATTTGTGGCAAGATCTTGACACCTGCCGGGCGTCCTCACCAAGCGTAGGCCAAAAGTAGCCCTGTCGCATTGTACGATTGGCCAGGGATCTGGCGCCCAAGTGGTTTCCGCACTCCCCGCCGTGGATTCCTGCCAACACGACCTTTCCTTCCTCTGGGGTTAAACAGCGGAGGTTGGGGTGAGTGAACCCCTGTCGGTAAAGCTTGCCATTCTGGATATTGTAGCGGGTTGCTCTCCGCTGAATTTGGCGTGCCTTGACTTTATCCTCTGGTAGTGTGCCGCTGCGCTTGTATGCAGTGATCTCGTCCATCCAGCTGGGGTTGATTTCAATGTTGAAGATCTCTGCTAGGGTTTTCGTGATGCTTGGCTTGTCAAGGCATTCCACCTTTGTGTCCGCTGGACTTTGATGTGGCTGGGCGGTTGCCAGTCTCGCCAGGGAATCAGCCTTGGCGTTCTTTTCCCTGGGGATTTGTGTGATGGTGTGAAAGTTGAACTTTTTGAGCAACGTTTTGACATATCCCAAGTATGCCGCTAACTGCTGGTCCTTGGCCTGGAAGCTGTCGTTGACCTGGTTAACGACTAATTGAGAATCGCTGAATATGTTGACGCTGTCAGCCCCTGAGTCAATGGCGAGAAGTAGACCGGCGATCAGTGCCTCGTACTCCGCCACATTGTTTGAGGCTTTGAAGTTGAATTTCAACGCGTACTCCGCGTTCAGTCCCCCGGGTCCTGTTAGGATTACTCCGGCGCCGCTGGCCGTTGCGCTGGCGGATCCGTCCACATGTAGGTTCCAATCCGACTGGGGATTTGCCTCCCCGACGGTTATCACTTCTGCTCCGGGTACCATCTCTACACCGGGTTCAGGCTGACGCTCGGTGAGTTCAGCGATGAAGTCCGCCACTGCCTGGCCCTTCATGGCGGTTCTTGGTTTGTATTCTATGTCGAACTCGCTGAGCTCGATGGACCACTTGCTGAGGCGCCCCGAGTGTTCAGGGTTCTGCATTACTTGTCTCAGCGGTTGATTTGTTAACACATGGATCGTGTGGGCCTGGAAGTACTGGCGGAGGCGCCTGGCGGCAACGATAAGTGCAAGGGCCAGTTGTTCCAAGGGAGGATACCTTGTCTCCGCTCCGTTCATGCCTCTGCCGGCGTAGAAAACCGGGAGCTCATCTTGGCCTTCCCTTCGGACAATTGCGCAACTTACCGCTGATACGGATACCGCTAGGTATATGAACAGGGTTTCTCCTTGGACAGGGACGGAGAGGAGTGGGACTGCCGCCAGATATTCCTTCAGGCCCTGAAACGCCGCCTGACATTCTGGATTCCAGTCGATGACCTTCTTGTGCGTTGTTTTGAGGAGTTTGAAGAATGGGGCACACTTATCAGTGAGTCGAGAGATGAACCGAGAAAGGGCGGTTAACTTGCCCTGGAGGCACTGGACGTGCACCTTATACTCAGGGTCCGCCAGGTCAAGGATGGCCTGGACCTTGTCTGGGTTAGCCTCGATGCCCCGCTCGTTGACAATGTATCCCAGGAATTTGCTAGCGGTGACTGCGAAGAAACATTTTTCCGGGTTGAGGCGCATACCATAGGCCAAGAGAATGGTTACTATGATCCTGAGGTTTGCCACATGTCCGCCGGCCTTTATGCTCTTAACTAGCATGTCGTCCACGTAGACCTCGATGATTTTTCCCAGATGCTCCGCGAACATGGCGTTCATCAACTGCTGGTAGGTGGCACCGGCGTTCTTCAGACCGAAAGGCATGACATTGTAGCAGTAGAGGCCTTTGTCGGTGGTGAAGGTTGTGCATTCCTGGTCGCTGGGGTGCATTTTGATCTGATTGTACCCGGAGAAGGCGTCCATCATGCTGAGGAGCTCATGTCCGGCGGTGGAATCGACCAGCTGATCGATACGGGGTAGCGGGAAACTATCCTTTGGGCATGCCTTGTTGAGGTTTTTGAAGTCAACACACATCCGCCACTTGCCGCTGGGCTTTTTGACCATCACCAAATTTGAGATCCACTGGGGATAGATGACTTGGCGGATGAATCCAATGTCCTGGAGTTTGGCGACCTCTTCTCCGATTGCCCGGTATTTTTTTTCATCGAAGGCCCTCCGCTTCTGCTTGATGGGATAAAAAGAGGGTTTGATGGTCAGTTTATGAGTGATAATCTCAGGGGAGATACCTGGCATGTCCGCGTAGGACCATGCAAAGACGGAGGCGTTATGACGTAGGAATTGAATGAGTTCTGCCTCTACTTCTGGATCTAGTTGGGCGCCTATGCGGACTGTCCGCTCAGGGTGCTCGTCCGAGATGCAGACAACTTTCAAGGATGTGTCCGGGTTGACCGGCTCCTTCCTCACATACCTTTCCTCCTCATCCCTAGGGTCCTCGAAGATATTTGGTGGCGGTGCCTGGTTTCCCACCGTTAGGACATCATGGCGGCGTGTTGACCGCGCCATAGTCGTTGAATAACACTCGCGTGCCAACTGCTGGCTTCCCCTCACACTGCCTGTGCCGTTAGGTGTGGGGAACTTCATGAGAAGCATGTATCCGGCGATAATGCACTTAAGCTTGTTGAGCGCCGGTCGTCCGAGGATGGCATTATATGAGCTGAGACAATCAACGATTATAAATTCTGTATGTACCTCCGCCATACACGGACTAGTGCCAATAGTCAACCGCATGTAGTCAGAACCGAGCGGCTGTGTGACGTCACCAGAGAAGCTGAGCAGTGGCTCATGATCCTGGAGCAACTTGTTATTCCGCTTGAGATGGCTGTAGCAACCGCTGAAGATGACGTTGACAGCGGACCCGCTATCTACCAATATTCTCCCCACTGAGAACCTACCAAGAATGGCGTCGACCAAGAAGGGGTCATCATGGGGTAGGTGCACCCCGCGCTCTTCCTCCTCAGAGAATGTAATAGGTTCCCAACCTACCTTTGGGATTTTGGCGGATCTCTCGTAACGGATATTGCAGACTTCCTTTGGGTGATTAATGCGTGCGTAACGCTTCCTGGCTCTGTGAGACAAGCCCGTGATTGGAGCACCGCCGTCGATTGTGTTAATGCGGCCCAACGTCTCTACGTTGGCGATCACTGGTGGCGGTTGGCGCACCTTGAACTGTTCCATCTTGCCTTCATGGTACAAGGTCTCAATTGCCGTCTTGAGTGCGTTGCAGCTGTTGGTATTGTGGCCGCTGTCCTCATGGTATTTGCACCATCTGCCGGTGTTTTTGGGTTTGCCTGTCCTTGGGTATTTTGCTGGAGGAGGTGGCGGGATCTGATCCTTGCACTGATTGTATATTTCCTCGTACGAGGTTGTGAGGACCGTGAACACTGCATACCGTTGAGAAGACTCCGTTTGTCTGTTGCGGTTATCTTCCTGGGTTGGGCGGTTTCCCTTGTGGTATTGATCCTTCTGCCGCTTGTTCTGGTAGTGGCCCTGTGGCCATTCCCTCTTCTTGTCAGTTGGTGATGCGGCGGGTGCCTTATTAACGGTTTCATGACTGGAGGTAGGCTGTGTGGCCTTTGCTGGCGTTACCGGTGGCGGTGGGACTTCTCCATATGTAATGAATTCCGCCTGGGCGTGAATGACCGCCTCACTCATGATATGGTCATATGCCGCATTTGGATGATTGTAGTTGAGGTGATAGAGGAACGGCCCTTTGAGGAGTCCTTGCTTGAAGGCCGCCGATGCCATCGATTTGTCCAGATCGCGGCACTGAGATGCCGCCGCTCGCCACCTTGTGACGAATGCCTTGAGTGACTCATTCTCTCCCTGTTTGACGCTCAACAGCTGACTCGTGTTATGATGTCCGGCGGACAATAAGATGAACCGGGAGAGGAAGGTATGTGACAGTGCGTTGAATGAGTCAATGGATCCTGGCGGACATTCGAAGAACCAATTCATTGCCTCTCCGTCCAGTGTTTCGCTGAACAAGTGGCAGAGGGTGGGGTCGTCAAACCCCTTGTTGTTGGTGACCTTTTTGAAGGTGTCCATGTGGACGAAGGGGTCGGTTGTACCGCTGTAATGCGACATCTTTGGAGTTTTTGCGTACGCAGGCCTGATAGCTTGTAGGATTGCAGCGGTGAAGGGCCCTGGTCTGGACGTGAAAAGTGGACTTTGAGTTGACGGCGCGGCGCCCTACTCTGCCCGGACCAACCTTTGTTCCAACTGCTGCATCCTCTCCAGGATTTGGGCTGTTGCGTCGCCGGCGGGTCCGGCGTATGTACTCCGCTGGGTCTGCCTATGCCTTGGCGCAGGCGGATCACCCTCAGTTCTTGCCCTAATTTCCGAGCGGTTGGTGCGTGGTATCGACTCTGCCTCCTGCTCCAACATGAGTTGGGGAACGGGCGGCGGTCCCATCCCTAGTAGTTCGGGGGGGGGGGGGGGGGGGTCCAGCGGGACCTGCATCTGTACGACTGGTTCTGGTCCCAATGTACCAGCGTTGGGATGACTACGCCTTGTGCTATGCGAGTGCTCGCTCTGTACCGGGTTGGCGGTTCTTTCCAACGTCCTTTTCAGGTCATCAAAACGTGACATCAGCGCAGCCACCTGTTTTTGGGCCTCGGTCTTCTCTCTGCGCTCCTCTTCACGTTCTCTGTTTGCCTTGTGAAGGTCTGCCAGTGCCAACTCGTACCTGGCGGCGAGGTCCTGGCTTGGTGGGCGGCTGCTGCCTGGATCCGTCTCACCGCCAGGGTTAGTTGGGGTGTTGAATAGTGCGCGGTTAACACCTACCGCTGGATTGGATGGTTGGGGGATGGCGGACTGGTCTGCCTGCTCATGGGCGTTTCCCCCGCTACCGCTAGTCATGGTAATTGTGATGGGATGACCTCTTGTTCAAGGATTCCCACAGACGGCGCCAATGTTAATGCTCAAAGTCTGGCGGTAGCCAAGCCTTCGTTTAACGCGGGTCCGGCGGGCGGACCGCTACTCTGTATATTTGGTGATTCCTGCTGGTTGCCAAATGAAAGACAGGGCGTCAGAGGGAGACCGCGTTGGGCGGTCTTCACTTCTCCGATGCCTAAGTCAGTTGATGTATATAGGCAATAATAATAAATGAGTAGTTAATGCGTCCGTAATGAAGGGAGAAGAGAGGACCTTTTATAGGTGAGGAGAGGTCTGATCTTCTCCTTGTTTTCGATGTGGGACTGATATGCTTCAGTTTCCCAGTTCCAGTAGCTTCTGATGCCGTCTTGGCAGAGTGCGTGGCGGCGCGTCAGCGTTGATCTCGGGGAACGCTTGTGCTCAGGCCGTGGCCTGCCTGGCTGCCTATCTGTTGGTTACTCCTTTGACGGTAGTTGGTATCTCTGGCGGTACGATGAGTGTGTCTGATTATAGCTAATTATGCTTTGCAACGTACATGTAGGTACACCCTCTCCCAACCTAGAGCAACTGCAGCTCCCCATTCTGGTTCTTCTCCCCCAATTAGCTAGCCATCTATGCAACATTCTTTCCCTTTCCCAATTCTGATTCTTCTCCCCCGATCTGAGCAAAAAAAGCCTCTCCCTTAATTATCTAGGTTTTTGACACAAAAGAGTCTCCTCAACCTCTCCCCTAGCTAGGTTAATAAGACACTATTGGTGGAGTTCTTTGATTTCAAGAACGAGTCCGAAGTCTTGATTCACTGTTGTTGCACGGTAAGCCTTTTTTTTTTTCATCTTATGGTTTCGACTTTAATTTGTTTTGGGTTTTAGGGTATCCTTGGACATCGATTTGGGGGTTTTGCTAATTTCCTTTGAAATTAGATTTGGTTCTTAGCGATATCGACCGACCATGGACCTCGGCTGCTTGGACTTAGGTTGCATAGTGGTCCAAACAAGCGAGGCGCTACTCAGCCCAGTCTTGACTTT
This sequence comes from Rosa rugosa, assembly GCF_958449725.1. NCBI lineage: Eukaryota > Viridiplantae > Streptophyta > Magnoliopsida > Rosales > Rosaceae > Rosa > Rosa rugosa. Next base: position 36,396,413 of record NC_084822.1, read on the forward strand.
CACCACAAACAAAACGAGCCACTTACGGTGAGCTCCAAGATCGGGAAGGTTAGTGAGTCTGTTCTGTTTAGATTCAAGTCTTGTATTTCTTGATCCGGATTCTTTGATACTACTTACTGGACTCTGTGTGTGTATATGTATTTGTTCGATTTGAGTGGATTTCAAACCTTACCGGAAAGCAGCTCAAAGACGACTGCTTTATCTTTGACTTTGCTTCTGCGTTTGTGAATTTTTGAGACTATTGGATTTGATTTTGAAATTGATTGGATTGATTTTTGTGGCTTCCAGAGTCGACTTTTCATTATTGAACCTTCTTTGATGGCTTTGGCTCACAAGTATAATCAGGAGAAGATGATTTGCAGAAAGTGAGGCTATTTTCCTAATTAAATATGTTTATTTGTGTTTAGGGTTTGGGTTAGGCCTGGCAACGTGCGGGTTTTTAACGAGCCGGGTTCTTAACTGGCCGACACGGTAAGAACCCATTAGCTTAACAGGTCTCACAAGCTAAACCCGACGGGTTGCGGGTTACTCGTTGGAACCCGTGAACATTTTTTTTTTTCAAAAATCTGGAACCAACGATTAAATTAAACCCAACAGTAAAAGCAGGAAAATCAAATGCAGAACATAAATTCATTCACATTAAAGTGTCAGCCTTTACTCCACTACACCCAAAAAGACAAAGTAAACATTGGAAACATCAAACTGTGATGAACACCCACATTGAGATTAATAGAAACTAGAAAGCATGAGAATTTGTGAGATTAAGACCCAGAAGGAGAAAATTGGAGGGAGAAAGCGAAGACATTTGGAGAGAGGAAGTGAGAGAGAGAGAGAATTGGATGAGGGAAAAGAGAAGGGCGGAGGCTGCTGTGAGTTTTTGGTTTTTTTTTTTTTGAGTTAATAGGTTCCAAAGGGTTCTAACGGGTTCAGCACGCACGACCCGTTAATTTGTTGGTTTTTAGCGTGCGGGCTTTTCTCAGCACGGATTAATAAACGGACGGGTTCGTGCGGGTTTTTTGCGTGCGGGTATCGTGCGGGTTTGCGGGTTACTGGTTTAAATGCCTGGCCTAGTTTTGGTTGTGAAAAACTGAGGGGACACT